>NC_142123.1:7154375-7473750 GCF_056152115.1 Neolamprologus brichardi
AGCCATGATGGGTAGAAATCTCTGTACTAAGCATGAATATAAAATGTGACGTTACTAGTTTTGTGTCAGCCAGCAGGGGCTGCAGATCGCTGCCTTAACTGTTCAGTAGAAAAAGACTGCCCGTACTCAGCATGCAAAATCTACTTGGACAGTGTGAAGAAGGTACAAATTTCACCAATTTACTTTAATCCTTTATGTACTTTTTTAGATACTTCTTATAAATAATTTTTGTGTTTTGTATGTTTGTGTGCTAGGGTCACACTGGCTGGCCAGTATCAGTCATATGCCCCAATTCACTCCCAGACATTGAGTCAGTAACAGAGGCATTGAAGACTGGACCGTATGGCCGCTGTGTCTATGAGTGTGACAATGACGTCTGCAGTAACCAGGTTAGAAAACACTGTGACATCTGCAGCACTGACCCTTTCTGACTCAGTTATGCAGTATTAGGTTCCTATCAGGCATCAAAGATGCATTTAGAATATACAGAATATATTGTACTTCTACCTGCACCACTTTCATTATGTGTACTTTGTTTTTTCTTTAATCTCAACAAACAGTTATCTGCATATGAGTTAAAATAACTTAAACACAGTGAAATTTATTATTTAGTTATTTATTTAGTTATTTTTTAGCACAAGAAGCTTTCTGGTTTCCGCCGTTTTGCAGTTCTATACTGTACCTCTCATATTTAAGCAGGCTTTGTTGCAAGCAGGAATATGGTGTGTGTGAGACTAAAAGACAGGTTGAATTTGGAGGACTGTAATTACAGAACCATTAGTTGTTGCTGAGATGAGTTTTTGTTTTGTAGTTATGTGCATTTGCCCAAAATATTGGACATTGTCCCCATAGCTTAAATCAGCTGACTGACATACGAATTCCCAGACTGCACTTTGTTTATTTATTTATTTATTTATTTGGTCTGTGATTCTATCCTTTTATTTCTTTTAACTTTTCTGATCTCCTGAGCAGGTTGTCAACATGGAGTTTGAAGGGGGTGTGACGGCAGCCTTTTCCATGGTGGCATTCACCGAGGAGATTTGTAAGCGAAAAACAACCATTTACGGCAGCAAGGTAGGACTGTAATTAATGTCTCTGGGAAAGATGAGAATGAGAGACTGAAGAAAATCACATAGAAACACATTAATTAGCAAATGAATTATATAAAAGTAAAAGTGTGAATGCTTACAGATACAGCAGGTAAGAAACATTATATATCACAGCACTGTTAATCCTTATAGACCCTGTAACAGTTCGTTCAGCTCATTATGCTCTTTCATCGCCAAACTGTTAGAAGCATGTTATTTACCTCATAGGACAAAGGCACTCTTCTGCATCATAAACAGAACCGCAGACCAAAATCACCCATTCCATAATATGTTGAAATATGGTTTAACAATGATATGTTATTATAATTAGGGATTTCCTGCCTCGTCATACTTTCACGGAAATCTGTGTATTTTCATGTTTTTTTTTTTTTATGACCATATGATTTAAAAACTATTATATTTTAGCAATTCCTTATTTGATAAAACTGATTCAGTTGTTTTACTTTACTTTCAATTTTGCTTTGTCCTGTTTTTGAGGGTGTCCAAAGTTTCAATATTCAGACAAAAACCTTTTTGATAAAACCAGTTCGATGAGCTATCATTCATACTACTGATGTGCGGCTGATGAAATGATATCTCCTTGAATCTTTAGTATTTGGATTTGATAAACATAGAGTTAAGTTTGTTACTAAAATTCAGCTCTTTCCTACATAATGAACTGGATCTTCTCAGGGCGAGCTCTCATACAATGGCCACGAGATCCATGTGTTCAACTTCCTGACCCAGAAATCCAGAAAGCACACAGCAGACTATAACACTACCAGGCAGTTCGGTATGAGTGGACACGGTGGAGCAGACTACTGCCTTATGCATGCCTTCATTTCTGCTGTGGCAGTGAGTGCTCATTACTCTTTTTTTAAAATTTTTTAAATATCTAGTTTTAGATAAGATTTGTTGTTGCTGTGTTCTACTTCCACTTGAGATTATCTGTATTTGCTTTTCTTGTACCTGTGATGCAGGACTTAAAGGATGCATGTGTCGTATTTATGTGTATCTGCTCTGTGATGGCTATTTTTTGTTTTCATATATCTTTATATGCATGCAGAACAATGATCCATCACTGATACGGTCTGGTCCTGTGGAGACACTGCAGAGTCATTTGCTGGTGTTTGAAGCTGAGCGCTCACGACTGGAGAGCAGAGTGCTGTACTGTGGGGACATTAAACAGAGCTAAAAAAAAAATACCTACAACATTTTTTTTTAGCATATTTTGTTATAGCTTCTTAATAAATCAGTCTAGTAATACCTATATTGTTAGTTATTGAACAAAACAATTAAACTTTCTCATTTGTCAATTACTAGATTTATATACACACACTGACATATATAAGGACTTTTTTCTAGTGAAGCAAAGATGTCCTGAGAAAGTATGATGATTAATGACAATGACACTCACTTCCTAAAATGATTACATAACTGATTCATGTCAGAAAAAGAAATATTAATTTCAAGGGACTACCTGGTTTAATAAATGCTAAATAAAATCGGTTTTTAGTCTTGTGTCTTTAGTTTCCACTTTTTTTTTTCTTCCACACACTATCACGCTACAAAACCTAACACTAGTCTTGAGGCAGTAGAACATGGAAAATATGTACTATTTAAAGAGAAAAGTCATCTTGAATTTAATGGCAACCGCACTCCTCAAATTTTGAGACAGTGTGTCACATCCAGTCTTCATCACCTGGACTCTTCTGCTCCATTGTAAGACATGCTGTTTGCCATCGCTTTGCTGAAATGTGAAACCTCTTCCATAAAAAAGATGTTTGGATGAAAGCGTATGATCCTCTAAAACTTGTAATCTTTTTTTTTTTTTTGGTCCCAATAATTTATTACATTTTGACATTAGGACTAATGGAGTACATGAGAGCTCAGTTATTAATGAAAACATGAATTTCACAACTTATCACACCACTTTACAACTGCTCATTGAGGCAAATAGGTAGGGAAATATTGGGTGAATGAATGGGCACAAGCACAGGACTCTGTCAGATCTTTATGTAACAAGAAAGCTTATTTACACAACACCAAGACACTGAAGAAGTCACTTGGATGAGTGATGAAACGTTTCTTCCAATGAAAACGCTACATCCAGATGAACAGAATCAACTTTTGGGGATGCAGAACACCAAGTGCAGTAAAAAGTGATATTTTTTTAATTAAAAGTAATTTTTTTAAATGGAGGCTGTATGATAAAAAAGTATTTATATACTATAAAATGAAAACAAAAAGACATTTTAAAGTGGCACATGGCAGCAGGTTTCTGTGTAACAAAATTATGTTATGATTCCATTGTTGCTATCGTTACCGTATAAAGTAACATAACATATATGAAACATAACAAGGAAAGGTCTTCACCATTTCAATCCAGAGCTTGGAGAGAAATTGACTATCACAGCGGTTGCAAAGCAAGGATTTACTAGCAAGCAGAAATTTGTTGGATTGCAAAACCACTTACCATCGACTGACAGCATGGGAAAAGTAAGTGCATGAATAAATGAATGAATAAGTTCTTCAAGTCATTTGTTTTTGAATCAGCTGTTTAAACTTGAAATTCATATTTGCAAATCTAAAGATTTTACAATTTATTTTTACATTCCTGCATTTTTCTGTGCAGTCCTGTGAAATGAAACCTTTTGAATCACTGTTTTGTTGTAACAAGAGTAAAAAGCATTTTTTAGTTATTGTATTTATTTTGAACATTTAAAGCAGTTTGTGGTAAATATAACAGACACTATGTCACGGTCCTCGGTCGGTGACCCAGTATTTTGTGTTTTGTATTATTATTGTTATGAATTGAACTTAAATTTGTTATGATTTTTCATAGCTAGTCTCTTGGTTTTTGTTTCTGTATTTCTAGTTCTGTAAGTTCTTTAGCATCTCCTTATTTCCAGTCTTTAGGTTTTGTTAATGTGTCTTCCCTCTGTTCACTATCTTGTCTACTCTGTGCCTTGCTGTGGGACACCAAGGTCTCAATGTCAAGTCCGCATCACTTTGTTATGCTTCCTGTTTTACTTTGACTGTCTACACCCTTTATCAATGTATTCTACTTTGTCTCATTATGTCTGATTTGTCCCAGCTGTGTTTCCACCTGTTCCCCATCCTCTCGTTATCCTGCCTGTGTATTTTAGTCCTCAGTCTTCCCTTGCTTGTTATTGTGTTGTACCATCTCTTCAGTGCTGTGTGTTTCCTCTGTCTTCCTAGTGTCTATGTTTCTTGATTTCCAGTTTCCTGATACCTTACTTTTTTAGCTTCTAGTTATTATGCTAGAGTTTGAGTTCTCTACAGCGCAAGCTTGTTTAATTCATCCCTCTGTGTCCTGCAAGTCCTGCATTTGGCCCCTATTTCCTTCCTTCCACACAGCTGTAGCCTTCACACACACAGTTACTGAATTTGACTCATTTAAAATTTTAAAGGTAAACAAATTAATAACCACTGACCAAATTTTAAAAAAGCAAAGCAAAACAAAAATAATAATAATAATGATAAAAACCGCATTACAATCCTTAAATCTTCAGATAAAATGAACTGTTTTCATTCAGTTTTATTGTATATCTATGTAAAAAATGAAATATTTCTAATGCTCTGCTTTTTCCTTTAAATGTGGTGTCATATCATAATAAAAATTACTTGAAATGTGTATTGAAACAGAAAACATAAACCTACAATATATTTTTCACTACAGTTAACATTTTAATAACAGAACGGTGGTTTCTAGAATATATTTTTCATTTCATTATTGTTTTAATCCACAAAACTTCTTTTAGTTCTTTAAGAAAATGTCTTACAGTGAAATAAATACAACTAAATCATCTTTTTTTTTTTACACCTTGAATCCTGTCTGGCAGCTTTGGCAATCAGAATTATGATCTCAGTGTCAGTCACTGTCATTTATTCAGCACCAGTGAAACACTGAAATGGTTTAACTGTAAATAATAGCAAGAATAAAACAAAGCAGATCACAACAAAACTTGTACCATGACTTCATATATTTAAGTATGTTTGCCCTTTATGTTTACCTGGTTGTTGAATGTCCCTGACAGGCAAAGATGAAGACAAAGTGGCTACAGGATAGCAGCCCTGAATCCCTCCAACACCCTCCCGAAAAAACGTATTGGACCACATTTGGTGCTCTGCTGGCGAGAAGCTCCAGCCCTCAGCCTTCCACCTCTGGCTTCCAACATGGACGACCGAAGGCTGCCAATCAAGAGGTGAGTGGAAAGCATATTCATAAGCTCATAGACAATGTAAATGTTTTGACATCTTCTGGCATTGTAGACAAGCCAAGAGTTTTGACACACATTACTCCATCTCTAACAGGTAAACACTGCCCAGCCAGTGAGGAGGTCAAGCCCCCAGCCCTCCACCTCTGGTTTACACTTGAACCGTGACTGGAGAGCGAGGAGATCCAGCCCTCAGCCCTCCACCTCTGGCTTCCAGCATAGACGACCGAAGGCTGCCAATCAAGAGGTGAGTAGAAAGCATATTCATAAGCTCATAGACAATGTAAATGTTTTGACATCTTCTAAATCCTACAAAAACAAGAACTGAGTGGTGAAAAAATACAAACTGGCATTGTAGACAAGCCAAGAGTTTTGACACACATTACTCCATCTCTAACAGGTAAACACTGCCCAGCCAGTGAGGAGGTCAAGCCCCCAGCCCTCCACCTCTGGTTTACACTTGAACCGTGACTGGAGAGCAAGGAGATCCAGCCCTCAGTCCTCCACCTCTGCCTTCAAGCGTGGGAGAGAGGAGGCTGACCAGGAAGAGGTGAGTAATCACAATCCTGTAAGCATCAGTGGTGAATATTTCAAGAAAAAAAAAAATACTGTTATGTATTCACTGTATTCACTTCAGCTTTAAATCTTTGTTGTCTGATCTCACTGTGCTGCACACACATCATACCCGCAGTCATTAGTGGCTTATACAGTCTCTATTTCTGACCCCTTCTATGCACATTACTGCCACCTTCTGGCACTAGCAGCATGTAGCAGCACAGTATATTTGAACTCAAGTTGGTCACATAAAGGTACATTTTGTTGCAGTTTGATGACTATTTCAGTATTCACAAACTAATTACCACCCCCAGTGTGCATACAGAACTGACTTCTGTTGAAGTTATCTTTTTGAAAAAATAAAAGAAACTGCTAATGTAAGAATAATAGTCAGTATCTTAGGTGCTTAACATCAAGTGATATCTCACAGCTACCCCCTGGTCGACGAGTGAGGAGATCCAGCCCTCAGCCCTCCAGCTCTGGCTTCCTGTTTGGACGACAGGTGGGTGCTCATCAGGAGGTGAATAGAAAGTATATGCTCACAGAGAAGTACGTTCTAACATCTTCTAAATCCTACAAAACAAGAACTGAGTGGTGAAAAAAATACAAACTGGCATTGTAGACAAGCCAAGAGTTTTGACACACATTACTCCATCTCTAACAGGTAAACACTGCCCAGCCAGTGAGGAGGTCAAGCCCCCAGCCCTCCACCTCTGGTTTACACTTGAACCGTGACTGGAGAGCGAGGAGATCCAGCCCTCAGCCCTCCACCTCTGCCTTCAAGCGTGGGAGAGAGGAGGCTGACCAGGAAGAGGTGAGTAATCACAATCCTGTAAGCATCAGTGGTGAATATTTCAAGAAAAAAAAAATACTGTTATGTATTCACTGTATTCACTTTAGCTTTAAATGTTTGTTGTCTGATCTCACTGTGCTGCACACACATCATACCCGCAGTCATTAGTGCCTTAAACAGTCTCTATATGCACATTACTGCCACCTTCTGGCCCTGGCAGCATGTAGCAGCACAGTATATTTGAATTCATGTTGGTCACATAAAGGTATATTTTTTTGCAGTTTGATGACTATTTCAATATTCACACACTAATTACCATCCCCAGTGTGCATACAGAACTGACTTCTGTTGAAGTTATCTGTAGTATTTTTGAAAAAATAAAAGAAACTGCTAACGTAAGAATAATAGTTAGCATTTTCGGTGCTTAACATCAAGTGATATCTCACAGCTACCCCCTGGTCGGCGAGTGAGGAGTTCCAGCCCTCAGCCCTTCAGCTCTGGCCTTCTGTGTAGACGACAGGTGGGTGCTCATCAGGAGGTGAATAGAACGTATATTGTATGCTCACAGAGAAGTACATGTTTAAACATTTTCTAAATTCTACAAATACAAGATGTGAGTGATAAAAAAAAAAACCCCACTTGTTCCTAAAACTGGCATTTTCAGATAAACGAAGATGATGTGGTCCAACCCTCAGTCTTCTACCTCTTTTTACAACCCTGGAAGAGAGGAGGCTGACCAGGAAGAGGTGAGTAATCACAATGGTGTAAGCATCAGTGGTGAATATTTCAAGAAAAAAAAAAAAACATGTATTCACTTCAGCTTTAAATGTTTGTCGTCTGATTTCTAATGACTGGAGCATTTTTAACCTGTTTGTTCCTTTTTGTTACTGCAGCAGGAACGCCAAAGATTCCGGAGCGGGTACTACAGAGTCCAGAGTGACACCGATGGGTCCCGCCCCACCGTGCGCTTCCCTTATTGTTTTCTACCAAAAATTGTTAATGTTAATATTGTATGTACTGGGTATGGTGTCGGGGTGGTGGAACAGGTCTTCATTTACACCACAGATGGAGTATTTCTCACTCACTCAAGGGCAGTCTCCATTAGAAAGTCTTTAAGTGGCAAATCCATCGGCCACACATTTCTTTTCCTTCCTACCTACATAGTTACTGCTAAGTTTAAGATATAGAGTACTAATGATAAGTTATTCAAAATGTACTAATAGTACGTTCAGAATATCTCACCATCTCTTTTTTAACTTTAAAAAAAGCTTTTAGTGTTTAAGATACAGTAGTGATAAGTTTAGATTTAGATGTTCTGTCAATTCTGTTATAATCCTTCATTTTTCATGTTATGACATAAAACAAACAAAATAAAAACCAACTAATCTAATGGACCAGTTTTAGATTTTTATTGATTTGATGGGATGTTTCCAAAGGGTCGCGCCTATCTATCTTTTAATGTTTTGTTTTATGTTTTCATTTATTTTATGTTTCTTAAGGTTAATAAAATTTGCTAAAAGATTCAGTAAAGCCTTAACATTGTTTGCATTAAACTAATTCATTGTTTGGATTTTGAGAATATGGTTTCACTTCTTTATCAATCTGCAAACTGCCACTAATGAAAGAAAGCTCATGCTCAAACCATTATCTGCCCTGGTTTATTGATGATTTTTGTTGTATTGCTAGTTCATTTTTCTCTCGCTCTCACAATGGTGTGCGGTCATTCATTGATGAATGTACAAAGTAAAGAATGCCGCCGCCCGGTACACATTGCACCTGACCCCTATGGCGCCTCCTGTAGGTGGTATGCCTGCAGGAGGATGGGCCCATGTCCCTTTTTCAGGCTGTGCCCGGCCGGGTCCCAAGGACTAAGGCCTGGGCACCAGACACTCGCCCTCGGCCACACAATCCAGGGCAGGGTGAACTGTTCCCTTAATATTGTATTCATAGGGGTCTTCAGAACCTTTGTCTGGTTCCTCACCCAGGACAAATTGGCCATGGGAGACCCTGCCGGGGAACCAAAGCACCCCGACAACACAGCCCCTGGGATCCCTGGGACACAGAAACCCCTCCACTACTATAAGGTAGCTATTTGCAGAGGGGATGGTGTAGAGTGTAGCCTTAAAAAAATCCAGCAAAGGCCTATCTGTTTTAGCTAAAATCCTTATCATAAATGTCCTTTGTTTCAAAGTTCGAGGAGTCAATTTTAAGGAAGGGAAACAGTGAGTAAAGGCTGAGGTATGCCAAACACAAGAATTGGACTGAAAATCAGTGAACTTAATTCCTGCGGTAGGATATATATATTAACATGTGATTCAGAACCATTTGAACATTTGAAAAATACCTTAATGCAACATTAATAGTGAAACACATATAACAAAGTGGAAAAGGGTATAAAATCAAACAGGAAAAGTCAATAAATTTAGCCAGGTAGCTTTGGTATAGCAGCTAGTTATGTACAGAAGTTCCACCATTTGCAGGGATAGCAGAATAATACAACTTTGTACAGTCAGACAAGTAGCACTGAAAATGTCCAACTGCTGAAGTCATGAGATTAACTTTATTACCATTACCTTTTCTGTGGACAATACTCTCGTTGATGTGTGCAGTATCCTTTGTGTATGGAAAGCCTGAATATTGCAGTAATGGGAGATTGTTTTGTTTCAGATCGAGCTTCTCTTTGATGTGCTGATCCACATCGTTAGCATTCTGGTTCAGCAACATCCTGTTTTTCCTGATTCTTCACACTAGATGGAGCCATCTAGTGTGAAGCACTCCAAGCACTGAATGTTGTTCCAAATTTGATACTGAAATTAGAGATCAGCAGGTATAAAATCACCGCCCACTGACCATTTAGTTCTTTGGAAAATAGTGTCACCATTCCTGGAAGATCCCTCTGACCTCCTGCAAGCAATTTTGTTTTCAGATCATTACACAGCTCAACAGATAAAACTGTCTCTTAAAGATTGATTTAATAAAATACTTGATAATAATCCTTTTAATTGCCCTGTGCCTTAAACACAGAGCAGTGATATTAAGTCTGCTAACTTAAACAGCATTTTTGCCAGCTTGCTTTCCTGGCTATCCATATATTTCCAGTCTCGCTGACCAAAGTCCTTAGACTCCTCAGAAATTCACACACCTCTTTTGTTACTAAACTGCTGTAGAGCCCTTTTCCTTTCACACACACGCTCATGTCACTACTTTGTCTGCAGCAGCTTTATTGTTTTCCGCCTGTATTGTGAGTTTAATCTCTTCACATTTTTCCGGTAGTATAGTTTTATCTTCCTTTGAAAAATCAACCGCTCTGCTGCCACTACACTCTTTCATGTTTGTGATTGGTCAGATGCTGCCAATGCCACTCCTTACATGGAAACGTGCAGGGGAAACCCTGGATTTACTCCACAAGTTGTTAACTAGCTTTGTGATCACTTTTTTTTGGTTGCAGATGTTAGGGTAAGTGAATCCAGATAACAGAGAAACACCCTGAGTATATTGAAGGGAGGCAGGCAGTGTTGGACCCTTTAATAACTCTGCTGGAAAACTGAACTCATATTTTCCAGCAAAGATTTTGCATGTAGAAACTGTTTCTTCTCCATCGGATGCATACAGCATGCATACAGCTCCCCCTTCAACTCACCATTCTTGGTTATCAGGCTATTTAAGCACTGGCAAGCCTTAAGTTAAAAAACATCTTAGCGTTTGTTTTTAAAAGGACTCCAACATCAAGGGGACCTAATACCAAGCACAACAGATATCTATTACTTTAGAAGTTGGCAAAATCACAGTGAAACTGACAGTAAAGTGGATTCTCTGTGCAACACTAACCCTGAAACACTTGTCTTCAGTATGCTGCATAGTTTTTAGAAATTTCCGGTGTGGTTGCCCTGATAGTCCTCAATTCCGTTAACTTCTCTCCCATTCAAGGATCTGAAAATGGAAAACAGGAAATGAGGCACGAGAGAACTACTTAAAACCTAAACTGGGAAAACTAATAAGGAGACCTGAAATAATAACAAAGCAAGATGAAGACCAGAGAGACGCAGGACGAATGAAGACAATACCATGAAATGCAGATGGAGTGACAACCAGCATAGGCAACACACTATATATATATACAGTGGGGCAAAAAAGTATTTAGTCAGCCACCGATTGTGCAAGTTCCCCCACTTAAAATGATGACAGAGGTCAGTAATTTGCACCAGAGGTACACTTCAACTGTGAGAGACAGAATGTGAAAAAAAAATCCATGAATTCACATGGTAGGATTTGTAAAGAATTTATTATATATATATATATATATATATATATATATATATATATATATATATATATAGTGGGAAATACATCATTTTTTACTAAGCTTTAGTAGTGGCATTTTGTGAGAACTTTTATTACATAAGTAGTGATGATCATTTTATACACACATTGCAAATGTGCTCATGAAGAGTTAGCATTCAGTCTTCTGAGGGTCATAAGCTTCATCTGGCGGGACTGTCCAGATGACATATTGTGAAAGGTGACTTAGAGGGCAGTAGAGGTCAATGCAAACATGCTTACAGACACAGACAACACGTAGATTCACTTCTAGGTCAGAGGTAAGCTACATTTTGCTTGCAACTGCATTTTGTGCCTGCACAATATCTGTACAGACACAAGGTAACGAGGGAACAAGACACAGGAGGGAGATCACAGCTGAATCTAATGAACATTACGAGGAGGAAACAGCCAGAAAGCATGAAGCTAGATCCAGAAAAACTAGACATTACACAGAGACATGACAGAACTGGAGCAGAGGGAGTACAGAACCAAAACCAAAGATAATATATAATAATCAAAACAAAACCACTGAATCCAGAGACTCAGGACCATGACAATTTGTTCCCTCAGTGCTTGCCCATTTCTGCATCCTACATTTTTAGCCCAGATTCCACAATACCTAACAGGCTAGCTGATAGGGATTCCGAATGACAGCAACATCAGAAAGAAGGAACACGAGAAGCTGGAGAAATACCAAGGGGGTGAAGGTAACGGTGGTCCCAGTGGTAATCGGAGCACTAGGTGCAGTGACTCCCAAGCTAGGCAAGTGGCTCCAGCAGATCCCGGGAACAACATCGGAGATCTCTGTCCAGACGAGCGCAGTCCTGGGAACAGCTAAGATACTGCGCAGGACCCTCAAGCTCCCAGGCCTCTGGTAGAGGACCCAAGCTTTTAGATAGATAGATAGATAGATAGATAGATAGATAGATAAATAGATATAATATCCAAAAGTAGATAAAATAGCTCTCCAGTTGTTATCAGGAAATTGCATTCCATTAAGGAGCAAGGTGTCCTTAATTGTCCTCTCAACATAATAATGTCAACAACAACAGCATCCCAGCTCTGGGTCTTGCAACACATCCAAGATGACTAATCCTGGAGCATGTCCCACAGTCCATACTTCCAGTGGATCACGTTGTGTCGATGACAGTTGTAAGACTAGTGTGGTAAGAAGGGTGTGTAGAGTAAACTCAAGAGATGACGACATGCTTGAATCACAGAAAAACTTTGACCTCATGCCAGGAAGGGGATTACAGCAGCGCTGTGATGGGCACTCCTTCGAGCAAAGCCTCATTTTCCATTTGATGCAATCTGCTTTCTTTGAGCAGTTTGTGAATAAAGGAGTACAATTGTAGTTTTTTAAGAATGAAGCCTTTATTAGTACTATAACCTTTTCCTCTTCTCTTTTTCACAGTGACAATGATCACCTGGGAGGAGTTGTCTTCATGTCGTAGTCATGATATTAGTCCCTCAAAGGAACAGGGTGGATGCACACAAACACACATAATGCCACATAGGCTGGCGACGTGCTTCTGGAGACGAGTTTGCAAACTGAGTCAGCAGCTGTATTTCTGAATGACTCAACCGGTCCACCACAGAGCCCTTTCATTTCTCAGAGCCCTGCCTTCAACCCTGCCTAACACACAGGCATGCACTGAATATGTTAAACACTAGTGCTGACCTCACTACAGCATCACTTCCTCCCAAATGACCAGGGTAACTACTCAAATACCAAGGCGCAATATGGACTTAATTTCCAAGGAAGTAATTTATCTCAGTGATCAATATTAACAGACAGTTTGATGCTTTAAGGTCATTTCTTAAGGCTACATCTTTTGTTTTTCATTGCTGCTGGAAACTTCTTTTTTTGGCATTAATGCTGTATACTGATGACATGTTGTGGCAAGTGAGGTAGTGAATTATCTGTAGAGCTAATAATCCTTTGATCCTCCAAGTCATTTACTGTATGAATCAGTCAAGTTGCCAGGAAGAGACTTGTACATCTGCTTTGACTTTTCCAAAATGCTGCTTGGAAGGCTGTTGTGGGCCGACGTTGTGTTTCATTCCCCTCAATTTGAAACGATAGCCATCTTGTGAACAAGGAAGTGGAGGAGGAAAGTTTAAAAAAAGGGGGGACTAATAAAATGTAAAACATGGTGCAGCCTGACTCTGTGACTCAACAGGAAATGATGGAGTGCGCGTAAGTAAGGTGAGAGAAGAAAAGGAGGAGGTCTGGAGTGGGAGGAGAGACACAGTGAGGAGGAGGAAAAAAAAAAGGAAAACTGCCTCAGGACTCCAAGTTAATTTTTGGGAAAGGAACAGACTATAAGAGAGCATACCATGCCTTTCTGGGGAAAACTGTGGGTTGTATACGTATATCATTTCTCAGCCTTGCTACTCAATAGAGCCATGACGTGGACAAACACACATGCACACTCACTAAATAATCAGAACAACAATTTGACCAAATATGACTAGTTTTCACCGTCCTCCTAAAGATGACCCGGGATGACGCAGTTGTGCAAAAAGACTTCGACCTCAGAACAAGTTGCGAAAACTGTGCAAACATTCAAATATTGACAGCGCCTTCGTGTCTCCTCTCTTTACCCAAAATGTCCTTGTTAGCTAATTTGCATTGATGCCTGCAAATGTTTTTTTTCCACTCCGGCAAAAGTGTGATTTATCAAGAAAAGCTGCCACGGATGAGTTAAATAACGGTCAAAGATCAGTCCAAGGCACTCTCTGTATTCTTTTTATCTGGATTCTACACAGAGCCTCCTCCGGCCTTCTGTTCCCTTTGCTCATTTCAACTGAAGCTCTTAATGAACTGGAGATGGACTTCACAGGGCTGCGGAAGTCCTCCTGCTGGGTTTGCAGAGCCTCTGCCCACACTGAGGCCTGATGTAATGGGTAGAAAAGCTGGCCAGGCGTCCAGTTCAGTATCCTAGGAAAAGAATTGCTCTTCTTTCATGCTCAGATCTCTGCCATTCATTGAAACTGTCACCATGACATCTGATGTTGCCGCGTTTAAATCACTTTAACCCTTGATCCCTTGGTGTACTTCCTCCATCAGTTTGCCTGCTTACTGTGCTTTGTTTTTCTCTGCTGGTACTCTGGGAAAAGCTACGCTGCTACATTGTTTGTTTGTTCTGTGTTTTAAAGAAATCTGTGTTCATTTATGTGTGTTTGTGTGTCATTTCTCTCCATTAAGCTCCATTGTAGCTGGATTTTATTCACAGAAAATATCAGTTGCTATTATTATTTTTTTTAAAAGCACTTTAGCATCAGATTAGATTACACAGAAGTCTGTGCACATCCAGATCTGTCCATTATTAAAAGGTAGCAGAGGCATGATTCTTCCATCTGTCCTCCTCTTCCTCCTGATGACTGTTGTTCCTTTGATAACTGAGCTAAGATGTGGTCAAAGGCTGTGGTGGTGAGCCCACACAGACATTTGAGGAGCCCAGCTCCCAACTTGTCAGATCTACCCGTAAAGCCATTAAATGAAACAAGGACTAGGTGTGGGGTGTGTGTTTCAAATCACACACAGCGTTGCAGACAGCAGCACAACATTCAGGTCTTAATCACTGTCCGTCTACTTTGAAGTAAAGCATCAAACATAAATATTACAAATCAGGCTGAAGGAAGTAGTAGGTGGCAAGAGAGGGGTGCAATGCACTAGATATAAGAATTTCATAAGAATATCTTTCTGTTTTTTCTCAATTACAGCAACTCGAATCCAGAGTTAAATGACGACGCTCTTTCAGTTCTGGTGACCCATCGTTTACTCATCTCTGAACAATCTTGATTTTTAACCTCTTACACATGTGGCAGCATCAAGTGGACATTGTTTTATGCCATCACATATTTAAAGTATACGGCTCATAAATATGGCCGCCATACGCGCCTGTAGTTATCACAACCTCTAACACAGATTCGCTGGAACAAGGAATGTGAAACCTAAACACAAGACACGTCAACCGCGACTTTGAAAACAGCAGCCCTGTAGCGGCGCTCTAATTGCTATTACATGTTTGTACACAGCTGGTTCCTCTATAAGAGAATTCCCTGTGTCACAGTGTCAGCACATCAACCTACACAAATGTATTTACCATAGAAAACATATGTTAACACCTACCTACTTCATTTCCTTTTCCAACTTGAGACATTGTTAAGCGCTGTGCTGCACACACACTCATCGTTTTAGTTTTCTATTCTTGGACAGATGGGGAACTGATAGATCAATTTAATATAGCCATAAGTCTTGATGAGTTTTATTATGATCTTGTACTTTTTACTCATTCTTGCATTAATCCTGTTCTTTTCCACAGAACAATTGATTTTTATACATACACACACACATATGTGTGCCATAGCCCTTTGAGTCAGGCCAGCTCTCGAACTCTGACATATATGTATGTTTGCAACATTAAAAATAAGCAGTCTTCTTTATCTTTTTTGATAAGGATGTTGGGAGGCGGAGTGCTGCAGATGTGGAAGGTGGGCTGACTGCACTGACATCTGTGAGGGACGGAGGTCTCTCAGAGCAGGAAATGACTTGACCTCCCCTGTGGGAGACTGGCCCACCCTGGCAAAAACCCCCACAGCCCTGAGCATCCTGGGTCACCACAAGCGCCCACAGAGGACTGCAAAGCAAGAGCAGAGCTGCTGGTAAAAGTGGCAAAAACTTTGAATTTTGCATGGCCATCTTTATGCAATTTAATAAAAAATGATTAGACTAAGATTTTGATTTTGAAGGGACAGCAGGTGGTATATTTAATTTCTATATAGTTTGGTATTGTTAGTCTTACAGTCTTAACTGTAACACAAAACTTGAACTTGGTTTATAGCAGAATGACAGTGGTGTGACTGTACATCTCTGTGTCACTTTGAAATTCCACATTGCACAATGTAAAGTTGATACATAACAGCTTATTTGTTGAAACTATGAGTATTCCTTTAAGCAAACAAGTTAATGTTAGTGGGAGAGGGATGGTTGATGATTGCAGCAATGTAAGCACGTTACATGTGGCGTATTTATTTTATGGGTTTGTGATTTACAGTCAGTATATAGGTATAAGGCACTCCTTAATCCGCATAGGACTGTATGTGGGCTTTATTGGAGTAGTGCAAGCAGAGGAACTACTGAACAATGTGCACCAAGGGAAGAAAGAAAGGTTACAGGGTCACTTGGCTTACAATTTTACGACTTGGTTATGCAGTGTACAATATTTGATGGGTCATTTTGCCTAAGGATTTATTTGTGCTGTTACTGCAGTAAAAAGATCAGATGGCAGTCTGGGGGAAGACTGTAAGCTCAGTGTGGTCTGGACCCTGTGGTGAAAACAAGAATAGCCCGCACTCACTTCCCTGTTATTTTCTGGTAAATGGCCTCTCATATTGTCCTTCTGCCTCTCTCAGCGTGGGTGAGGACAAACACAGGACAAACACACACACACAGTCAACTCTTTTGTGACATGCAGGCTTCAAAACAAGTCCTCATCCTTCATGTCTGATCTGCCAATCTAGTGCTTGTAACTCTTTATCAGTCTTATGTTGTACACACGCCAATATCCACCCACACACTTTCTGACTCCCACACAAGTCAGGCCACAATTGCTTGAAATGCAATTTCCTGTACATGCATTACAGGGAACAAATAAAATAAAGGACATTTTTGCTTTTTGACCTGCTGAGGCATACTTAGTGTAGGGTAAACGACGTAATAAAATGGGAGGGGAAATGCTCAATAGATTTAAGCATAGATCCTTAAGCTCTACAGAGTCTTAGTTCCACTGACAGTAAGGAAATAGATTTTATGAATGGTGTCCTGAAACCTGAAGGTTGCGCAGACAAACATCTTGTTAGATTCACACTTCAGTTGACGGAAGAGTTCAGGAAGGTGAGTAAAAGCGTACAGAGATGAAACGTAAGAGAAACGTGAATTACTGCTGATATCATAATGAGCAAGTACAATTTCAATGTTATTCCTGGTCAAAGGGAGATGATTTGTATAGTTTAATTGAGAACAAATAATCATATTTTATAACATTATCATGTGTATGTAAAAATGTAATGTGAAAAATAATTACAGATTATCAGTTACATTTAATAGAGTCAAAACTATGTTGGACAGAATTGGGTTCTAACTACATACTCAAAAAATACATTTAATTAAAATTTAAAAAAATCAAATAGTAAAGTAAACTTAGTAAAGTATTCAGTGCATTTCCTAGTAGAGTGATGTAAAAAGAATTACAGGCATTTTTCCCCTTTAAGGCAGCCATGGGTGGAGTTACGGTAACGTGTTCTGGGTGTTGAGTTCTTTTATAAGGAGATGTGGAAACCCGCGTCACTCTGACAAAATGAGTTTCACCTCCCAGTGTTGTTGACAGAGGAGGGTCGATGCACATGGGTCAGGGTTGACTGACAGACTGGATTTTAGCCTCACGAGTGTCATTTCTCGCTTGGGACTGAGGGCGATCGAACGAAACCAGCTGTACGTGACGGATAAGCAGCATTTGATTGGTGAGGCTCGTCACGTTCTCATAAAAGTTGTTTGATGAATATTGGCTCTTTTTTGTTGCCTTTGCCTTTACCACGGGACGGTCAGATGCTGTGTTGTATGTGATGTGAATGTTACTCTGTTACTAAGTGTATACGAGTGTTTTCCACACTGGGACGTCACGAAAACAAGAAAAAGAGCCGGTCAGAAATCACTCTAGTCTGTTCTCTGAGTAGAGCCTGTATAGTTCAGATGTGTGTGGACAGCATTTTGTAAGCTGGACATTTGTGTGAGTAGACCAGCTAGAGGAAGTTATTTATCTAATGGAACGCACTGTACTTCTGAGTCACTGAGGGATTTCACTCGCGTCCGCCGAGGGAAGTCACGTCGAGGCGGGATAGGTCTTGGACTGCTCGGCACTTCCATTTTCACCCACTAGTAGGCGATAGAGAGTAAACCAGTAATCCTATGTCTGTCTGAAGTTTTCGTATAATTTAAAGCACAAAAATATAATAAAATGAGGGAGTCAAAATTGGTTTACAACTATCATTCAAAAAGTGTAAAAAAAAGTGACTTCAGTAATATAATGTAAAATAATTTACAGTAAAAAGCGCATGACCCAGAGTTAAACGTGGGCTGTGTTATAATAATAATATAATATAGTAATAAAATAAACTATAAATATATAGTTTAATGGTTACATATGATGTGAAAATGTACTACATGCCGATGTGACCCATGACCAGGTGGAGTTGTGCTTTTTTCAAACTATAAAAATGTGAAAATCTTCATTTTCTGCACACTATCTAGACTTTAGTTTATTAGAAACAAAACATTTCGGACATGCAAGTAGACTATAAAGTCTACCTACCCTCTTGTTACATATTAGATATGTAACAATATTAGATAGGTTGTTACATATCTAATATTATGTAACAATATTAGATATGTAACAACAAAAGATTTTTAACACGTTTATTTAATTATTTTTTATATTTTTTGTAAGCAAAAAGCAAGTACTAAAACTGCATTTTTTTCTGTTAAATATCATCACAAACATCTTTTCATATGCCTCTTTTATTCGCCAGTTGAATGAAGTCAAACGGTGGAAATGTCAGGATCTAATGAACTGCACTAAACTGTCACATTTACAGCATGGGCTTCGCCTGGTGACCCATTAAAAATCAGTACATGCAGATAAACCTAAAGGTCTGGTTTGTTAGTGCATTGTAAAAAAAAATTTGAAAGCCGCAGTCACATTTAACCCAGATTAGTTTGGTGAATAAACTTGTATTTGGGCTGCGGATCTTGTTGTTAAAACGGTTTCTCTCATTGAATCAAATGCTTTATTGTTTCGTTTTGTGGCGCGCAGTCTTGTAGTTAGTCCCACAGCTTAGCAGACTTAATTAGTGTGTATGTATGTGTGTGTAAGGTGCAAACTTCACGCCACCAGGATAATCAACTCGTGTGTAAAGAAGGCCCGGTCACTGAGTGGTCTATTGCCTGAAAAAAAGTTGAGGTGGGGACTGCCAAGGACAACACACCAAGGACCCTGCATGTACTAAACAAACTGTTTTCTTCAGCCTCTGGCTTGTCCTTCCAACTGTGCCAACACACGCAGTCCCCCCCGCAGGGGACTTTTTGTGGCACAGACTCATACCTTGGCCGTGGCAGCTTGTCTCCATGGCGTATCTCTAGTCCTAACCTCATGGGAGAGTTTACTTGTATTTTCAGGCTTGCTTCGCTGTGCACCAAAGTGGTACAAAGGCCCATTCATGCCCGAGAGTGGCTCCATTCATGGACACTGAGTAATTGCCGGTAGAATTCATAATTAGTCTGTGTCTTCCATCTCCGAGGCTCACGGGTGGAAATGACGCCACAGTTGGTTGTTTTAAGGATAGCATTAATATTCAAATCCACGCTTGAGTCACTGTTTTGTTTGTAGTTGGGTTTCCTTTGCATGCTCTGCATTGTTTGCTTCCCACTTCGGCATTGGAGTTATCATGGACAGGAAACAAAGCAGGTCTTTGAAGCGAAAGATTGCAGTGATAGTAGAATGGAGACCTTGGGTTGCCCTCCAGGCAGTGTGGTGCTTTCATTTTAATGTGAAATGGGTCTTTTTATTTCATTGCATAAGCACAGTATGTGTCCGCCTTATTGTATTTTAATCCTAAATGTTGCTTTCAATGCAAGAAGAAGCACAAATATGTAAAGTACAATATATGGGGAGAACAAAGATTTTGAGGTATGTCATTGAGTCAATGCAGCTGGGTGCTTTGCTGCGTCACTGCTGGGAAGACACAGGGGCACCACTCAGTTTTAAACTCCTTCAGTTGTCTGATGGTCTGCTTAACCTGAGCTGCACATCTGACCGTAAGCCAAAACCGCAACAGCAAGGTTGATATCAGTTGCTGTGCATCATATCAGGAGAAACAGTCATCATCTTTATAGATATGTGCTAGTTCAGAATCTTAATCATCAGCATGGAAGTCACGTACATTCTTTGTACTTATTTCATTGCTTTACCTGTCTGCACAAAATTCTCTCTCACCTTAACCCCTTAAAATATTTTAACAGTAAGGCATTTCCTAGTCATTCGCATTGTGCCACTTTTTAAGTGCACTTTTGTTCTCAGCCAGTAGGCTAACAAGGTTAGGGCTTGTGACCCTGTCAGACTTAAACTAAATTTTCCTTCAAGTGCATCTATAATCGTGGTGCTTTGGGGCCGTCTCAGCGGTGGAGTTTGTCATTCAGCATCACAGGAATTCTGGACAATAAGCCCCTTTTGTGAGGGCAGATACTGGAGCGTTGCACAGAGACGAAGGAGGTTGCAGGAGTACTGTCGCCCTCCCACATCTGACCCAGAGGTTGTGTAATACCCTGCTCATCAGACAAATAGCTTTAAACTGGATACATATGGTGGCTGAGAGAGCAGGCTGAAGCAATTTTCTTGGCTTTTGTTGTTACTCTTGTTTCCTCAAGGCTCACCTAAAACATGCGGGGTATCGCAAGTCGTTTGTTTACTGCGTCTAGTGAAAAGTGGCATATGTTCAAAATGTAAGCGTTTCTTTTGCACTGCTTTCATAACCTTTTTGAGAATAGGAAAAAGCTATTGGATATAGTTGTGTAATGATACTTTTACTACAGTGAAATGTGAATGATATGAATGTTTTTCACAATCCTGCAAATCTACATACTAAACATAAAGAATGTCATGAAATGTTACATCCTCTGAACTTTGTTATATGTTACTCATTCAATGTAAAATACTTAGCTTTATATACAATTTTCATGAAGTAGTCCATCTGTCTGTAATATATGCTGTATGCTTGTGTATGTGCAGTTATCTTGTATTGTTTGCTGCCTTTCGCCTTGCCTGGTAAGATAAGAACGTGCAGCTGAGTGTGATGGACGGTGATGAGATCCAGCTGTACCCTGCTTATGGGCATTTCACATCAGCAAAGGTGTGACCTGAATGATGTGATGTAATGCAAAAGCCAGATGTGAATGTAAAAGATAGCCAGATGAATCCCCTTGCACTCTAATGTCAGTGTTTCTTCAACAGCTTACCACTGGCTAGAATGAGGCTGTGATGGGTTTGACGGAGCTGACTTGTGTTGGAGCTTTAGATCGATATCAAACAGAGCTTCTTATAAGAACACGATCTCTTCTACATCATGGCCAGGAGTCAGAATAATTTGTGGAGACAGCATGACCTGAACAGGTACAATTAACACTACACAAGTCCTAATACTAATACTATTTTTTTTTTTTTTAAATGTAAATAATCTGTTATTATTATTATTATCTGTGAATCTGTGGCAGCTTTGCAAAATGTTGAGCATGTAAATCTGAGCAGGAAAAAAAGAGAAATATCAGAGAAGGGATAAATGTTAGCATGAGCAACTACATGTAGTCATGCAGGATTATTATATATGTATATAGCAAGATAATATGAAACTAAATAACAGTGTCTGGCAATCATAGACACAGAGTCTGGCTCAGAAAAGAAATCCAGTAACTTGTTACTGTTTTATAATGCAAATAGAAAAAGGACAACTGAACACATGTCCTGTTAATGCATTTGTTAAGCTCGTCTTATAATGACTGATTTGGAATGATTTACCATCGTGCACAGATCTGTATGGATTTCTCAACCTGTCCTGCTTTGCAGAGTGCAGAGCTTTGGCCTGAGTGCTTACACAGAGCAAACCCTGAAGGAGCTTCAACAGCAACAGCAAATGGCCAGCGAGTTTAACTGTGAGTCTTTTTCAGATATTAGTGTTACACGAATGAAGGAAACTGATTTAGCATGGATGCATGAACTTTATCATAGCTCCTCTGCTTTGAATTTGTATGTATCAGGAACACTATCAGTATGTATCTGCTATTACTGTAAATTGTAGAAATTCTGGCAATTTTTTTTTCATTATTTTGAAATTTTGAAAGGATGTGAAGAGTTATGTTTGTTAAATTAGGTGAAGTTATGCACTGTTTTTTATTAGAGAAAAAAAACCCCTTTAAACCTCATTTGTCTAGTAGAACAGTATTTAGACAGGATGCAAGTGAGTTTGCCATCACAGTACTAAGCTGTGTACCAGAGGAAAGAGATCGGGGTGTAGGAGGAGGGGAAGCTATCGCTCCCCAGTCACCAGCTGTTCCTGCAGTCTGGGGCACGTTGGATGTTTCCACAGAGAAGGTTATGGGAAGCTCAGTTAAGATTGTGGCCTGCCCTGCAGATAATGACGATTCCCTTGTTAATCAGGGTGTTGTGGCTGATGTTTGACGAAGAAGGCGATAGGTTAAGCTGGTGTTTTCAGGATGTTTTTACTCCCGTTTCCTGTACAGTATCTTCAGTAAGTACGTTTTTATAAGGCGGTTGGGCAGCAAGTTGTTTTCCATGTTTCTTCCTCTGAGAGTTGTTTCTGCACTGGAGGAGACAACAGCGATAGCAAAGCCTTACATAACAATTTGCTTTCTCAGTATAAAAGCAAACGTAGCATTTTGTGCCAGCTGTTTTAACACATTTCCTTTTTTTTTGCCCTTTTTTCTCTCCGCAGCCAACCCCTCTCTCTCCCAGCCTCCATTTTTTTCTGATTCCTACCACCTAGCATCAGACAACATGCTGCTGCCCATTGAGGGAGACCAGGTGGTTCCTTCTTCCCAGAGACAGGCAGTGTTCGGGGTTGATCAGAGGGAGGCCAAACCCTTGCCACCTCTGCCAGACCCCGAGGAGCTTATGTCAGATGAAGCAGCTGATAGTGAGGTTGAGTTCTTTACCAGTGACCGACGGCCCCTTTTGCCCAAAAGCTGCCCAAAGCCTATCTGCAGGAACAGCAGCAAAGACTTTGGCCAAGTAAATTATGCCTACCAAGATGCTGGCGTTGGATCCATGGCTTTCTCTTGGCCAAGCAGAGAGGACCGGCCAACATTTGGAGGAGGCAGGTTTGCAGCCGACATTTGGTGCCTTGGTCACCAGAGAGATGAAATCCAGCCTGTGGTGTCGGAAGCTGAGGATACCTTTGGAGCCAAACGGCCAGACCAGAACCTTTTACCTAGAATCCAATTTTCTGGCTCGGGTCCTTCCACCCAACCACACGCCAGCACCTCATCATGGTCCACTGACAGGCCACAAATCCCTCCTCGTATCCCCATCCCACCAAAATCAAAGACTGGGACCGATGAAGACAAACCTCCCAAAATCCCTCCTAGGGTGCCTTTAGTCCCACCCTGTCCACCACGCACCCCGAGCCCTAAAAGTCTTCCAATTTATATCAATGGAGTGATGCCTGCCACTCAGAGTTTTGCTGCTAACCCCAAATATGTCAGCAAGGCGTTGCTGAGACAGATGACAGGTGAGCCACCTGCAACCCAGTTTTCTCCCTGCATTGTTCCGATTTTGAAGGATGGCAGAAAGGCCAGCGGGACGCACTACATCCTGCTGCCGCCGGGCCGACCGGCAAACACAGAGAGAAGAGAAAGACTCCTGAGTGAACCTGCTAAGACAGGGAACAGCAGCTTCTGGCAGAAAAGGTAGAAATCATCTCACCATGTCTGAAACTAGACGAGTACAAAACGGTGACTGACGTTATTAATCACTCTGTGATACACAACTGTACAGTGTGCGATAATATCTGCTCATATGTGTAACGTATTGGTATTTTCATTGACTGACATGTGTTTGGTGTAATATCCACGAGGTTTTTTTGACTGAACATTTTACCAATCAGTATTTTAGAGACGTCTCTTCTACTTCGACCACAACGACAACACAAAATTAATATAGTATTTTCACAAATAGAGAACAGATATTTATTTTCTATCACCATTTGTGAGTTTTTGATAACTAAGATACTGCCGTTTTCTTACTAAAAAAAAAAGTATGATCACTTATAAATTTTTAAAGTCTGACAGTCGTATGCTCATACCACTAAAAACAGCCTTAGCTATGCAACATATACCTTATAAGAGAGCACGTCTTTATAAATGTACAAGCTGGGCTTGTGCCAAACTGTTCCACGTCTGTTATTTTTTATCACAATGCTGCTTGAAAAATATAATGTATTGATAGATTTGATGTTTTTCCAAATAATTAAAGTACTATTTGAATATTTTAGCATCTTTTCAGGTAAACTTAATAAAGTGCTCCATTAAAAAATACCAGATTATAAAGAGTTAGCCAAGTGCAAGTCTAAAAATTCTTAACAAATTTTATAGTAAATATGCAAATGAACATGTTAGATCACCCCCCCCACACACACACACACACACACACACTCGATGCAGCTAATATTGGTTGTTTGCGCTTTTGAATTAGCTTATGATTTCAGTATCACAAAGCTGATTGAGATAAGATAGCCTTATTACTCCCAGAGTTTAGAAATTTACATCAAACTACATTAACTACAGAAAATTCAGCATCTGCATTTAAAGTGTCAATTTGTTCATTTTAATCAGTGTGTATTTAAAGCTAGATTCTAATTCATTTTCATTAGAAACTTTGTTGAAAACCTGCAGTCACACTTATGTTCACAGGTCTTTAAACATATGAAGAGCAAGTCAGAAGTTTTTACTTGTATTTGTAAATAGAGCTGAAAAATTGTCATTAGCTGATCCTCATGAAAATTTTTAATGATGTAAATCTGATGTTGTGTATACTTTTTTTTTTTTTACTGTGTGGGCATGGAAGTCATGTTACGTTTACACTGCTGAGGTGCAGGCCCACATTTACCTTTGTTACACCAACCTCTATGAAGTTCTCATGAAGGTTCTGTATCAGATTTGGCCCATTCAAAGGCTGTTTGTAAGTTCATAATTCTGTGTCAATTGTAAAAATTGTCTTTAATCTATTTATAGAAATAAATAACTTATTCATTCTAGGATTGCCTCATTCTCCACACTCAAGCTATGATATAGAGAGCTTTCTCTAAGTTTGACCTCCTTTTTTTAAGAGAAGATAAACTTTATTGTCTCATCCATCTATAATCTGGGTTCAGGTCGCAGGGGTAGCCCAGACTTCCCTCACCCTGGTCACCTCTTGCAGTTCATACAGAGTTCATCCCAAGCCAGGTGGGGAATATATCTCTCCCATGAGTTCTGGATCTGTTATGGAGGAACTGAGAAACCTATGAACATATATGTTTTTATGGCATTAGGGTGAAACCAGGCTGCCATCCCATGTCTAATTGAACTTTCAGGCACTACATAATAAAAAAGCACATGTTGTTATTTAGAGAGGATCATGTCACAAGCAACTGGAATATTGAACTAATAATAATAACAACAACACTACTACTAATAACAACAATAATAATAATAATCAAAAGCAGAGAGTTGGTGTGACAGAATATAGGTGGATGGGGGCAGATGATCAGCTGTGAAGAACCCTAAAAGGAGCAGCTGACAGAGGAAGAAGAAGAAGAAGAAGAAGAAGAACAACAACAAACTAAAGCGCTCAGAATGGAGTTTTGGGAGAAATTTTAATGGAGCATCAACAGTAGCTATGTGGAAAATTTCTCATAAAAGTATGAGCTACAAGATGAGAGATGTACATAAAAGAAAGGCTACTGTCTCTTCCCATTCCCTTGGTTCATCATGTGATGGTGGCAACAGTGTAACAGTTCATTTGGTGGTTTTCAGACATCTCAAAAAACCATTTCTTGTACATGCTACATTATCACCTCACAGCTCATATTCACAGCTCATTTGCCAACAATCCAAACGGGACTGGAGTATCAAGGTGATTCAGCAGGCTAAAAAAAACCAACAAACCCTTCCACTATGGTACTGTTCGAGTTCATGCTCACATTCACGCATTTCTCCTGACTATTCCCTCAGCTCCACATTTGTTATCGCTTTATATTAGATCAGTCCAGTGATGCAGAAATGTCTCAAAAAACCAAAACAAAAAAAAGGCCCAGGAAAACTAAAATAACTTTCACATGAGCAGAAGTTTTCAAGCTCCATAGTTTAATAAATTGGCCGGTTTTATCGGTTCATAATTAGCTGTGTTAAACATTTAATCGAAATGACATTTCACAAAAGAACAATTATTCTACTATGAAATAATTCATTTTTGCAAAATAAGTTAAAAAATAAACACAAAAACTTTTTGCTAACCCCTCATTTCACCCCCTCCCCACTGTCCCCTCACCCCTGCAGTTCCTTATGGGCCTTATTGAACTTTGACCTGTGTTCTTGGACAGGCACGGCCTCAGCGGTCTCATCTCTTGGAGCCGAGGTCCTTCGTGCAGCCACAGAGCTGGCAGATGTAGGATTTTAACCGTCGCCTTACCGCCAAGCCCGGTTGAGCAGTTTAACTTCTGCCAGGCGTTTGCTGATCATGGTGGCAAAGAACAGGGCAAGAAGCACGCTACTGATCAGCATGTAGTCGTAGTCATCTTTTAGTACGTCGAACTGCTTCGAGGGATACACACGTGTCTGGTAGATGTCAAGACCATATGCCACAACCTAAAAAATAAAATAAATTTGTCATATTAAGATTTTATTTAACTGGGGAGGAAAACCAAGTGGTGGCAATACATTTCCAAATAAGAAATCATCTACAGCCCTGTTTCCAAATAGTTGTGATGCGGTGTACAATGTACATGCAATGATTTGAAGATGCTTTAAATTGGACGTTAAACAAGAAAAAAAATGTTCTGAACTCATTTTGAATTTGACGTCAGCAACACGGGGGAGGGGCAAAAAAAAAAAAAAGACTGGAAAAGTTGCATAATGCTATACCAAGAAAAAGAAAAAAAAAAAGATCCGGTGGAACATTCTCACAACTAATTAGGTTACTGAGTAACATGATTTGCTATACAAAAAAAACATCCAAGAGAAGCTGAGCCTCACAGAAGTAAAACCAAGGAGGATTTCACCATTTGCGAAAGACAGAGACTGAGTGGGCAAACGGTTTTTTAAAACCACTGTCAATTTAATTTAAACTGGGGGAATTTCTCATCTATGGCAGATGATATTAAAGGATCCAAATAATTCCTCGTAAGTGGGGAAGAAAGTCAAAAGCAGATACTGAATAGCCAAGCTTTGGTTAAAAAACAAGACAATATTCCATTGTGGAAAATCGTGCATGAGCTCTACTGAACATAGTTCACTGCTGCGTCCACAAAAACAAGTTAAAACTCCACTATGTGGAAAAAACCCCCAAAAAAACCCCAAACATAAACAAGACGCAGGGGCCAGGACATTTGCGAGGCCAAAGCTCATGTAAGATGGACTGAGGCAGAGTGGAAAAAAACTGCTCAGCGGCATGAAAGATCAAAATATGAAAATATTTTTGGAAACCATGAACCTGGAATACTACAGGCTTAAAAAGGGACCAGTGGGTTTGCTCTTAGTGCGCGGCTCACAGCTTGGTAATACGGTTGGAGAAAACGTGCACAGAGCTTGTGCGCTAAATGATATGAAAATCTCAGAGCAACATGCTTTTATCCACCCAGTCTTTTTTTCCAGGGAATGTATCAATTATTTCAGGATCACAACTCTAGTAAAGTACGCCATTAACTTTTGAGCAGCTGAAATCAATATATCTACCAAAGATGGGAAAACACTTCACTTTTAAAACAACAGCGTTTGTTTCCCCTCAGTTATGAACCCCATAGAAGAAATGATGCAACACGATATTAAACATGCTCCGATTGCCACAGTTACATCTTATATCCACTCACTGACCACTTCATTAGTTACACCTTGCTAGTCCGATGTTGGACCTCATTTTGCCTTCAGAACTGGCTTAATTCTTCATGGCACAGATTCAACAAGGTGCCAGAAACATTGCTCAGAGATTCTGGTCCAAGTGGCACCTGGTGTGATCTACTCCTGCTTTAGTCCATCTCCTTTAAAGTTCGATGTGTTGAGTTACTGTCAGCTTTAACCACTCTGGCCATTCTCCTCTGACCTCTGACATCAATGAGACATTTTCACATAGAGAGCTCCTGATCACTGGACATTTTGTTTTTGTTTTTCAGATTATTATCTGTAACCATGCTACATTCAAAGCCACTTAAACCACTTTTCTACCCCATTAAGATGCTCAGTTTGAGCATTACAATGCTGCCATGTGATTGGCTTATTAGATATTTATGTAAACAAGTAGTTGAACAGGTGACCCAGTGCGGTGGCCGATGAGTGTGTGGTTCAACCAATAAAATTTCTTAATTTCAACATTTGATAGGTTGTCTTTGTACCATTTTAAACCAAATATATCTGATGTAAATGGTTTTTAAACCATTTTATTTTAATCGTACACTGTGCTGTCATGTGCTTTTCATTACTTTGAAGGCAGACTCACCAGGCAGGTTGACTCCAGTCCAGACGGGGAAGTGTGAATACCTCGCACTCTTGATATACTCTGATTGTAGTTGATAAACCACTCTGTACGGATCATTAGCTCTGGAGCATAGGGTATCAGGTTCTCCTCACTGAAGATCAAGTTAACAAGTCAGACACATAACAGTAAAGAAAAATCTGACTTTCATTTTCACACTAAGCCTGACTTGAGGACTGACCGGCTTTGCTCAGATACTATTTCTGGCCTTCGTGGGTCGAGGAACATCTTTGGTAAAGACAAAATCCCTCCAGACGGCAAGCCAACTATGACAAAGCAAATTCAAACAAACATATTACAAAAGGGCAGCCCGGTGCTGAAAATACTTTTTATTTCTAACACATTATGTAATAACTAAAAGCCAAAAAAACACAGAAAACAGCAATATAACCGAGTAGCACTTACTGAGCAGATGGCGGCTGGTGATGCCCTTTTCAGTCAGCGTGGCCTCCATGGTAGAAATGGCGGAGGGGAAAATGTAAGACTGCTGGAGAACCTGAGGAGCGTGTGGCCGATCCAGCGAGCTGAACACGGTGCTGTTGTAGAGCTCCATTCCTTCATACAGTTCAATTACAGAGAACTCGTTCCTACGTGACTTGGTGCTCCAGTATTCATACTGCGGAGTCACACAGGGGAAGGGGACACAATAAATATAACCCTCAATATTTCCCCTTTGTTCCTCCATTTAGTTATGTGCTTTGAACAAATGGCCTTCAAACTGTAACGATGCAAAAAGCAAGACAACAAAAGGTGGTTGTAATTATTTCAATCCCTACACATGACTGTAGCAAACAAGCGTGCTCACCACCACCCAGTTTTCAGAGTGCACAATATGCACCGGTCCTCTGGCTTTTCTCTGAACAGCCTCGTGGATGATGCGGCCGGTCACACCGTCAATCAGGATGATCCCGACAAAGCTGCGTTCCTGATGCGTGTCTGTGCTCTCAGTCACTACAGCCAGTAGATTGGGGTTCAGGTACTATAAAAATTAGTTAGAACACAATTGGACATTTAAATTAATATAATAGCACAAAAGTACATATTAATTTATAATTTAATAATACATATTATCGTTAATTAAGATAAATTTGTTGTCAAATGAAGCAGAGCCTCACTCAAGCTACTTTTGGGCCACTCCGGATGTTTGATTTGGAGTTTTACGCCAGATGCCCTTCCTGACGCAAACCCAAACTGGGATTTGTGTCTCCGGCTGGAGTCCAACCAACGACATTTGCTTGCCAAGCAAATGTGTAAAGTGCAAACCACTACAACCAAGTAGGACCGCATTAACGCACTGACTTTTTCTTTGTAGTAGGGAAATAAGTTGGGGGTTTTTTGTACCTGGTTTCATTTATGAAAAAAGGTTGGAAAATTTATTTTTCAGTCCATAAAGGAGGGTTCTTGACTATGTTAAGTTACATTTGCCTTCTCAGGAATCTAGCTTACAAAAAATATGACCGGAAATACTTGCAACAAGGTCTCAAATATGGCAGTCAGCTGGCCATCAGCCTATCCAGATCAACAATTCTAGGAAACCTCAAGCACTACTCGATGTACCGCTATAAACTGTCCTAGTGAATGATTTCTAATGTTTTTTTATCCTTATCTTCTTGTGCTACTCTCTGAAATAATGAATGCAAGAGCACACTTCACGGGTGATTCATAAATCACAACAAAGGCAACAGTAAGGAGTACTAGCAGTGAATTCTTACTAAAAGAGGGCAGTCAAAGGGAGAATGTGATTCACTGGGAAAACAGTGACATGGGTTACAAGATTTCTTGGAAAGATGAGTTTTTAAGTTTACGTCACAAGACGGGGCGTTACTGTCTTTTAGAGCAAAGAGGGAAAACTGAGCCAAAACAAACCAAAATCGAGCCAGAATAAAGTCAATAATATAATCTTAACCAGAAGGATTTGAAGCTTTCTCAGTTGTTTTCACTTGCATACTTCAAAGACAAACAAGTGTTTTTGAGAAAGTATCACTGGGAACTTGTTCCTATCTTTGTGTACATTAGACAAATTTAGCTATTTTACTGTTTCTTTTATTGTTGTAATTTTAATGTTTGTCTAGAACAGATCTATCTTGTAAATGAATGGGTCTACCTGTATAAATAAAAGTTAAATAAAAATAAATTTTAAAAATGTGTTTTAAAAAGGATGTTACGGTACCTTATAGAGAACACTGCGGTCTCCCATTACTCTTCCTTGCGAGTGGACATGCTCATTAGGCCTTTTCCCTTTGACAGAGACAATCCTTTGTATCTCCATTGGAATGACAACTTCCCAGATCTGCTCAGTGGACAAGTCCTGAGAACACAAAATGATACACATGAACTTTTTCTGTCTGTGACTTGGGTATAGTTTCATGACGGTTTCCTATGAGAATCAGGAAATGATGCGTTCAAAAAGTTTCACTTGCCGTCCTAAGTCTGTAACCAGAAAGTCTTCCCTGGCTGGAGTCAACAAGATAAAAGAATATAGATGAGGCCATTTCCTGGAGCTGCTGCAGTACGTTCTTCGTAGAAGGAAACGCAGAAACCTGGGAAAAGGCGAGCAAGATGAATATCATTTGTTTGCAGGTAACCGACAGCTCACACAATGCCAGTGTTAAACAGTGTTCTACTGCCTGGTGGTCATGCACAATATGTAAACAGTATAATTAATGGGACATAGAGCAGTTGTGAGGCAGCATGATGAGTATTCATATAGAAATGGCTTCGAGATGCAATAAAGTGAATGTGTAAATGTATACAGTTTGCTACAAACCTTGTACTGATCATCAACTAGAAGCAAAACTTTAGCATAATCCTGGTCCATGAGTGGCAGCAGGAGTGATTGAAGTATTGGCTGAGGTAGAGCAGGTGGAGTCACATGACTCTTCTTTCCAAAGATGGGGTTAAACACATGCAGTGTGGTGAGCCCTGTGTCCTGATGACCAAAAATAGAACAAAGAAAATAAACCTTAATCACGTTTTACAGGTCAGGTCAGTACTTTATCTGTCAAGTGGGTATCTTTAAGATTACTTTTATCTTTTACTGAGCCTGTCTTGTCTTTAAAGTTGAAAACTGTAGGTACCATTTGGTCAGTTTTTTTCCCTGCCAACTATTTGAGCTTTATCCATATTGTCAGCCTGCAAGATAAGAGCTTTGACACCAAACCTGAATCTCTAAACACAGAGCCTTTGCAATAAGTTACCTTATCTTTGATGAGCAACGTGCACTGCGGAGGATGAGGGAAGTGCGCTGTCGTTCGCTGTACCATCAGTTTGAACGCTGCATTCGATGGGACATCATTGAGGTAGTGCCTCCACAAAATACTGCCAGTCTTACTGTCAATCCCAAAGAGCTGAAAAAAGGAGAAGAAGAAAAGAATGAATCTTGCAGGAAAAAGTGAGATGACTAATCCGAGTTTATTTATCAGTGTGTCAATTCCCTTCAAGCCTGCCTGATTTTAGACAAAATAAACCAAATCTAGTTTGACCACAACTGTGTGGCGCTGCTCATCCTGCCTGAAACACTAACAAACCATTTCTAAATGACAGGATAAGCTTTAGTTTAATACTTTTCCAGATGCAGTGACCATAACCATCATCTTCTGCAAGTTGAACTCATCTCTGGACAGGTTTTCGATGGTGACCTCGTTTTTAACTTGACTACGAGGCTTGCGTGCGTCATAGAACAGCTTCCAGAGGTGAGAGATCCAGGCCTGCAGCAAGATGAGCTGAGAGGACAGCCTCTTGAACACCATAGACATCAGCCCATCTGGACAAACGTAAACAAGAGCACAGATGCCGCTAAGTGACCTTCAGGGGACTTGACTCAAATTTTTAACATCTGATCCGCGTCATGTTTCATATCTTAAATACAACAAACGTTGCGAGAAACAACAAGGACACAGGGATACAGGATTTATTTCAAGAGTGAAATAAAATGAAGCAAAGGGTTCAACAGAGGAATGGTTCACTGAATGTGAGGAAGTCCTAACCGTAAGACAAGGAAACAAGTTTTGCTGAAAAAAGGCACAGAATTGTTACCTTGAATGGCTGAATCCATAAGCAGCAATAACAAAAAACAGGACAAAAACAAACAAAATTAAAGCAGTAATATCAACACACACGCGAAAGATATGTTCGAAACTGGAATATAGCAAATTCGCCGATTTGATGAAACAGCTGAGCTGTTTAAGTAAGGACAAAAGCAAATGCAACAACCCTCAGAAATGATTAGAAATTCTAAGTTATGGAACCATTAATGGAGACACCATCCAGTTCTGCTGAGTTTACGCTTTGTAAAGGAGATTTACATGACTCCATTCAAATACAGCAAAGATTTCGGTTTGACATTTACCGGCCTTTTTGCCGAACTCTCCCTCCAGCTCAGCCTGCGTTCCAGTGAGGGGCAGATCCACCATTTCCATTGTCACCACATCTGACAAGGCCTCCTCTCTAATCCACATCACACGCCCTGGAAAGCAAGAATCATTATTGTTCTGCAATCGTTTATTCATTCTATTTCCCACACCCTGCGGCTGTATGCAGTTTGTGTTGACGCCTTCCATTAATTACATCATGAGACGCGTTTTCCCATCATTCTTGTGGAAAAGACAGGACTGTAGGTACATTAGGAAATTTGTCCACACCGTGGTCAGATTTTGGCAGCAACCATGATGATTAAGAGGTGGGATAAACCAAAAATATTATCATGAGGCACTGCACAGCTTACAAGTTTATGCGCTTTGGGAAAAATGTCCAAGTTCTCAACACTAAACAAACACCCAGACTCCTCACTTACATTTAATTTGCCTACTGATTGACAGAAACCCACCGCAGTCAGACCACAGTATGAGTATTCATGAAGTTTTCATGCCTCTGTCTGACCTTGCTAAAACACATTCCAGAAAAAATAGGGTGTCTATTCTTCTTTTGCTCTTTTGAGTACAATGAGAAGGATTTTACTTTGGTTAGCTTTAGTAAAACTATAATTAAAAAAAGTCCTGCAGCATCAATAGCTCTGCTCACATTAGCATCAGTCCAGCCTGAAAGAGCACTCTTTCCTTGCTTCCTGTTTTTGCCGCTCATACCTGGCTGTTGTATGAAAGTGAGTGTGTGGTCCTCTGTTTGCACCATGGCCCTGTAGCCTACAGAGTCATCTTTTTTCAAGAATGGCTGTATGTAGATCTGAAAGAGAGAATATAATTTACTTCTATTGTAAAGCCATCACTAACACACTATGGGGCACATTTACTAAAGTTGGCATAAAAAAAAAGTACTGTCTATATTTTCAAAGAAAGCCCAGAAACCAGCATGTCTTATTTTTTCCACATCATACTGAAATGAACTGACTGCACCTGTGTTTAGAAAATTCTGCCTGCTCTGAAAGGCCATAGTTCCCACAGTACCTCAGGAAAGAAAACTGACTCACTTTCTCTGGTTTGCCACCATTAGGGTCCATAACGAAAATCAGTGTTGTATCTAGAAGTCTTCGTCCAGTTTCAGCACTAAAGAGGTTAATACTGCAAGCCTATGGGAAAGAAACAAATAATAATCTCCCAATAAAAAACTTTAAAAAAAACAAGACACAAAAACCCCAAAACACACTTATAAGATAGTTTCCTGAAAGACATGGAAAAAAAACTTACAGTAACAAGTCTAACCTTTACATTAAGTAAATCAATATGTGTATTACACATCTGCTTTCTAAAATCAAATGCATTTATGACTAAGAAAACAGCTAAAACACATCAAAACCCATAAATCTAAAGGTGAAATATTACTTTAACTCACAGTTTTATTCTTGGGGGACATAACAGCAGCGATGGTCTTCTCTCCAGTGGTTGCAAAGGAAACCAGCAAGGCCTACAACAATCAAAGGATATAGCTCTGTATAATACAACAAAAGACATCATGTTTCTGTAGAAAAACAATACATTCAACAAAATGTCACAGGTTGGAGAAAAAAAAAAAGGGATCGTATTTGGCCGTTTTTAACAGTATTATGTTTGACATTTTCCCAGGGCAATAAAATATTTTGGGAAGGATGCCAAGCCACATTTACATTTTTGCAGTTATTTACTGATGTTGGCTGATATAGCAGAACAACTGCAATACCAGGACAGGCTAATGTTTTTGAAACAAAAATATAGAGAAAAGCTTACGTACTGGCTTGAAATCCCTGAGCGTAACTATCTGACCATTGTTGAACTGGAGAAGCAGGAAGTTATCAGGGCCGAGCTGAAGGAAGAACTCAGACAGAGGCTGATGGGCTGAGTTGGGCTGGTGAGACACCAGGACCGGTTGAAAGTCTGGAGCTACTTCAAGTCCCAGTGACTGTGAGAAGACAAACAGGAGAAGACTGTAAAAGAAAAACTGTGCATTTACAAAGGAACATATAAGAACACAGAAGTGGAGAGCTGAGAAAGAGAGAGGCAGAATTTAAAATGTACCCAATCTAAAGCAGAGGACATACATGGTAATTTTGTACATTAGAAAGGTTTTTGTTAGAATCATACCTGCAGGGGGATCTGGGTCATCTGTAAATCATCCATATTTGGGTTTAAGTTGTACATGTACAGCGATGGAGTTGCAGAGTCTACACAAATCAGCACCCCCTGACCAATCACTGCACAGCTGGCCACTATGTTGGACAGCCACGGAGCTTCAACTGAGATCTGAAAACATTACAAACAAGAAACTCACAAAAATCATTCTATATACTGACCACTTGTTCAGTGTTTAAGTTAGTTTGTTCTTTAACAAATTACCTATTTTATATACGTTAAATTTAGGCCAATTTTTTTAATACTATCTTTAATAAAAAGGATTACCTGCTTGATTATTTCTCCATCATCAGTGCTGTAAGCAATAATAACAATGTGGGAATGGGGAACAATTCCCAAAGCATAAACTTCACCATTTCCTCCAGAATAAACAGTCTGGTAATCCACAGTCTCACTGTGGAGAGAAACAGAAGGTGACAAACGTTTCATAATAAAACTACTGTTTTTGCAACACTGTGTGGTATTTTCTACAAGCCTTCAAGGTGGTAAATGAATTCCTGTGTAGAATTATGTTCATTGAAACAGAGAACATCAGTACACAAAATTAACATTAATATAAAAACATACCTATCTGGTAGATTTTCTATCCATTTTTGATGGCCATTAGAAAGGTAGTGGAGAGAGATAATGTTTTTTTTCAAAACAGCCACATGTTTCACTGTGCCTTGCTGTCCCACTAGACATGCTTTCTGGAAACTTGAACATATGAAAAGCAGCGAGGTAAGATTTAATCAAATAAATTAATAAATAAAGACCATTCTTAACCTCAAGGTAATAATCACCTTCCAGAGTCGAGCACAATTTCCCAGTTCAAACCACCAACATTGACATCCCAGGATCGCAGCAGGCGGCCATTGCCAACCACTAGGATCGCATCTAGGACACAAACACAGTTTCATCAACTGGAGGAACTTTAAAAAAATCTTTAAACTTTACTGCAATTCAAATACATGATTAGAATCATTACAAAAAAAATAAATCACCTTGTCCATGGTGCAAAAGAGCATCAATGTTTCCTTCGGGTCCAGACTTATCAACATGTCGCCAGACTGTAACAGACATTGATAACAAAGTGACAACAAAAGACTATACCTAATATATGACAACTTCGTCTTTCAAACGAACAACATACTCACAGAGTTCCCCGGTCCTTGTATTGAGTGCGGCAAAAACATTATTCTCTGTTGCTACAATAACCTTTTTGGATGACTGCACATGTGTGTCAAAATGAGAAAAACGAACCTTGCCTACATACTGCTGCCTCCTGTGAAACATGAAGAGAAAGCACAAGCACTCAGACTGTCATCCAGCTCACCCATGATCATAGTGACACCATTGTTTTAATGACCACATGGATCCAATTCCGGTGCAAAGACATATTTCTCAAACTGAAAAGCCGAAACTACATGACACTAGTTTATTGATTATTATCAGATTGGCTACAACGTTTTCCTATTACCTTTAAATCACTTTCTATCGCGTTTCACTTGCTGAATTTAGTGGGACCAATGATTTACTTAATGTATAAACCATGGAGATATGTACACCTCCTGAAATTAACTACCAAATTTACATTTGTTTGTATTCATTCTGATGTGTTTTGACCTGTTCTCTCATTCAAAGTCCACCGATTAGCAGTTAGCTGCTTTGACAGGTGCTAACATTAGCATTTCCACATTAAAACACAATCGGCACACATTTGATCGTTCGCTTGACTCCTCTTACCAATCAAATTTTCCTACTTGGTCCTCAAACACAGCATCGACAGCATTGTATAATATGATACATTTAAGCCAAAGCAAAATTAGCTCTGCCATTGCTGCAGCAGCTCTGACTTGCTCTTCAACGGGAGGAGGAAGTCGGAAGCCGAACAACTTCCTTTTTGTTCTGCGATGGAGAAGTGCTGCCCCCTAAAGGTTGTAAAGGTTACAGCGTCGGTCCTGGTAGTGACCTTTCAGATTAACAAATATTCATGGATTGAACCAAATCCTAAACTGAAAGAAAAAAAAAGAAAGCAGATCACTATTGAAAAAAATAGTGTAAGACCGAGATTGATTCATGTGTGGAAAAATGTGTGATGGGATCATGTGACAGAAACACAAATGATAACATTTAAAAATAATGGTACCACAGGGGATAATAACAGGATTCAGGTGGAAGACATAGGCTGCACCCCGACACGTTAAAAAAGCGAAAATAAAAACCAATTAAATAAAGAAAAACGAAGAAGATTTGTGTATTTAATATTCTATTATTTATTTAGCAGTGCATTCTAGGCCTTGTGTGGTGCAGTCAGAAATTAGACAATAAAAATATTTATTTTCTTTAATTTATTATATGAATTAATATTTACTCTTTTTTTTTTTTTTTTTTTTTTTTTACTTACTTAATGATCTTGGATAAAGTCCTGTTGCTATTGTGGGCTTTTTTGGAATCAAAAGGTGTCGTATAACTATATCTATCTATCGTTATACAAGAATATTAACATATGTGGATGAAAGTCACATAAAGTCAAAAACTTGATTATTGGTTTGTTGATGAAGTTAATATTAAAACAATAAAAAGATAAGTTAAACTCGGTAAAAAAAAAAAAAAAAAGAAAGATAATAATAACCAATATGTAAGTTTTACTACTTGTATATGTAATTATATCACAAATGAATGGAGGGAAAAACATCGCTTTATTCGTTCCTGTAAAATGGGAACTATATTATTATACATAATTTAAAATGGGTTTAAACCAGTAAACCAGTAAACATTTCGAGTGAAATGTTGGCAGGGCTGGTATCAGAGTGAGAGCGCCCCCAAGATTTACTTACACCACAGTTTCTTCTTCCAGTAGCTAGTTTTTTTCTGTTAGGATTTCAAGATGGCGTCGAGCGGAGGAGATGGGGAACACGAATGGACAGCGGCAGTTCGGCCGCTTTTATCAGCTTCGTACACTGCTTTTGAGACGAAGGAGCTACCTCAGCTTATTGGGTCTATAATCAACAGGTAACCGGTTAATTGTCAATAAATTGCAGGTTCATATTTGCTTGAATACTGCCTGTGTCCACCTAGGCGTAGGCTAGCTGGCTAAATTGCTAACCCTAGCTTGGTTAGTATAGTTGGATGGGAAACGATACCCATTTTGCTAACGTTAGCGGCTAGCAAGCTATTTAAGCTTAACTTGCACTGGCATGGAGTCAGCTCCAGACGTTAGCTGATATGCTAATGACAGCTAACTTACTCAAAATGCTATTTAGCGTTTCCTTTCTGCTGACTACAGAGTTTGAAACAACGCACGTCTTATGACTGATGGACATTTTATCTTTAACGTAATGTCAGCGCTGTGCAAACGTTAAACGGTGTCGCAGTGTAAGCTTTAACAAAATTGCTTCATCATTAGCTAGCTAACACAAACATTAGCCGGCAGGCTAACTCGGGGGGGCCTTCCAACTGGACTGGCTAACCCTCAAACGCCCCAGCCAGAGTAATATTTGACTACGTCAGCTGACTTAATTGGGCTAAATTCAGCAACACTTGCATTATGAGGCGTAATCTGGGCATGTCATTAGCCAAATCACGTATTATATGGGTGGCAAAAATAGCCAGTCTGCCTAACGTCATCTGCTTGTGGTTAGGCTGGAAGTAGGCGGGGGACCTTATCTCTCCACTCATTTTTGATCAGGTGATGGTGGGTTACCGTCAACTTGTTGTTAGTAAAATTGTTATTTAGGGTTATTGCTTCTAAGACTTGTACTTTAGGTAATGCTGAATGGTTCTGCTTAACCACAAAGATGCTGGTGCAGAATGAACTTGTTATCTCGTTACAACATTCCCACCTATTAATGTTGTCATAAAAGTAGGAATATGTGATATTAGTGCTTTACAAGTATTGTTGAATGATTTATTTGATTCCGTAGTTTTCCCTTGATTCTCTGTTTGTGGCGTAACATAAGCTAGTACACTGAAATATAAAGCTTCCTAGTATGTCTGTTGGTTTCGTTTTCCAGTGCAACAGGCTGTATGCAAACATAACTGTTACGAGGATTGAAAGTAGTGTTGTGTAGTTGAATTATCCTATTGTGCAGTTTACTATAATAAAAAGATAAAAATAAAATAAGACTCCATTATCTATGTAAGTATTGGATAAAATGTTTCTTTCTTTCAGTTATGTAATTGTAACAAGCCTGCTTATTAGAAGCCCCAGGTGCTTATGTAAAAGTACTTAAAAAATTCCAACCACACCAAAAGCCAGTTCCAATACCAACAGCATAAACACACCTTGTTTCCTTACATCTCAAGTCTTAAAGAAGTATTTCATTCTGTGAAGACAACATTGAAGTAGGCTTGAATTGCTAAAGCTTAAATGGCATACCACAAGTTTGACCACACTGAGTTTGGTAAAGCTGGGTGATAGGTTTATAAACTTTGTTCTCTCTCACTGTAGCCACACTCTAGCACAGATACCAGAATGGCCATGCTATTGCAACTTGTCTGTTAGCAATAGCATTCATTTGATTATTTTAATGCTTTTTTGTGAAGGTTCAATTAATTGTTGATAATATTGACTATTTGTTGCATATATATTGCAATTGATTGTGGTTTGATATATGAAATTTCTTTTTTAATTTTTTTTTAACTGAGACAAACTAATGCTCCTGGGAGATGTACCAGAAATGTTAATTAGTTAAGTCACTGAGGTGGTGTATACTGAAGAACAGTAATTATTTTGATGCTAACTTTTAACCAGATTATAAACCATTTAATAACCATTAAACAATTTTATTCTTTTATTTTATTAAAGGGTTGTGTTGACAAAATGTGTAAGAAATATCTGACAGTTGCATGAAAACAAACATGAGTTTGCAGTGTGCAGATGTAGATGGATGGATGATAATGAATTATAATTATAAGAAGTCTGTTTTAAAAAGTTGAATTAATTTTTAAGACTGAATTCTTGCACAAACACATTGGACAAACTGTAGGTAAGCAAAGTTTACATAATTGCAGTGCCTCAGAGGAATCAATTTCACAATTCACAATGTAATGTCACCATAGCAACAGATGGAGCTGATTCTGTCTATATTTTAAAAGTAAGGCTGCAGTCAGCAGCTGTTTTCTTTATTGTTACTTGGACATTTAGTATGGCAGTTGATTTGATGTACATCATGAGAGGTTGCCATCTGTTTAATGTGACACAGCAGAACATGAGATTGTCCCGTGAACACTTTAACTCCCATCTTTGCACCTCTTACTCTTATTTGCGTGGAAGAATTAAGACACTAGTTCAGGAAAGGAGGAGGAGTTAGATCAAATCCACTCTGTGTCACTGTCCTGTCTGTATTCTCTACCCCCTCCCCGCCAAACAAACTAAAACAACCCACTATAAATGTTGTGTAAAAAGTCATATTTCCTTTGTTTGCAGTGAATCAGACATTCTTCACCACGACAAGCAGTATGAACCTTTCTACTCATCATTCGTGGCACTCTCAGCACATTACATCACCACAGTATGTGGACAAAGTATGTGTATTTCATTTTCTCCTAAGAGTAATAGACAAATTACTGCCACTCACTAACAATGAGCCAAAATCTTTCAGTGAAAACTGTTTTGTTGCTAGATGTTATTTTTGTTCTTTTCTTTGTTTCCCCAGTACCAAGAAATCAATTGCTGTCAGTTGCTGCAGCGTGCAAAGTATTGATCGAATTCTCATTGCTGCGCTTGGAGAACCCTGATGAGGCATGTGCAGTTTCACAGGTAAGTGAGACAGTCAGCAGGGTGGGTGTAGTCAATTGTAATACATTAGTGTAGTCGTTTCTAGTTATCACTGATTTGCATTTTCTGGTGGTTTTCTGCTTTCTATTTGTATGGAATTATGTATTGAAATAAAAAAAATTATGCTGCAATTTGTTTTTCTTTAGAAACACCTGATCCTTTTAATAAAGGGACTGTGCACTGGCTGCAGCAGACTAGATCGCACAGAAATCATTACTTTCACTGCTATGATGAAATCTGCCAAGTTGCCTCAAACCGTCAAGACACTTTCAGATGGTAAGACTCCATAAAGGACAAAACTGAAAAATGCTTCACTGTCCTGGTAGACAACATGAATAAGTTATTTGGAGAAAACTGGAAATTCACTGCATTCACTGGAAGGATTTGGACATTTTTGGTCTATTAGTTTTCTATATACTATAATTATTCAATGAAGCTGTGAGTATTTATCAATGCCCGGGCTGTCCCAGAGGCCCTTTTGATTAACAGCCTTGACATGTGGTGAAACTCTTGTGCCATTTTTTTTCCATTTAATAGTGGAAGATCAGAAGGAGTTACCCAGTGCTGTGAACCCAGAGCTTCGACAAAAAGAAGTACAAATGAACTTCTTTAATCAGCTGACATCAGTTTTTAACCCTGACCTTACCACCATCTTGGCCTCTCCCTCAGCAGCACACATGCAGGCAAGTATTAATGACCCAGCTACTCTCTCGATTGCTATTAGCAGAAGTTACTCAGCTTCTGCTTTTGTTCCCCTTTCCTTTTAAATTAATTTTGTTAGCTGCATTTAAAATAATATTCTGTCACTGTATTGTTGAAAATTATCTGTTGTAATCGTTGCATCTCTTGTTAATTACAGGCTGAAAGTGATTGCGATGAACAAAATACAGATCAAGCTGTTCAGACCAAAATGAAAAATGCCTTTGTGTCCCAGAATGTGTCAAGCTTACAGGAACTAGGTAAGTAGTTGTTCCAAGAGACTGGAGCTTTGACACTACTATATACAGGTCAGGGTTTAAAAGTTTTATCACAGCTGTTGAAAGATGGGAGACTAAAAATCTTGTTGTTGTTGTTGTTGTTGTTTTTTTTTTAAAAAAAATCTGTTTAGTAAATGTCACCATTAAGTCACACTATGATGAATATACTTGAATAATTGATTTTCCATACAGGCGTGTATATATACATTGTGAGTGGCTGTAATCCAGAATTGAGTTTGTTCTGTTTCCCCACACATCCATGTGGAAAATTTACATTTTTTCCCCTATTGATTCAAAATGTCAGATGGTCCCTTGTTTACTTTTCACTTTTGAAAGCACGCTGGAGCTCTAAATTATACGTAACCTTGTAAAAGCACTTTTTCCTTTACAAATTGCAATGAAAATTTAGTTTCTTTAGTAATCCTGCCATTAATTAATTTAAAATGAAACTTAATGAGTTATTATTTGATTAAATGTTTTGATTTAATGTAATTTTTCCAGGTGGGTCTGAGAAGTTGTTACGAGTGTGCCTCAACCTGCCCTACTTCCTACGCTACATCAACCGCTTCCAGGATGCTGTATCAGCCAACTCATTCTTTATCATGCCAGCCACAGTGGCTGATGCCACTGCTGTTCGCAACGGGTATTCTTTTTTTTTTTTTTAAAATCTACTGGGCTAATAAGAAATTGTGTTTAATTTTGGCATCTGGCCATTTCACCACTGGCCCCAACATTAAGTTGTTATCCTGTACTTAAAATACATAGATTTCACTCACTGGTGATAGATGTGACCATGGCTTTGGACACACTTTCCTTGCCTGTACTGGAGCCCTTGACACCAGGACGACTACTGGATATGACTGTGCTGGCTCTAAGCTGTCTCTATGCTGGTAGGTGGTTACATTTTTGGTTAAAAGAAAACATACCAAGTGATTCAGGCTGCTATAACATTCAAAAACCAAACTAAGGGAAAAAAATACATCTACAATGCGTTTTTACTTGTTTAGGTGTAAGTGTGGCCACTTGCATGGCCATTCTACAGGTGGGTAGTGGCTTGCAACTTCGCTCTGCCTCCACTGGTACCAAAGAAGAGGACTATGAAAATGATGCAGCCACAATTGTCCAGAAATGTGTAAGTATTATAACTAATCACTTTTAAAAAGTCTTTAATTACTGTCTTACTAACATGTATATTTTAACAAGATATAGATAGATTTAAAAAGATGACATATATTTGTCTTCACAACAGCTGGAGATTTATGAAATGATTGGACAAGCCATCAGCAACTCTCGCAGAGCTGGAGGAGAGGTGAGTACCAATTTTGATTGATATATTGCGCAAATAGAAGAATAAATATATATTTATAATTGACAGTCCTAGACTGTCAGTTATAAGTTAAGTATTATGACTGATATTTTTAAAATTCTCTCTTCTCTGTTCTGCAGCATTATCAGAACTTCCAACTTCTTGGAGCCTGGTGCCTCTTAAACAGCCTGTACCTGATTCTTAACCTGAGCCCGACAGCGTTGGCAGATAAAGGAAAAGAGAAGGATCCCCTGGCTGCTTTGCGTGTCCGTGATATTGCAAGTCGCACCAAGGATGGCGCAGGGTCACCTAAACTTGGTCCTGGCAAAGGGTATTTTTAAATCTTAATAAAGACAGTTTTAGTTCAGTAGGTATGCTTATGCATCAAAGGTCATTTGTGTGCATTAATGTTTTGCCTTTTTCTGTTTTGATCTTTTTTGTTTTCCCTCTCAAGACACCAAGGCTTTGGGGTTTTGTCTGTTATCCTGGCCAACCATGCAATCAAACTTTTGACTTCACTTTTCCAGGATCTGCAGGTTGAAGCTCTGCACAGAGTAAGTGAAGCAACAAAAAAACGTGGCTGCATTAAAACAAAACTGCCATTGTAGCCATACTGTACTTGCCACCGCTATCGCTGGTTTCAGATGTCACAATCTTTTGTAGGTTTAAACCCTCTACTGTAAAATTGAATTAAATACTAATGTAGCTCGTCACATTCAAGCCTTCATCTCTTGTTTGAGGAACCAAAAGATTTTTTTTTTTAATTACAGTACCTCAGTTAAATCTTCATGGCTTTATATTTAGTATAAGTTCCTTGTTGTTTTACAAGATTGCATGTTTATTTAAAATTAGACGTACAGATTTGAAAGTTGTTTTTTTGTTTGTTTGTTTGTTTGGGTTTTTTTTTTTTTTTTTTTTTTTAGCATTTTCATTCTTTGTTACCCTTTCAGGGTAGGAAATTAATTCAATTAATAAAAAATTCAAAAGCATCCAAGTATGCTTCAGTAATTACTGAAAGTATTTTGTGTTCCTTAAAAGCCGTTTCCCCCCTTCTGCCAAATCTAAAGGGTTGGGCAAGTGATGGACCACCAGCTGAGCTCAACATCATGGCACAGAGCACTTCCAGCCAGAGGGTTCAAAGACTCATTGACTCTGTTCCCTTGACAAATCTGCTCTTCACACTTCTCTCCACCTCCTACAAAAAGGTGCTGTCAGTTGTATTTGTAATTTGCATTTGTAGTTATGCTGTTTTATTGATTTGAACATTAATTGTGATATTGTGATACAAAAGAATCAAGCAACAGATTTTGTCTGGTGCATTTTTATCTTTGTAGTTTATCCTTTTTTTCCCTTGCAAAATTAGTGGATGTCTAGATGATTATTTATTGAAACCAGCCATTTTCAAATGTAGGTATACTGCGGCTGACTTCTGGGGTTAATCCTGGAAACTTTCTGTGTCCCAACCAAACTTTTAAACTTTGACTTTGATTTCATTTATCTGCTGTTAGGCTTGTGTTCTCCAGCGCCAGAGAAAGGGCTCAGTCAGCAGTGATGCCAGTGCTTCTACAGATTCAAACACCTACTATGAGGATGATTTCAGCAGTACAGAGGAGGACAGCAGCCAGGGTATTTATTTTCTTTGGATTCAAACAATTGTTTGTTACATAAAGTATGCATTTACATAGCAGCTCAGTTATGCAAATAAAAAGACATACTGCTGTGTGCTGCAGACAGTTTTTTCTTAAATCCTGGGTTTAGGAATGCAGATGATACACTCAACAATTCAGACATTGTTATGCTACTCCTGGATTGATTAATAAAAAAGCAACAACTTAAAAAATACAGACATTCCACTGAAAAGCAGGGGATTACATTAGCATGACCATATGTACCTATATTGTAATTATGAAGCACTCTACTTTTGCAATTAATATATACAAAAATGCAATTTATTAAAATATATTGATAATTTAGGGTAAAACTTTCTTGCATTTATGGACAATTAAAACAAAGATGTTGTCATCTAGCTTTAAAGGTAAAGGGGGGACACATGAACTTACCATTTAAGGACTCAATTCAGTTTTAACGTAATGACCAAGAAGTGTTGTTTCATTCCTACAAGGTATGCTTCAGGTTTCTCTGCATCACAGTGGGGATTCAATTGGTGAAAGCAAAGTCACATATATTTTTACACATTTCCATTTGATCTCTGAGTTTCTGTCAGTGCTGAGCTGGATGAGATAACAAATGCAGTATTTTCAGTATTTGGGAAATTTTTTAAATTGGTATAATCGAAGGAGTGAAACAAGTGTGCTGTCAGTGATTAAGTCAGTGAGGTAATGACAGCAGTGCGAAGGGTAAACTCCTACATATGCTCACAGTGATGTGATTTTAAAAAATTTTGTCCATCACAATAATACCAGTGTAGTTGACAGTGTCTACTATTTCAGCAGAGAGAAGACAGGAGAAGACAAGTGCAGCTTGTGTCTCAGGTTAGCAGTTTTCTGTCCTCAGGTCAAAGACTTGGTGTCCGCTGTCCTAAATTCATTTTTGTTATTGTATGTCTCACAATTTAGACTCTGAGCCTTGATCCTAACGGCCTAGAAAATGATAAAGCCACAGATGAAGTCTTTGACAAAATACTCCCTGTTATCAGAGTTGCTCTGCCTTATAATTCATATGAACTAAATTAAACTTGTTTTATCAAAGAGGTTCATCTGTGGCTTGTTGTTTTAAAGAATAATACCAGTGGTGTTGATATGTGGGATATTATTTAAACTATTAACTACTGAAGCTTTCATTAAAACGAGTTAATTATCTGAATACTTACACTAACAGTTACTGACATAAGTCATAAAACATTTCTCAGTGATTTATTTTAAGAGCTTTACCTCTATTACTTTATCATCCTTTTGTCTTCCAGTTTCTGCCTCTTTCCTTTTTCAACAGCGACTCCAAAGAAAGAAGTTTGTTATAAGATAGCTGCTAATAGTAATGCTTTAAAAGTATAACATTTATTGCTGGCCTAATGACTTTTCAGGTCGTGGTTGAAATTAAAATGAAAAAATTTTCAGTATGGTAGAAAATTATTTTTGAAATTGGCTGTGATACTACAAAATGATAAAATCCATTTCCCCCCCCACTCTTGAATCTATTTTAACACAAATGAGGATAAAATTGTTAGAAAACTTAAAAAAAAAAACAAGTGAAAAACTCTTGATGCAAAAATAATGAAGACCCACATCAAAGCAGTGGTATCATTCTTAAATACAATAAATTCAAGTTGTGCTTAATGAGCTTAAACACGCAATGCTACATCTTGCTGTCACCTGAAAAGTTAATTTTTGTATGTTGCATGCAGATGTGAATATCAAATTATTGTGATATTCTTTTGAAACACTAAAGTTGTCTTGTTTTTGTATTTGAAAACTTTCAGTGTAGTTGAGTGATATCACCCTTTTAAAGAATATGAATGTTTTGTGCATGGTAAGTGCACAGAGCACAATGAATCAATGAAATTTGTGGCTATAAATTTAAAAACGTTATGGGGAAGGATCCAGAGCTAATATAGATGGTACACCCATGTAAACTAAACAAGGCAGTACCATCTCTCTAGATTGGTGCTATTAATTTGTCTCCTAGCTAGAGCTGGTTGGTGTCAGACACCTATTAGTGTTCACTGAAACCAGCCAGGTCAATGCAGCTCTGTTAGGATTTTTTTTTTTTCTCCATATCTAAGCAGATGATTTTTACAAAGATGAATGCGTCTTATTCTATTCATGAACTAATTTTTTCCTCCAAGGCAGCGTCTAGGAGAGACTGGTCAAATTTGTAATTTGTTTTGTTAACTTAAATGCACATTCTCCAAAAAGTTGATTCTGTTCATCTGGACGTAGCGTTTTGTGGGAGAAACGTTTCGTCACTCATCCAAGTGACTTCTTCAGTCTCAGCTGACTGCAGGTTTCCCCAATCTTATAAACAGTACATTTGCATAATGACTGAAACCAGCCCACTGAAGGAACAATGGGCTGGGAGGTCATGTCCTTAATCATAATTATGCAAATTCTCATGACCATTGATCAACAACCACTGACCAAAACCCACTGATCAAAGACCACTGATTAATGGCCATGAGTACCGTTCACAGATAGTTGGGGAATGGCTGCAATCACAGCATTGTAAGATGGCGAAAGATGTACCCTTAGGCCCCCTCCTCGATTCAGAGATGGTCTTTCCCTTTTCACGTAAATGGCCTCCTTGACTCCACGCTCAAACCAGCGTTCCTCCCTGTCCAGTATGTGTACATCCTCATCATTGAAAGAGTGTCCACTGGCCTGTAGGTGTAAATAGACTACAGAGTCCTGGCCTGACGAGGTAGCTCTTCTGTGTTGTGCCATCCGCTTCGCCAGAGGTTGTTTGGTTCCACGGATGTATAAATCCTGGCAATCCTCCTGGCACTTAACAGCGTACACTATGTTACTCTTTGTGTCGGGGGACCCGATCCTTGGGGTGGACCAGTTTTTGGCGCAGCGTGTTTTGGGGTTTGAAAGCCACAGAGACCTGGTGTTTAGAAAAAATGCGTCTCAACTGCTCCGATAGTCCTGACGCATACGGGATCACTACAGGTTTTCGTTTGGGCAGCGGTTGTCCTTCTCCCCTGGATTGGCTGGAGCTTTCTTTAGGTGCCTTTCCAGCTTTGACAAACGTCCAGCTGGGATAACCACATTTACTCAGATGTGATGTTCTTCTGCCTCCCTGGCCGCTGTGTTTGTGGGGATGGTGTTCGCTCTGTGTTGTAGCGTCCTAATGACACCCAGTTTGTGCTCCAGTGGATGATGAGAGTCAAACTTTAAATACTGATCCGTATGTGTAGGTTTACGGTAAACGTCAGCTTTTAGATGTCCCCCATTCCTGATGGAAATCTCACAGTCTAAGAAGGCTAACCTGCCACTTTTCATATCCTCCCTGGTGAATTTGATGTGTCGGTCCACCGAGTTAATGTGATCCGTGAAATGTGGTACGTCCTGAGATAGGGCTGCACGATTTTGCATAAAATGAGAATCATGATTTTTTTGGCTTAGAATTGAGATCACGATTCTCTCACGATTTTCTTTTCCAGTATAAATATTTATTGCACTTATTAACTGCACATCAACTTCGTAACAGTTGAGACTGAACATAAAAACAATAAATAAACATAAAAACAACAAATGTCTCACGTTTTGTGGTTGCCGCAAAACGTTGTACTGCTTGAAATTCCGTCTCCACGTTGTTCGACACTGCGTGTATAGAGCAGGTAGTGCAACAATAGAAAAATAGTTGCGGGACGGCACTGTGTAGCGTTTGTCTAGGGTGTTGATCATTTTCCTAAATCCCTCGTTTTGCACAGTGTTGATGGGAGCCATATCTTTGGTCAGGTGATAAGTAATAGCCTCCGTAATTTCTTTGTGCCTGCGGGAGTTCGACGGGTATAGGGAAGCGCTGTATAAGGTTCCCGTTATTGATGTTTGGGTGGTTGACCGGGACGGATTTTCTCCTGTCACTTTCTTGTCATCCCTGACGTGCTCTGTTGTTTTTTCCCTGCCAATTTTAGCATCACAATACAATCGTCATAGTCTTTTTTTTTTTTTTTTTTTATAAATCGTTGTCATTTGGAAATGAGATCGCACATAAGTATGAATCGAGATCGCGATTTTCTAACGATTAATTGTGCAGACCTATCCTGAGATTTGATTTTCACCCAGGTGTCATCCACATATCTGAACCAATGGCTTGGTGGTGTTCCAGGGTAGGATAGCAAAGCCCTCTTTTCCACTTCTTCCATGTACAAATTGGCCACGATGGGTGAAACTGGGGAGCCCATGGCACACCCATGTTTCTGCCTGTAGAACTGACCCTTGTATGTGAAGTAGGTGGAATGAAGACACAGTTCCAAAAGCAAACACACTTGGTCGATGCTGAGAGTGGTCCTGTTGCTGAGGTTGGTGTCATCCTGTAATCTCTTATGGACTACCTCCAACGCTTCCGTGACTGGGATGCAAGTGAAGAGAGATGTAACGTCGTATGAGACCATGGTTTCATCTGCCTCCATAATGACATCTCTCACCTTCTCAACAAAATCCAGTGTGTTCTGGATGTGGTGTTCAGAGCTGCCCACCAGTGGGTTGAGGATCGAAGCCAGAAACTTGGAGATGTTATAGGTGACTGAGTTGATCGTGCAGACAATCGGTCTTAAAGGTGCACCCTGTTTATTAGGGGTGCAACGATACAACAAAATTCACGGTTCGGTTCGGTTCGATACTTTGGTGTCACGGTTCGATATTTTTTCGATACAAAAAAAATGTTCATGCCTTTTTATTAATTTGTCATTTATTAAATTTTCACGGCACATTCTGCACCACATCTCTGTGCGTTCATCATTTGTTTGAAGCCAGCTCACCTCCTGCAACCACTTTTCCGAGAATACGTGCTTCTTTTGTGGTTCGGACTCCTTCTGACATTTCTTTGGAGGTGGAGGAACATCACAGTAATTGCTTAAAGGAGCTTCTTCGACATCTTTAAGAGTTCTAAACAAATGTCTGTCCTCTTCCTTAAAATCTTATGTACGCAAACACGCGTTGCAACTTCTTATCTTGTGCGGGTTTTTATTTTGACAGCGAATGCGCACCTGCGGACCACTTATGTGCAGCCCTGGTTATTTAGCTCGTCATATTGCAGCCACAGAAATTCTTTTGTCCATGAAACCATAAAGCTGCACTTTCTTTTTGCCTTATAGTCTGATTTGTCATAACCTTTCCGTTTTGTCACTTCTTCACCCTGACCTGTCTTATTTGGCTCAGCAGAACTAAAATATATATCCTGCTGCTTTTACACACGCACTAACATAACGCTCAGCGATTCTCTGCGCGATCAACCTCTCACATGTTTAAGCTGCAGGAGATTTCACTTGTCATGTTTGCATAGTAAGCTAACGATTGATAAGACGATGTCAGAGGAATTGGTGCGCAAATTATCATCACTCACCAATCAGTACTGTCGCTTTCTATACACAGTTCACGCGATTGCAAAGTGAAAGCAAAAAACAAGCGCAAATTCAAACGCGATTTCAGTATGTCACATATTGACAGTGGCCGATGCCAATGACATAATTACCCAGCTACATTTCCGAAAGAATGCAAAAGCATTGACATATATTTTTCCTTCCTACGATAGGCCGACGGGCAGGGCAGAGATAGATTTTGGTAGCCCGACTGGAAAAAAGCCCCAGGACGTCGGGCTAGCGATTTTGCGGCCCTGTATCTGATTGAGGAATCACTCATCTTTGGAAAAGAGAGTTTATTATGGAGAAATGTCTCTTTCCAAAATAAAAGCTATACTATACGCTTCTTCTGGGCTATATTCTCAGCAGCATATTAAACATATCAGGTCCCCATAAGGAGAATCATGTGCTAACGGCTGTCTAAATGACTCGGGTAAAGTTTGTAGCATGCGTGCTTGTTTTTGTCTGCTTCCACTTGTCTTTGCACTAGGATGATGTCAGAGTAAATGTGCAGTCATATTGGTTGTGTTCCCACTAGTGCTGTCAGCATTAATCTGAAATGACGTTAAGGTCACAACACGGCAAATCTCCGTTAACGAGCTACCGCGGATCGCCTCATGAGTGGGGCTGGAAGACGTCAACACATTAACGAGCTAACTGCGCTAACACACTAGTTCCCACCAATTAAGCATTGCTGGCACATCCAACATACTGTTTTACTTTTGTCCATGACGTGCTTACCTTCAGGGTCATACGTCACATGAAAACCAAAATAGTTCCAAACGCCAGATCTGAATGAGGGTGGGGGAGGTTCAATTTGCCATGTTGCAACGAGCTTAACTTCTGTCTAGCTAGCTTGCCCTGCGCTCAGTGAATCTGTGTTCGACTACTCCGCCTAGGCTGCACTGTCGAGCGCAGATCCACTGAGCGCTCAACACAGACAGCATCGTCAGAAGGAAAGTTGATAAAATAAATTAAAAATGTTGTATCGTTCGATACATATGCGTACCGAACCGAAAGCACTGTATCGAACGGTTCGATATCGATACGAGTATCGTTGCACCCCTACTGTTTATGTATTCTGAAGAAGTTACTTGGATGAGTGACGAAACGTTTCTCCCACAAAACGCTACGTCCAGATGAACAGAATCAACTTTTTGGAGATTTACTTCCCTGGATGATTGAGAATGCATCAAGACGTTAAACGCACATTGACAAAGTGGAATGAAAACCCAGTGGGGACTATTAGGAGCAATGCCATGCCTATTCTGAACCTGAGTGGAACCTTGTGACATCTGTTAGTTGTGGTTTGTCCTTGACAAGCATGCTGTATCAATAAATAAGAGCCACGAACTTGACAGCAGTGCACTTAAAAAAAGATTGATTGCATTTGTCATCAACAGATCACATCTGTTTACATATCCTACAAGGAATAACATAGCTGTCACCTGAGTTAAATCAGATGGCGAGTAAGGAAGCCATAGAGACTCTAACTTTCTTTGTGGTTAAGCTGAAAGCGTTGGACTGAAACTATTATCAATAGGTCTTAAAAACCTGCTTTCAAAGAAATTACTCCTGTATCGTACTGCAGGCTGAGCACACAGAATCAAAATGCCTGTGAAACAATTTTTCAGTGTAGAAAATGTCATGGCTCAGCCGGTGAGGGAAGCGGTTGAGCTTGAGTTGGCGACCTATTAGAAACACAAGATTTAAATGAGTTTTTCCCCCTCATATTTAAATTCAATGTTTGTTATATGTGTGCTTGTTTTTCTAAATTCTTACTGTGAATTTTTATTGGTAGAATATGAATTTTTCAAGCTATCACTGTAAATGAATGTAAAGTATTATGTAGTTCTAGGCTGTGTGACAGTCAGTCTTATATTTTTGCACCAAAACATTTAAAGAGAAGTGTGCACATTTTATAGTTTATCATATTTTTGACCGACTGACATGTTGATTGTAGCAGTGTTTTCTGCAGAAGATGTAATAATGCATCCTCACGCTCTGTTCAGCACATTCAGATTCTAAGCAATCTGAGAATAACGTGTGCTTTATGTCCAGCTAATTCTAGCATTGTTTCTTATTTTTCCTAGAAACACACAAGAATGTATAAAATGTAAAAATTCTAATGCAGCACAACTTGGAGCTCATAATAATATAAGTTAATTTAAAGGAATGATTGTGGCTTTCCTCTCCACCATCTATGGTAGCTTACAAACTGCAGCATGTCTTTTGTTACTAGCAGATTTACTTCCACTTTGGATTGCACTTGTCTTATACAAAGATAAAAATATAAATCAATACAAATTAATATGTTCATGTATTCTCAGTGACAGCAATGAAAAGTGCATGTCTTTGAAGATAAATTGTGTAACATCCTTATGTAGATATTCATCAAGAGGAAATTGGTTATTGTTTGCTTCTTACTGCAGTCTTTGGATCCTGTTCACCACCTTCACTGTGTTGTACACTCACTGGCCACTTTATTAGTTACGTCTTGCTAGTAATAAGTTGAAAATTTCCTCATTGTTTGTGACATGGAAACAGCAACTTGCTAAAAATTTTAGTCCATATTGACATGGCATCATATAATTCCACATAACTTTTTCATGCCTGGCTACACATGTTTTACTGCTTCTTTGCAGGGTAGTAATTTTTTGTTTGTTTGTTTTTAAAGCAACTGGCAAACAACATGACATTGTTGTCAGGCAGCATATTTTTAAGATCATGACAATTCCAAGTACACAGGGGCTCATAGTGTGGCTAAAAGAAGGCCATTATACCACCACAAAAGGACCAAATGGTCAATAAATACACTGCGAGCACACTAGCAAATTGGCCATGGGGAGAGGATGGTGTTAGTCAAGTTAACCTAAAGCAGTCAACCTCGGGGTAATACTGAAATGCGTTTTAAGTTCTACCGTGTGAGCGGTTGAAGTTTGTTTAAACAAATGGTAACTGATGGCCAGTGTCCAGTGAGTGTAGTTGCCATGAACTATTGTGAAGCTTTGTTTTCCCTTTATTGGTGACACCACTGCTACATCACAAATACTTTCATGAATGTGTGAGCATTTTACCTCAAGATGTTTATGTAAATAATTAACTGTTCTTTACAGATGATGACAGTGAACCTATCCTGGGGCTTTGGTTTGAAGAGACAATTTCACCAAGCAAGGACAAAGTGGCTCCTCCACCCCCTCCCCCTCCACCACCTTTGGAGACTTCTCCCAGACTGAAGAGCCCCAGCAAGCAAAATCCAAGCGAGAACGGCAACATTTTAGCTGGCCGTAAAGATCCCGAACTGGTGAAGACAACATATAGATTGTTGCTGTTACAATGCATACAATACTACTTCTTTTTTTTTTTCTTTTTTAACAGGGCTTATGACATTGTATCATCTCAAATCTTTGTTTCTGCAGTTCCTCAGCTTAGCATCCAGTATTCTGAATTTCATCACCACATCGATGCTAAAATCCAGGAACAACTTTATCCGTAACTACCTGAGTGTGTCTCTCACAGAACAACACATGGCTACGCTTGCCAGTATCATCAAAGATGTGGACAAAGATATCAAAGGTATGCTTAACAAAAAAAAAAACCCAAAACAAAAAAAAAAAAATGCAGTTATTCAAATATAAGAATGCTTACCTAAATTCATAATAATTTGCTTTGCAGCCCTGCAGACTTGAGTATTTTGAAACAGTGAACATCTATAGTTATGCGTTGTTGTTTCTTTTACCCCATAGGGTCTTCAGATGAAGTCTTTTCTTTAGCACTGTATCACTTCAACCACACCCTAGTGACCTCTGATCTTCCCTCCCCAGCATTGCAGGTAAGAGGTTTTGCATTGCTTTCGTTTCTTTGCCACTATATGGAAAAAATCTTTTAACAACTACTTTCTACAACAAACTTAAAATAGATTTTTTTATTATCTCAATTCTCATATTGTTTCTCTTAACTATTTGCAGAGCACCCTTCTACAGCAATTAGGTGTTGCACCCTTTTCGGAGGGTCCATGGCCTCTGTACATTCACCCTCAATCATTATCAGTGCTCTCCAGACTTCTCCTCATATGGCAGCACAAAGCTACTGTGCAGGGAGAACCGGATGTTCCTGAGTGTATGAAAGTTTGGGAAAGGTAGAAAAATTCAGTTTTTCTTATCTGAATATTTATTATTATGATCAAATTGGTTAAATGCCTTGATGCTGCAATCGAACTTAATTAGTATGGTTCTTGACATTTATGAAAAAAATGGTGGTGGCTTGATGGGGGGGACTTTTCTAAATATCCAATATTGTAGTCAATAACAATGGAATTATTGTTTGCAAAAACATCAGAGTTGTAGTCTAGCTTAGTCTTCCATACATTTCTCTTTAATCTGGATTTTTTTCCTTTTTGCTGCCTGTACTTTCTCAGATTTTTGGGAACCTTAAAGCAACACGCCATCCAGGGTTCTATTCATGGCGAAGATGACCTTAATGTGGAACACCTCCAGCTGCTGCTGCTCCTTTTCCACAATCTGTCAGAGCGTGGTCGTCGATCAGTCCTCACCTTAGTCACACAGGCCATCACAGAGGTGGCACAGAGCAGAGACTCCCAGCTGAAAGCTGTGCCCCTCAATTTGGCCCGCCTGTTGCTGGTTTTTGACTACCTGCTGCGCCACTACTCCAAGGCTCCTTTATACCTTTTTGAACAGGTTAATGCTTTCTTTCAAATTGTTATTTATATGGTAAATTGAACAATGAAGCTTTTTCTTTTTTCTTTTCTTTGTTACTTGATTTCCATTCATTAGGTAAAATGTCGTCCTGCAAGTGCATTAATTTGGGTTCAGAGTAACATAAAGATGTCGTTATGATTGTAATATAAGGCTAGTTTAGTATAAAACATACCAAGTCCTATACCTAGTAAATTTTTGCTAAACATTCTAATAATATGGTATTGTGTTTGGGACTCGATAACAGTGTTTACTCTGTGTGCTATAAATAGGTGCAGTACAACCTTCTTACCCCACCATCTACTGGGGCAAGTTCTGTTCAGGAAGGTGGAAAACGCAGCAACGTCCCACTTTACTATGGATTCAAAGAGGTGGAGGAGAACTGGGCTAAACACTGTTCGACAGGTAAACCCAAATAATTTTTTTAACTAAATTTTAGTTTAATCTGTTTGTCGTATATAAAAATTGAATTTTGTCTTTGGTTAAATGCAATCTTTTAGATTCGAATGTCCAGCCCAAGTTCTACTGCGTTCTGTCTCCTGAGGTGTCTGAAGATGATATCAGCAGACTAGATAGCAAGGTGAGGCATGGAATCTGTTTTATGTGGTCTTAAATTAATTTTTGACAATACAGTTTAAATGTGTCTTAAAACATGCTTTTTATTTTATTTTTTTGTATGTAAATACTAGGGGTGCAACAGTACTCGTATCGATATTGAACCGTTCAGTACAGTGCTTTTGGTTCAGTACGCATATGTATCGAACAATACAATTTTTTTTATTTATTTTATCAACTTTTCTTCTGACGATGCTCTCTGTGTTGAGAACTCAGTGAATCTGCATTCGACTACTCCGCCTAGGCTGCACTGTCGAGCGCAGATCCACTGAGTGCAGCGCAAGCTAGCAAGACAGAAGTTAAGCTCGTTGCAACATGGCAACTGCCTCAACGCTAGCCGAAATTGAACCTCCCCCACCCTCATTCAGATCTGGCGTTTAGAACTATTTTGGTTTTCATGTGAAGTATGACCCTGATGGTAAGTGCGTCATGGACAAAAGTCAAACAGTATGTCGGATGTGCCACGCAATGCTCAATTACATTGGTGGGAACTAGTGCATTAGCGCAGTTAGCTTGTTAACGTGTTGACGCTGTCCACCCCCACACGGGGCGATCCGCGGTAACTCGTTAATGGAGATTTGCCGCGTTATGGCGTTAATGTCATTTTAACGAGATTAACGCTCACAGCACTAGTGGTAACACAATGAATTTGACTGCACATTTGCGCCGACATCATCCTAGTGCAAAGACAAAAAACAAAAAGCACGCATGCTACAAACTTTACCCGAGTCATTTAGACAGCCTAAATAATTAAACACCTGATATGTTTAATATGCTGCTGAGAATATAGCCCAGAAGAAACGTATAGTATAGCTTTTATTTTGGAAAGAGCCATTTCTCTGTAATAAACTCTCTTTTGCAAAGATGAGTGATTCCTCAATCAGATTTATTTTTTTAATTATTTTGTTGTTTCTGCAACATTACATTTAAAAACTGTACTTTTGAGTTAAAATATATATTTATAATTTTAATAAATGACAAATTAAAAAAATTTTGTATCAAAAAAATGTCGAACCGTGACACCAAAGTATCGAACCGAACCGAACTGTGAATTTTGTGTATCGTTGCACCCCTAGTAAATACCAGAATTTCTGTTTTTATCACAATATTTTATCACAATATTAAAATTATTGCCATGCCTAACCGTTAAACATGTCCTCATAGGTCTTTCCAAAGCTTTTTAATGGAGCAGTGAAATATGATGAGCTGTATGTATGGCTCATCTCACTCCTGGCTGCAGGCTCTCAGTTTGACACAGCAAGAAGACAAGAGAACAAGTCCATCACTCCTATGGTGAGAGCACCAAATGAAGAAATATAACAGCTGAAATAAGCCCACTGAGCATATGGCTTTAGTGGTTTATCTAAAAGGCATTGAACACCCGCGTGCTGCAGGGCTTGTGTTTTGGTGCGTCTTTCTGGTTAACTTAGAAATTGATCTGCAAACAGAAACGTGATACAAAAACCCTTTCTATAATGATGCAGTCCTTTTTCTAATTGTTCACTGCTACTGTTGACTTCAGTGACTGGTTTAGTTGGTTCAGGTGATAGAGAAAATGCATATTACATTTTTAAAAATAGACCAATAAGAATAAAACAAAATAAACAGGAATAAGCCACATTGGAAATGTTTATCTGCAATTCTAGAGACAAATAAAATGATAAACACATGCTAACAATATTGGCCAAAAACAAAGTGAATATCATCACTGCAGTAAGGCAGGACCTATAATAAATGTTATTCTAAACTTCTATATTGTTGTGTAAGTAATTTGAAGAGCTGTGCTTCAGTTTCTGAAACATTAGAGACATGTATACATAATGATACTAGCTTAATGGCAGCAAACTGTTGGGCCCCATACAGGAGGCCTGCTCCCTTCAGTACTACTTCCTGATACTGTGGAGGATCCTTGGTGTTTTACCACCTTCCAAAGGCTTCATGGAGCAGCTAAAGACTGGCTGCAGTGACCCCAGTGAGAGCGACATCCTACACACACTGCGATGGTCATCACGTCTCCGCGTAGCTACGTATGTAAACTGGATCAAGGTCAGTTGATGCTTGAAAGTCCTACAAATGTATTATCAGTGTGATGGGTTTGTTGTTGTTGGTCAAAACTTAGAATAATGTACTTGATTAATTCATAGGGGGGGGGGGGGAGGTTGTCTGGAAATTGTTTGCTTTTTCAGAAAAATTAATATTTTGTATTATTTCTGCAATTTCAAGTCTTTGATGGGTGTTTTTTTGTGTGTCATCACTCACAGGAACACTTGGTAAAGCAAGGAATGAAAACAGACCAAGCTGCTTCTCTGGTTGAAGTGACCGCTGCTAAATGCAGCACTGTGAAATACGATGTGGAGCTAGCAGAAGAGTACATTGCCAGACAGGTAATGATTAGGACAGATACATTAGTAACTTGTGTTGGTGGTGTTCAGAGTTTTGAAATCAATTGACACCTCCTGACAACTTTATTTTGTTGCAGATTTCCACATTCTCAAGTGTAGACCCACATGTCATCCTACCACTTCATCAGTTGCCCTCTCTACAAGCCATCTATACGCTGGATGCAGTCATCTCAAAAATTCAGGTTTCTTTAGATGAGCATTTGTCCAAGGTTGCCATTGAGGCTGACACCCACAAATCCTCTGAGATCGCAAAAAATCTGCTGCCTGCCACACTACAGCTCACTGACATTTACTCAGCTTTCACAAGGTGAGAGGGTAATGTTGTTATAAGCTCTTGTTATATCTAGTAGACTGGAATACAATAATATGATTGAAATACTTGATAGATCACATGATCATGTGGCCAATCACATGGCCAGTTCTTTGGTTACAGATATGCTCAAAATATTGACAAAATCCAGAGGCCATAGCTTTGGTGACTTAAGTTACATTTAAATTATTACTATTATCATTATTATTATTATTTTAATTACACCATATTTGTCAAAGCCAACATTTTGCAAAGCACATCTACTACATGCATGCTACATAATTCTAGTATCCATATATCTGTTACTTTATATCTTTTACAGTTTATCAGTATTCTAACACCACTGGCATGTGGATATTTAAATGTTGAATTTATTTTGAATTCACTGTAATTGCTAATGTAAGCTGTTTTTTAAGTGTAGTTTTAGTGAGGGCTTTTAGTAAAAAAAAAAACAAAACCCCTCCATTACCTTCAGAATGCATGGGTGCTTCAATTTAAGGAATACAACTTAAGGAACCTTAAATATTCTTTCTTTAATTTATATATCATAACATGTTTTTAAATATTTCTAAATCCTTTGATAGTTAATTATTTGTTTAGATTTGGAATGTAGCCCACTTCATGTCTAAGAAATAAGACTTGTGGATGATGTTCTTTATGACAACTCATCCTGATCTAATCATTAAACGAAACTTGTCTTGAACAGATCTTACCTATTAATGAACATCCCAGAGGAAGGGGAGAACAAACTGACCGATGCCAAGCTCCAAGGTTATGCTGCAGTTCTGGCCATAGGTTCCACCCGATGCAAGGCCAACATACTTGGTATCCAAATGAAATACTGAAAAATAATATTTTACAATGCAGTGAATATGATTACTTTAATAGCTTTTATGCAGTGGTCTAACAAGACTTTAAATTTCTACAGGTCATAATATTATGCAGAACTTGCCAACAGCTGTGCAGACAGTTTGTGAATCTTGGAATGGTGTCCACACCACTGAATTTCCCAACATTGGCTCATGGGTATGTGGTTAAAGTTGGAAATTATTAAAACATTTGTTACACATGGCATAATTTTAAAAAACATTGAAGACTTGGCTTTTGCCTGTATTTTCCCACCCTACATGGCATTTCAGTTATTTAGAAAAATAATCTCTCTCTCTCTCTCTCTCTCTCTCTCTCTCTCTCTCTCTCTCTATATATATCTATATATATATATATATATATGTGTATATATATATATATATATATATATATATATATATATATATATATATATATATATATATATATGTATATATATATATATGTATATATATATATATATATATATATATATATATGTATATATATGTATGTGTGTATATGGACATACCATAAATAATAAAACTGGTGGTATCTTCTCAGCGCAATGCATTTGCAAACGATACCATTCCATCAGAGAGCTACATCAGTGCCATCCAAGCAGCTCACCTGGGCACACTGAGTTGTCAGTCCTTGCCTCTGGCCTCTTCTCTTAAACACATCCTTCTCTCACTGGTTCGCCTGATTGGAGACCTCATTGTGTAAGTTAAAAAACGTCTACTGATAAACTCTTTTGCATGCATAGATTTTACTCACGAAAAACCTGTTATTGTCTTGTGAATAATGCTGCATTATTGTCTCTTCAGTACTGAGGAGCTGAACCCCTCACAGGTTGTGAGCACCCTGCTGCCTCTGCTCTTGGAGAGCAGCACGGAGAGTGTAGCTGAGATCAGCACTACTTCACTGGAGCGCATCCTTGGCCCATCAGAGTCTGAGGCCTTTCTAGCCCGCATTTACGAGCGTTTGGTGACCGGATGTTACAACATTATTGCCAATCATTCAGATCCCAACAGGTATTTTTAATATGTATCAGATTTCATTAACCTTTAATAAACCATGTTAAATATTAAAATTCAATCAAAACATTACTTTTTATGCTTTTTTTTTTGTTTGTTTTGTGGGCTGCTCTTCAACATTTATATATCCCATTATTTTTTTTTATTTATATTTCTTAGTGGTTTGGATGAGTCCATCCTTGAGGAATGCCTTCAGTACCTTGAAAAACAACTTGAAAGCAGTCAGGTCCGAAAGGCAATGGAAGAATTCTTTTCATTCAGGTATTGTCTCTGCTGATAACACAATCTGGCTTCTCATTCATTCAGTCACCTCACATATTTTGGGTTTCTTCTTTTTCAGTGGTGAGCTTGTCCAAATTATGATGGCAACGGCCAATGAAAACCTGTCTCCAAAGTTTTGTAACAGAGTGCTGAAATTCTTCACCAAGCTTTTCCAGCTCAGTAAGTCTGTAATAATTTTAAAACTATACTGCCCAAGTTTGGTTATATTCAAGCCTTTCAAGGCAGAGCTCTTTGAGCTAAAGCTGGAGTAGATCCCTCTAAGTTTCATCATGCATTTTTCTCCAGCGGAGAAGAACCCAAACCCAAGCCTGTTAGGCCTGTGTGGCTCTTTGGCCCAGCTGGCCTGTGTGGAGCCCTCTCGTCTGCAGTCCTGGCTGACACGTATGACTGCTACCCCACCAAAGGACTCAGAACAACTGGAAATTGTGCAAGAAAACAGACAGCTTCTGCAGCTGCTAACCACTCATATTGTGCGTGACAATAGCCAGGTGGGCGAAGGAGTGTGCACTGTACTCCTCAGCACACTTATTCCCATGGCAACAGACATGCTGGCCAATGGTGATGGAACAGGTTTTCCTGAGCTCATGGTCATCATGGCCACGCTTGCCAGTGCGGGACAGGGTGCAGGCCACCTCCAGCTGCACAGGGCAGCTATAGACTGGCTGACTAGATGGTAAGAAATGAATTTTACAGGCATGGAGATCTAAGTTTCAGTCGCATCACTAAAGAAATCTAAAATGTGGAATTATATAGTTGCTACAGCCAAACTCGCTAGGAAAAATTGCTTGGTTTAAGCTCAATCTACACTTCTGCTATGAATCTATCCAGCAGCTATGACAGCAGCTACACCCTAGGCTGTGGCCTTATGTACACATCTCCAGATGTCTGATTGGTTTTCCTGCTGATTGCAATGTCATCTTCTTTTTGCAACTGTATTTTTTTTAAATTATTTAAGCTCAAATCTGATCTTGTTCAATTTCCATTGGTAGGAGTATTCAAATAAATTTAGCCCAGTAGCACAGAAATCTGAGCCTCAAGTAGCATTTTGGCTGTGTTATTACATGTTACTCTGTAGATTCAGTGTGGGAGTATAAATCTAGGTAGATATTTAAATGGAGAACTTGTGACCTAAAAGCTTATCTTTTGTTTTGCAGCAAAAAGTATTTAACACAGAAGAATGTCGTGGAAAAAGTGAGCACAAACTTGTCTCATGGAAAGGTGGGTTTCTCACACACTGAAGTGCATTTTGGACATTTCCACAGAATGAGATTTTAATTACGCCACACTTGTTGTAGACCTATGATCAGCCTTGTTATTTGAGAATAATATCGTCACCTCTCTAAAGGTTAAAGACCTTACGTATTCTTTGTTTTGGGAGTGTATTGCAATCTGTGGACTTTCTCTGTGGAAAAAGAAAGGATGTCCTTTCTTACATTTTATATTAAGAAAATGTAAAAGCTCTTCAAGGTTAAAATCAAATGTAAATCATACTATTCTGATTTGATTACGAATTTACTACCACATAATTGTACATCATGTCCTCTGGTTGTCTGTGTGCTTCTCATACCCCATATTGGACAGTCAGAATGAATGCTAATGAAACTGGCTTTAGGCAATTAAAGAAAAACACTGTAAAAGTACCAATTTGCCAAAGTATTTTTCTGTGATATATTACATTTTGAAAAATGGCCCAAAATGTGTCTCCTATCTGGCAGTTCAGATATTAACATATCTAAATATCAACTGATATGCACCTCTTCTTTGATTTCAGCATGCCAGCATGCTGGAATGCTCATGTCACATCATCTCCTATCTAGCTGATGTGATGAACGCTTTGCGTCAAAGCAGCGGTCAAGGCAACTCAGCAGTGCTGATGGAGGGAGAGGAAAAGGCCATGGAAGTAGACTCAGACTGGGTGGAGGAACTTGTAGTAGAGGAGGATGATTCCCAGGCAGAGGACTCTGTAAGAAGTTGTTCTTTTATTCTCATCCATCTGGCTGTATTTTCCAAATATGTGTCTGTCTCTGTGTGTATGGACTTACAGACATACATCAGTGCTGTTTTTGGGCTTAGTTTTTATCTCTGTCAGTTTGCTATATGAAACAATCATTTTTAACATGTATGTCATTGTTTGACAGGATGAAGACTCACTTTGCAACAAACTTTGCACTTTTACCATCACTCAGAAGGAATTCATGAACCAGCACTGGTAAAGAAAAGTTTGTTTATTGTGATTTTGTTCTATTTTTTAGTGCGGCCTTTGGTTCCAAATACATCCGCATTACACCTAAAAATGGATTTGTCATACAGTACACGTTTGATTATTTCATTTGTTATTATTCATTTTTTTTACTAAGAATAAACAAAAAACAGAAACTCATATATTTAGTAGATTGCCTTTATGAATCAGAAAAGCTGATGGTGTTTCTCGAATCTGTGGAAACGGGAGGACTCCACACTGCTGAATTAAGATGGAAGACAAAATTGCATACATTTGTAACATTTGTAATGTAATTAGTGTTATGTACCTGGAAAAAGTAAGTGTGTTAGCAACATGTAATATTTTCTATGTAAATTTTTATTTGTTTTTTGACTTACTGTGAATATTTAAGGATACAGAGGGCAGCTATAAAAGGTTAAAAATGCCATAATTCATCTAGAGCCTCTGTGGTGTGTAAATCTAACCGGGCAGCAACATATTTAAAGCTTGTCTGAGCTGAGTTAATCTTTTGGAAAATAATCTCCTTGGTTAGCTCTGGATTATGGGTAATTTTTAATTAATTTATCTGGGAAGATTTAGGTGATAGCATGATCAAATAGCCTTCTCTTGTGATATATCAATTTAGACATGAAGAAATACAGTGTCATTCTTTAGTTTCTCACATGATGTGATGTGCCATGCTATATATAGTATTGCCTATACTTTTCATTCTGCAGGTACCACTGTCACACCTGTAAGATGGTGGATGGGGTAGGTGTGTGCACAGTGTGCGCCAAGGTCTGTCACAAAGACCATGAGATCTCCTATGCCAAATATGGCTCTTTCTTCTGTGACTGCGGTGCCAAAGAGGATGGCAGCTGCCAGGTGAGACCGAATACCTCAGGTCATCATGGGAAGAGAACAACAGCGGTAACTTTAGCTTGCAAGTCATTCCCCCATTGACCTCCATCCAGTCATTTCATTTGATTAGGGTTATAGCTAGCCCACACATTTGGCCAGAAAATGAGCAAAATCATGTTAGTAATGTCTTTTTGTCAACTTTTTGTGTACTGAACAGGTCAGCTTCCCTAGTTAATCTTAAAGTCCGTGTAAAGAGATAATTCAGGGATTACTTTGTATAAATATAAAAGTCTTTTACTGAATTTTGTAGGTGTCATATAATTATTTTTTTTTATCTGTGTGGTTTATAAAATATTTTTTATGATGTGACATACATGTTTGTAACCACTTTACACGGACTTTAACAATTTTTTAAATTTTTTTTATGTGCATGTGATGAGCAAGCCATCAATTACATCTTACCTTTAGTTTACGGCGTAATAAGTACGATAGGCTTTTAGCTTTTGTTTTGTTTTGTTAATGCGATGTTTTCCTCACTGTCAGTGTTGTGATAACATTTGCTCATAACAGTTTGGTTCACTTTTTTATAAATGTTTGTTCCACTTCTGCACTTATACGTATTATCGGTTGACATTTACAGTGCATAAAGGGGAGCATAAAGAATCATTTAAGTATACATTTATGTTAATATCAACTTTCTCCACTTCTTACTTTGTGTGTTGCATCATTCACAGGCCCTGGTCAAACGCAGTCCCAGCAGCGGCATGGGCTCTACTCTTAAAGAGTCTTCAGCTTTCCAGAGTGAGCTGCGTATGCCTGAGAGTGCTATTCGCCACCAAAATTCCTCACCGTCTGACAAGGGCAAGGTCACCATCTGTGATGGCAAATCCAGTGATGAAGACAGACCTAAGAAGAGCAGCGTGTGCAAGAGCATCGAAGGCTGTCAAGAAGAGCTGCTAACACAAGTGGTTAGAGAGAACATATTAATTTATTTTTATCTGTCATCTCCTAAAACCGTTAAGAGTTCTTTTATATGTGAAAAGATGTTGTGAGACTTATGTTTTTGCCCCGCTTTTATCATGCTAGATGGGGTCATCTACTGCTGCAGTCATACTGGAAATGCTCATGTTTCTCATGGAAGCTATCCAGACCAACTTCCAGCAAGCATCAGCAGTGGGAAGCAGCAGCCGGGCACAGCAAGCCCTCAATGAACTGCATACTCAGGACAAAATTGTGGAGATGACGGACCAGTTAATGGTATCATGACTCAAATAGATTGCCTGTTCCAGTAAAACACTTAATTCATTGATAAGTTATTAAAACTTAATTAAAATAGAATTCTTTTATTTAGCTGCTGCATTTCAGTGTTAACGGCTACTTTTTCCCTTCAGGTCCCCACACTTGGCTCCCAAGAAGGAGCTTTTGAGAATGTGCGAATGAACTACAGCGGTGACCAGGGGCAAACTATACGCCAGCTCATCAGTGCACATGTCCTGCGCCGTGTTGCTATGTGTGTTCTGTCTTCCCCTCATGGACGGCGTCAGCACCTGGCAGTCAGCCATGAAAAGGGGAAGGTAAGCTAAACAATTTAAGTTCCTTTGTCCAATTAGAAGGGCTTTCATTGAATTCTTATTTAAAATATATGCATTGTTATTGATTCAGACTTGTCTGTGAAACAGAGCATCATGACAAGGAAAAATATCTACACTCAAGTGAATAATAGAATAAAAAACATTCCTCTTTCTACGTTATTATATGTTTATGTGTTTTTTCTCTTTGACTTTTTTCTTTAAGTTTTCTTTAAGTTGTTTTATATGTCATCAAGATACTTTGCAAATTATGAAATAAGAACAGATAGGGAAATCTGTGTTTTCACTGTTAAAATGTCTCAACCTGACTTTTTCTCCATCTCCCATCTGACAGATAACAGTCCTTCAGCTGTCTACTCTCCTGAAACAAGCTGACTCAAGCAAAAGGAAGTTGACACTGACCCGTTTGGCTTCAGCCCCAGTCCCATTCACTGTCCTTAGTCTCACAGGAAACCCCTGTAATGAAGATTACCTGGCTGTGTGTGGCCTTAAGGTCAGAAACGAGCTGCTTCTTGTAAAACAAATGAACAGTTGCTGTAGGAATTTGTTAAATTTAACTATCTTGTTTTTTTTCCTTTCATCTCTTCCCAGGACTGCCATGTACTAACTTTCAGCAGCACAGGTTCTGTGTCTGACCACCTGGTGTTGCATCCACAACTGGCCACTGGCAACTTTATCATCAAAGCTATCTGGTTACCAGGCTCACAGACTGAACTTGCCATCATCACTGCTGACTTTGTCAAGGTATATATTAACATAATAAACATATTTTGTACTTAAAGCAACATAATTGATTTTGTTTCTGCAATTTCTTTATGAAAACAACCATAGATACTATACATATACCTTTCTGCCCTAGGAAAACAAAAGATTGCTTAATACTGCCTTTTAATGTTTGTTCCCTTTGGAAAACAGATCTATGACTTGTCAGTGGATGCCTTGAGTCCAATGTACTATTTCCTGCTCCCAAGTTCCAAGATTCGTGATGCTACATTCCTTTTCAATGAAGAGGGGAAGAACATTATTGTCATCATGTCATCAGCAGGTTACATGTACACCCAGGTCATGGATGAATCTAGCAGTGCTCAGCATGGCCCTTTTTATGTTACAAATGTATTGGAGATAACCCACGAAGACTTGAAGGTAACTAGGATTTGACATGAGTTGATGTTGTGACATGGTTGCTGTCTTAATGGTCTCCAACAGGGGTGTCAAATGTACAACCTTCGGGCCACATTCGGCCCAGAATAGAAATGTTTCTGTTTTTCACTTTCTGCTATAGAAATATCAGGGGTGGGGGCTACAGGCTAATTTTGTAACTTCTTTACACTGACAAAAAGGGGAGTTTCACTGGTCCGGCCTGCTTAAAGTAAAAGTGGGCTGTATGTGGCCCACGATGTAAAATGAGTTTGACACCCCTGGTCTACAGTGTTTCTGTCATACTTTTCAGCTCTCATTTCTTTTGGGGGAATGTTTGGTTGATGTGTACATCATACCTTTATTCAGTGTTCAGGTGTTTTTGAAACTACATTAAAGAAAGCGGTTTTGAGGTAAATTCTTTCTTTGTAAACACAGGATAGCAATGGACAGGTAGCTGGCGGTGGTGTTTCTGTCTATTACTCCCATGTCCTTCAGATGCTTTTCTTCAGCTACAGCCAGGGGAAGTCATTCGCTGCCACAGTGAGCCGCAGCACAACTGATGTGCAGAGGCTCTTTGCCATCAATGTGAAAGGGTAACACAATAAAATAGTCTGTAAAAGCCTATCAAATATAATCGTAACTGCAAAAGAAAATTATGAACACAAATATTTTTTTCCATTTTTGTCTTTAAAGCTCCAATGGTGGCAGCAGTAAGATGTCTCCTGCACTGTGCCAGTGGTCTGAGGTCATGAACCATCCAGGCCTTGTGTGCTGTGTGCAACAGACAACAGGCATACCTCTGGTTATCATGGTCAAACCTGACACCTTCCTCATCCAAGAGATTAAAACCCTGCCAGCCAAAGCTAAGGTAAATACCATTTACTATTGTGACATGAAACTGGTTAGGATACCATGAAAACAGTAATTGGAGAAAAAAAGGAAATTCCATTTTGGAGTACAAAACTGTATAAACACAAATCTTTTCCGGTTGTCTTGTTTACTAAGCAAAGTTATTTCCCGTGAGTTTAACTAATTTTACTGTTTTCTAAGGTTAACATTTATTTGTCTGTTTCTGTCAGATTCAAGATATGGTAGCTATCCGACACACTGCCAGTAATGAGCAGCAGCGCACTACCATGATTCTTCTATGTGAGGATGGCAGCTTGCGAATCTACATGGCAAATGTGGACAACACCTCCTACTGGCTCCAGCCCTCATTGCAGCCCAGCTGTGGCATAAGCATCATGAAGCCAGTCCGCAAGCGCAAGGCCGCTGCTGCCAGTAAGTTTGTGGACAATGGCTATTTTGTAAATGCCAGTTATGTATGATGAATGGACAGCTTGTACTAACCTGTTTATTGCTTACTTAATATTTGCTGATATGTTACTGATGACACCAATTTGTAACCTTTTCCATAAATGCCCTTATGTTTTCTGATTTAAGTTTGCCTATTTTAAATTTTTCTTAAAATTCAAAGTGTAATTCATTCACATTTTCAGATCATGTTTCTTGTGTTCATTCTCCATGTAGCCAGACATACACAATAATAAAAGCAACTAATCTAAAATTTTGGGGAGCTAATTTGAATGTAATGATTTTACTTTAAGCCACCCGGACTTCCAGTCAGGTGACATTCCCTGTGGATTTCTTTGAACACAACCAGCAGCTGACAGAGGTGGAGTTTGGGGGTAATGATTTGCTGCAGGTCTACAACGGACAGCAGATCAAACACAGGCTCAACTCCACAGGGATGTATGTGGCCAACACAAAGGTAGAGGCATTTTACCTTAATGTTCTGTGTTAGAAAAGGTGTAAAAACATTGCTCTGCTTCTCTCTTGTAATGCAGGTTATTGCTGCGTCAGCAGTGCTTAAGTTGATAACCATGGTGCAGCAGAGGGATCTTTGTTAATTAAATTTTATGTAAATGTAATTTAATGTTATCTGCCATCACTTGTGTTGAGACTTTGCTGTCTTTGCCATCTACATTTGTGCAGTTTACTATACCAGAGTACATTAGTATACGTCCAGTCTAAATCCAAGTGACCCTGCTTTAAATAAAAACAGTGAGGACACCTATTCTAAACATGTTTTTCAACTGTAGTCTAGAAAAAAAGATGTAAAATAACAAATGTCATGTTTCTTTTTGCTTTCCTTTCTCTTTTCCTTCATCCTAGCCTGGAGGGTTCACTGTAGAGGCAGTAAACAACAACAGTTCAATGGTGATGACAGGCATGCGGGTTCAGGTGGGCACCCAGGCCATTGAAAGGGCTCCTTCTTATGTGGAGGTCTTTGGACGCACCATGCAGATAAATCTGACAAGAGCTCGCTGGTTTGACTTCCCCTTCACGAGAGAGGAGGCCCTGCAGGCTGACAAGAAGCTGTCTATATTTAGTAAGATCAAGACTGTGCAGTGGTTATACGTTTGTTTTTGTTTTTTTTACTACTTAATGGTTTTTCTTGTTACCTGTATTGATATTCCAATACACGTGTTTAAATCATTTGCGCTGACCTGTTCATATTATTTGGTCATATGGTCATATGCTGCAGTCTGTTTATATAGATCTTCTAATACACTGTCTTGTTAATTTTTAAGTTGGAGCATCCGTTGACCCAGCTGGAGTCACCATGCTTGATTCAATTAAGATCTATGGAAAAACCAAGGAGCAGTTTGGCTGGCCTGAGGATCCACCAGAAGACTTCTCATCTGCCTCAGTTAACAATGTCTGCAGTCCCAGCCTCAACCAGGGCAATGGGACCTCTGATGGAGACATAGCCACCCCAACTACAACTAGTGGCACTGTATTAGAGAGGTATGAGCTTTTCAATTTGGGCTGCGAAAAGGTCAACCCAAGTTGTTGGCATTCACACTTTTTTTATCCCCAGGGTTGAATAAACCACTCCTAATGAACTGATGAGCAAGTTTGACCATCATCTATTAAGTACCTTTATATAAAACCTCTCGGTAGATTTGTCGGGTTCAGTGTTTCATCATAACTGTTTTTTGGTCCATTCATTTGACAACGAAATATTTTCTAAAACATTGTTTTATCTACAGTTCCTCAGTTTTTTGTGAAGATGTATATTTTGTGAAAAGCGCATTACATATATTACCATAGATGTGATGTTTTTTAAAAATTATTTTAACTCATACTACATTTTATAAGCATGTATTGAATACAGCTGTGTAGTATGGGTTGTTGGACACAACCCTGAAATTTGAGCAGTAGCAGTGAGCTCTCTTTAGTGTGTTTTAGTGCATGGCTCTTGTGATCATCTTTTCTTGCATGTGTCTTTTGTTCAACTGAATCATTTATTTCCACTTGTTTCTTTCCGTGATCCTCACACTTATTTTTGTTCTTTTTCTTTTGCTCCCAAAATTACAATAAAAAGTTGTGAAACTGAGTCCTTATCAACATTGGACCGGTTAGTAACTGCCTTTTCTCTGCTTGTTTGTATGGTTTTGTGCATGTGTGCCAGCTTGTTTGTCTTTGCCTGCAACCGAACATGCCATGTACCATTTCCACACCTGTGCAGCAACAGAAACATTTTTCCCCTGACATTTATTCTTGCACTCAATTTTGTTTGGCGTTTAGAGTAGCAGCAGAATAATAGTGCTTTTCCCCCTGTATGATTGGTTATTTAAAGAATAATTCACAGGAGATGCAGAATTGATGTTCTTTCTCTATTTCAGGTTGGTGGTCAGCTCCCTTGAAGCTTTGGAAAGCTGTTTTGCAGTTGGTTCATCCAGTGAAAAGGTAAACCTGTGAAGACTTTATTTTTTTATTGACTTTTAAAAGCATAATTCTGTATAAATGAATCCCTGTTATCTACATGCTTGTGTTCAGGATGCATTTTTAATTCATGTCAACTCTGTAGGAGAAAAACAAGGCTGCAGCACTGGAGTTGGCAACTTTACTTCTGTCAATGCCAACACCTGTAGGTGTGCAGCAGCAGACAAAGGGGCTTCTTGCCAGTCTGCACACAAGCCGTACTGCCTACCACAATCACAAGGTAATAAAAGAGGCCAAATTCATACAATGTTTAGCTCATTATAATCTGAAAAATGTTGTATTGATTTTCATTAACAGCCAAACACCTTAATACTCTCTCGAACCACTATCCCTCCCTCTGCTCTCTTCAGGACCAGTCCTTGCTGAGCAATGCTGTGCAGTGTCTGAATAGTTGCAGCCGGGAAGGGAAAGAGCTAGACCCTGATGTCTTCCAAAGACTTGTGATCACTGCCCGCTCCATTGCGATCATGAGACCCAACAACTTGGTGCATTTCACAGAAACAAAATCATTGCACCATGACTCGGGTAAGAAGCTTTTCTTGTTATGAAGAATGTTGGCATAGAATATAATGTTTTATATGTATTCTTGTGTGAGCATATAACAAATAAACTTGATTTTTGTCATTTGGAGTCAAAGTCAGAAAAAGATAATTTTTACTTTTCATTTACAATGAAACAGCTTGGAAGTTTACTGACTTATAATTCTCACACTTACTGGTGTTCTTCTCTTACTAACTCAGAGGTGACAGAGGATGGACAAAAGCATGTGGATAGTGAGAACTGTAATTTTATTGCACAACTGATGAATAACTTCTGGAAGCTCCATGCCCTAAAACCAAAGAATGCCTTTCTTGCTCCTGCTTGCTTGCCTGGTAAGTTCCACCCTGTGGGTCTCCAACATTTTGCAAGAACATTTATTGTTAAATGTATATGCATTTATACATATGTGTTGTGAGTAATGTTGATTTACTTAAATCTTATGTAAACCATTTACACGTATTGTAATGCCCAACAGCACGAGTACATTTGTCTTCTATTCTGAAACCCTAGTCTGGAAATGAGTTATTTATTTTAAATTTAAGGTCTAACTCATGTGGAAGCAACAGTAAATGCCTTGGTAGACATCATCCATGCATACTGCACATGTGAGCTGGATTATGTCAATGTAGCCTCCAAAATCTACATGCAGATGTTACTGTGTCCTGTAAGTATATCAGTTTTATTGATCAGTCATTTTTATTTGTCTTTTAACTAATGTAGTTTGTACCTTGTCAGTAGATTTGTTTTTACATGGCTTTACAAGGGTAATAATAGGCAGCATGCTTATATTAAAGATTTTAGGCAATTAGAAGGAGCTCTTGCATGGATCACTGTCAAAGTCATGAGGTAACCAGTCTATATTTAACAATTCACAGGACACTGCTGTCAGCTTTTCTTGCAAGCAGGCTCTGATCAGAGTGCTTAGACCAAGAAACAAGCGACGCCATGTGACCCTTCCATCTCCCCCACGTTCCAACACACCTATGGGTATGTTTATTAATTAATTCAAAGTATTAATTGAATGTTACTAGATGTACATGAATATTTGATAGTTTTTTGGGGGCAATATTAAATATGATTTCTCATATTAGTTATCATTTTAACAAGGCTTTAGGGATCCTCTAAATGTTTGCGGTTGATTTCCTTTATCAGGAGACAAGGATGATGATGACGACGACGATGCAGATGACAAAATGCAGTCATCAGTGTTGACTGGTGGAGAAGAGGGTCGACAGGAGAGCCAAGAACAAAATGAAGTGGACCATAGCGACTTTGAGATGGTGGTGAGACAAAGAGCAGCAGTCTGTAGACCAGGGGTGTCCAACTCCAGGCCTCGTGGGACAGTGTCCTGAAGGTTTTAGATGTGTCCTTGATCCAATACAGCTGTTTTAAATGGCTAAATTACCTCCTCAACATGTCTTGAAGTTCTCTAGAGACCTGGTAATGAACTAATCATGATTCAAGTGTGTTGACCCAGAGTGAGATCTAAAACTTGCAGAACACCGGCCCTTGAGGCCTGGAGTTGGACACCCCTGCTGTAGGCTGTTTCTGACATTGGATTAGCATTTTTTTAGACTGTTTTAGAGACACACATCGCAAAAGTATAAATGATCTACCTGTTCTTGAATTATTCTGGATGCAGAGTATAATGTTGTAACATCACAAAGATATATTTAAAGTAACTAACTAGCTCTGACGATGTCAAAAAGTTTGTAATTCACTTCTGTTCATTTATATTATGACTAAATTGTTTTTCTGAGCTCACACTACATAGACAATAAATATACACTGGAGTAACATTTTTTAAAAGCCACTTATATTCCTTTCTTTGGCTTGTATGACCATCTGCAAATTTAAATCTTAGTTATCTATCAATTACATATGCATGTTAAAATTTGGTAAAACATGCCTTGTTTTTGTACTTCACAGTCCGAGTCTATGGTCCTGGAGACAGCAGAAAATGTCAACAATGGAAATCCATCTCCTCTCGAGGCTCTGCTTGCTGGAGCCGAAGGTTTCCCCCCCATGCTTGACATACCTCCTGATGCAGATGATGAAACCATGGTAGAGTTGGCAATTGCTCTAAGCCTGCAGCAGGATCAACAGGGTAAGTAATAATAAAGTAACAATTTTGTGACTAGTGTGACTGTGACTTATTACTAGTCCTACTCAGCATTACAGTCTTTCCTGTCTATGCTGAAACTATTCTAAATTTCTTTAAACCTTGAAATTCATAGAGCCTTACAATTTTTCTTTTACATAATTGTTTTGAAGCTTTTTTGTTCTGTGTGTGTGTGTTGGTGTGTGTGCGTGTGCGCGTGTGCGTGTGCGTGTGTGTGTAGCTATATCAGTTGCCACCCTTCAGAGTGATTTAAACCCTCATAAGTTATTTAACAAAATGCAATTTTTTTTTCCCAGATTACGTTATTTGAATTGTTCTGATCTGCAAAACTTAATGTTTCACCCTGACACATTTTAATGGAAGTTTGGGCACTCCTAGAAGTTTGTCCTTAAACACAATTCTTGACATTTTTAGGCAGTAGCAGCAGTGCTCTTGGGCTTCAGAGTCTAGGCCTGTCTGGCCAGGCCCCAAGCTCCTCTTCACTTGATGCTGGCACCCTGTCAGACACCACTGCATCAGGTAATAAGACCATCTTCATGCTCAACCGGAAGCTAGTTTTTAATGCTTGCAAAGTCACTGTTGCAAGTCAGTTAAACAAACCTTTTTTTAAAAGTTCCAAAAATAAAATAACTTTTTATTTTTAAATTAAATAAAAGGAAATTATTATCATTAAATAATTTTATCCTAACTTGAAGCTTATAAGCTCATCAGTGATACAGCATGTAGTTGTACTGCTCATATCTGTAAGCTGGCCAATGTCAAATTAACCCCTATAATTTAATGCCACACTGGTCACAATGGGTTCAGTAGCACTTATTTTTGATTGTACTGCATGCTCTTTGCATTGTTGGTGCACAAGTATAAACCAAGATCATGTATCCTGGCCAGATGACCGCGGTGTATTTACTGTTACAGCTATTGCTATGATTTCAGCCCCGGCATCAGATGATGAGGGCAGCACAGCTGCTACTGATGGTTCCACATTGCGGACCTCCCCAGCTGAGCACGGCGGCAGCGTGGGCTCAGAGAGTGGAGGTTCTGCTATCGACTCTGTAGCAGGGGAGCACAGTGGTGGGTGATTTAAGTAAAACAGGCCAGTTTAATATTAAAAACATTATATATGCATGCCCCGAATTAGTGGTAGTATCTCAAATATGTAGGAACTTCTATATCCAATTCTTTTCAGCCCTGTAGTAAGTATTAGATTTTAAACTTCAGACTTTAATTTTCTCTAATTCCCAATAACCTTCTGAGAAAGGTAGCTCTAAGTTTACAGATTATAATATAGTGTGTCACCTTTCCTATCCTTCCCTTTTCCCATGCCTCATTTTGTTGCGCTTTAAAGTTCTGAGGGGCAAACGTGACTCTTCAGTTTAAAATAAAACCTAATCCTTCCCTGTGTTACATTACCAGGTTTCCATATTGCTTAGTTGCTTTCATTCATGCATTTGTATAGTGTCAGGTCGCAGCAGTGCATATGGAGACACAACAGTGGAAGGCCACCCCGCTGGTCCAGGCAGCGTGAGTTCCAGCACTGGAGCCATTAGTACCACCACAGCCCAGCAGGAATGTGAAGGCTCAGAAGGTGAAGGAGAGACTGAAGGAGACATTCACACAAGCAACAGGTCAGATTCATGAATTTGGATTATTTTAGTTTAACTTAAGGCTCCATGATAATGAACATCTGCCATGTGAAGTGCTGAAGACTCATTTATCTATGGTATCTATGGATACCAACATGACCATAAGAAAGACAGATAATAATATTTAGTTTTTATTACATTGTCATGAAAAGTGATTTATGCTTAATAGTTTAACCAGTAAAAAATGTCATTATGTTTTTCATTAGGTTGCACATGGTTCGTCTTATGCTACTGGAGCGTTTGCTTCAGCACCTTTCTCAGCTCCACAATGTAGGTGGAGTCCAAGCTATCCCTTACATGCAAGTTATCCTCATGTTGACCTCTGACCTTGACGGTGAAGATGAAAAGGATAAAGGTGCTTTGGATGACCTGCTTGCACAGCTCATTGCCGAGCTTGGCATGCACAAGAAGGTAACTACTGTTTTGTCCTTTCCTCATTTTGTATCAGGGTCAGAATATTTTTGTTTTACTGAATCGTGTTATATCTTCGCAGGATGTTTCCAAGAAGAATGAGCGTAGTTCCATAAATGAAGTTCATTTGGTCATCATGAGGCTGCTTAGTGTCTTCATGTCTCGAACAAAGTCTGGATCCAAATCTTCCTCTGAGGTATAGTTGTACTATAATCATTATGTAGTGTGTAGCCAGGTTTGCACCTCTCTCAACAACTGCTCAAAATTGATTGCAGTCATTCATCACATCTCATTTTTGCTCAAGTTTCATATTATTATTAACATAACTTGTGCCATGAAACTCACAGTTTCATGGCTATCATACAACTTGATTATACTTTGTACATCATGAATTTTGAAGTCAGCTGTTTTCCCTCTTTTTGTCTTCTAGTCATCCTCCCTCATTTCCAATGCCACAGCAACTGCCTTGCTCAGCCTGGGTTCTATTGACTACTGCCTCCAAGTGCTCAAGTCACTCCTGGAGTTTTGGAAGAGCCAACAGGGTGAAGAAGAGCCAGTGACTGCCAGCCAGCTCCTCCGCACACACACAGCTTCCTCTCCCCCTGACATGAGTCCTTTCTTCCTTCGCCAATATGTTAAGGTAAGATCTCAACATAAAAAATGGAAAAGACTATTCATATCTCTCAAATTTTAACATTAACTCAATATATTGTTTTTGCAATCAGGGGCATGCTGCTGATGTGTTTGAAGCCTACTCCCAGTTGTTGACTGAAATGGTGCTTCGGCTGCCATATCAGATAAAGAAAATTGCTGACGCCAACCCACGTATCCCACCTCCTGTATTTGATCATTCCTGGTTCTACTATCTATCTGAAGTAAGCCATCATATAAATGTTTTTTTCTTTTTTCTTTCCAAAAGAGAGAAATTGATATCTTCATTTTTTCCCCCCCAATTTTTCCCAGTATCTGATGATACAACAGACACCATTCGTCAGGAGGCAAGTCAGAAAACTGTTGCTGTTCATTTGCGGCTCAAAGGAAAAATATCGTCAGCTACGAGACCTGCACACTCTTGACTCTCATGTGCGCAGCATCAAAAAGCTTCTAGAGGAACAGGGCATCTTCCTCCGGGCTGGTGTGGTCACTGCCTCATCTGGCTCAGCCCTACAGTATGACACACTCATCAATCTGGTGAGTGTCTTGATAAGACAGTGTACCACTCCTGCATTACTCTGGATCCATTATGTATAAAACAGGTTTACTTAGAACTTGTTTGTTTGTGTTTTTATCCTTTTTTGTGTCTTAGTAAGCTGCAGTGCTGTGTTGAATTTATTGGTTTTAGAATCTGTTTTATTTTGTGTTTATATATATGGGGTTTTTTTTAGTTTTCTTTGCTATGCTTTGCTGTAAATTGCTTTATTTATTTTTGTAGATGGAACACCTGAAAGCTTGTGCTGAAATTGCCACTCAAAGGACAATCAACTGGCAGAAGTTCTGCATGAAGGATGACTGTAAGTTGTTTGTGATTACTTATTTATTTTTGAAGCAACAAATGTTTTACACAAGTACTAACTATTTATGTCTCTGTCTTTGCTTTTCTTTTTTTGCCATACAGCTGTCTTGTACTTCTTGCTCCAAGTCAGTTTCTTAGTGGATGAGGGCGTTTCCCCAGTTTTGCTGCAACTCCTCTCCTGTGCTCTGTGTGGCAGCAAGGTGCTGGCCAGCTCCTCCTCTACCTCATCCTCATTCTCAGGCGGAGGGTCTGGTAGTGCTGGACAGACAGGAGCCTCTCAGTCCTCTCAGAGCAAGTCTTCTAGTAAAAAGAGCAAAAAAGAAGACAAAGAGAAAGAAAAAGATGGTGAGAAAATAACAAATAACTAGTTGTACTTCTTATAAAATCAACTAGCGTAGAAGCACATATTGGGTACTGAACTGGGCTCCAGTGCTCCTTTGAACCTGAACAAGATGTAAAAGTGGTGTAAAATGATTGGTCGATGAGATTATCCTGAATTTAATTGTATTTTGTCGACTGACCACAGGGGATGGTGTTGGTAGCCAGGAGGATCAGCTTTGTATGGCTCTGGTCAGTCAGCTTAACAAATTTGCAGACAAGGAGACGCTGATTCAGTTCCTACGCTGTTTCTTGCTGGAGTCAAACTCATCTGCTGTGCGCTGGCAAGCCCACTGCTTGGCGCTGCATATCTACAGGTATTGTAGAAACATACACCCTAGTACATTGGGTAGTTTGGTCTAAAAATTAATCTATTTAACAAAAGCTTAGGCTTATTGCATAACTTTTTAACAATTGAATACATGTGTGGACAACCTGATATTGTTTGTACTTCCACAGGAACTCTAGCAAATCTCAGCAGGAGCTGCTGCTTGAACTGACTTGGGCCATCTGGCCAGAGCTTCCTGCATATGGCCGTAAAGCTGCCCAGTTTGTCGACCTACTTGGTTACTTCTCACTCAAAACCCCTCAAACTGAGAAAAAGGTTAGATTTTTTTCTTTTCTTTTTTCTTTTTTTAAAATACTTTTCTGTATTTCATGCAGTTTTTTAATAAAATTATAGTTTGGCTGTTTTCTATATCAATTCAAAGAGGAATAATTCAGTATTTACAATTAAGCGGTTAGTTTTTGTTCTTAAAGTATTACACAAGGGTTCATATCCTGATGCTTGTGTTTTTATTTGTCTCTACAGACCATAGACACCACGTTCATTATGATAGAAGATGAAATTGTTTTGTTTCTCTTATTTATTTATGTATTTTTCTCCAGCTGAAGGAGTATTCCCAGAAGGCTGTGGAAATCCTGAGAGCACAGAACCATATCCTGACAAATCACCCCAACTCCAATATATACAAGTATGTTGATAGATACTGAAATCGAAACATTCAATCTTATAACAGTGAGAATGCAACTATTGGGCATCATCTACATAAAATTACATGTGGGTTTTTTCTGCAGCACACTCTCTGGATTAGTGGAGTTTGATGGCTTTTATCTGGAAAGTGACCCCTGCTTGGTGTGCAACAATCCAGAAGTTCCCTTCTCCGTGAGTGAAACACACCCTCACAGAACAGGCATATTCTTTTTAAAAAGTACACAGGCAGTCAAGCTAATTAAAATAATTTTTACATACTAGTAAATTTCACAGGGGAAGGCTTAAAGAGAGATGGTATTGGTTTCAGAATTTGAAAACCCACTGCCAAACGCAAAACTCTTAGTATTAACTGTGTAACAAAGCTGGTTAGTTAAACAATGGTGAAATACAGTTATGTTGATAGAAACATCCTCTAAACGTAGGTATAAACAGTTCTCAGTATTGTTTTAAGCATAGTTTTAATTTTTATTTTATTTTCATCCACCAGAATATAAAACTGTCATCCATCAAAGTAGACACCCGCTATACGACCACACAACAGGTTGTCAAGCTCATTGGTAGCCACACCATCAGCAAAGTCACAGTGAAGATTGGTGACCTCAAACGCACCAAAATGGTCCGCACCATCAATCTCTATTACAACAACAGGACAGTCCAGGCGATCGTGGAGCTGAAGAATAAGTATGTCAGCAAAGAGCTGCTGTTCTTTCTTGCTTTTAGTTTTCATATTATTATGGTATACTGAAATTTTAAGGTGCAAAGATGTAGCATCAACTCGGAGGTTTCATTTTAATTTACCTTTTTGGCATTAATTAGGAGTTCTTAACTTTACTGTCTTTTTTTTTTAATTTTTCTTTTTTAGGCCTGCTCGTTGGCACAAAGCCAAGAAAGTTCAGCTCACCCCGGGACAAACAGAAGTGAAGATTGACCTTCCCTTACCTATCGTCGCTTCCAACTTGATGATTGAGTTTTCCGATTTCTACGAGAACTACCAGGCTTCCACTGAGACCCTGCAGTGTCCACGCTGCAGTGCTTCCGTACCGGCCAACCCCGGTGTGTGTGGCAACTGCGGTGAAAATGTGTATCAGTGCCACAAGTGCAGGTGAGCCCCGTGTTTCCTCTGCGGTTCTTAAAGAATTGAAGACACTTTTAGATTTATTGGATTTTTACTATATGGTTGACACTTTTCAGGTCTATCAATTATGACGAAAAAGACCCCTTCCTGTGCAACGCCTGTGGTTTCTGCAAATATGCCCGATTTGACTTCATGTTGTATGCTAAACCATGCTGTGCTGTGGATCCTATTGAAAATGAGGAAGACAGGAAAAAGGTAAAAAAAAAAAAAAAGAAGCCTCTTCTAGGACAAGAAAAGCATTTAAAGGAATTGGTTAAAAATAGGCTTACCATTCCTAAAAGTCAGACTACAAAATGTTTTGTCCCTTTTTGCATAGGCTGTGACCAACATTAACACCCTGTTGGACAAAGCTGACCGGGTCTACCACCAGCTGATGGGTCACCGGCCTCAGTTGGAGAGTCTCTTGTCTAAAGTCAATGAGGCAGCACCTGAGAAGCCCCAGGTCAGTCAAGAGGGACTGAAAGAGCACTTGACCTAAATAAGCACAGCTTGTACTAATGCAACCTGCACATGCTGCAGAGATAACGTTTTTCTAATAGTATTTTCTCTTGTATTTTATTTCTTTCAGGATGACACTGGAGCAGGAGCAGGACTTGGTGCATCCTCTGCTAATGTGAACAGATACATTCAGCAGCTGGCTCAGGAATACAGTGGAGATTGCAAGACCTCATTTGATGAACTCTCCAAGATTATACAGGTTAGGAAGAAAATGCAGTTAACTTTCCTGATATCTGTACCCTTGTTGTCTTCCTGCTCTCATACAATTGTGCCCCTTCCTTCTTTGTTTACAGAAAGTGCTTGCATCTCGTAAAGAGCTCTTGGAGTATGACCTACAACAGAGAGAGGCCGCCACCAAGTCATCTCGGAGCAGCAGTAGCCACCAGCCCACCTTCACCGCCAGTCAGTACCGTGCCCTCTCTGTGCTGGGCTGCGGCCATACATCCTCAACCAAGTGTTACGGCTGTGCCTCAGCTGTTACAGGTCACTGCATCACACTGCTCCGCGCACTGGCCACCAATCCAGCCCTTCGGCAGATCCTAGTCCTCCAGGGTCTCATCCGTGAGCTGTTTGAGTATAACTTGCGTCGCGGTACAGCAGCCATGAGGGAGGAGGTGCGCCAGCTGGTCTGTCTCCTCACTAGGTATGTCCTTTCCTTCACATATTTTCATGTGACAATCAATTGCCTGACTTCAGTTCCACATATAAGCAATGATAGTATTGTAAGTTGTTGGAACGATAACATTGAAATCTCAGCTTTTTGCTTTTTAACTTTCTATGTTAATACACACTGTGTATAATGGTGTTCCATTGTCATTTGGTCTCCTATATCCTTACATGTTTGTTTTTTTTCCCTTGTCTCTCTATCTTTTGCTTCAGAGATCACCCAGAAGCCACTCAGCAGATGAACGATCTGATCATTGCCAAGGTGTCAGCTGCCCTCAAAGGTCACTGGGCCAATCCTGATCTGGTAGGTCTCAGAGGTCATACTGAAAATAATTTAAACCCAAGAAACATTGTTTTTGTGGGGGTTTTTTCCAGGGTCGCTGTGACTATGAACTTTACTATAAAGAGATCAGATTTTAAAATACACACACTATGTTTTTTTGTTTTTTCCCCCATCAGGTTAGTAATTTGCAGTATGAAATGCTGCTGCTAACGGACTCTATTTCAAAAGAGGGTGGATGCTGGGAATTACGGTTGCGTTGTGGTAAGTATTAATAATATACTTCAATTATGTTGTGCATTGTTTGTCTATAAATTAAATTAAATTAATAAAATATGCATATAGAAATCCTGAAAACCATAAATTTCACACCCGAGCCTCAACTCTCGGTACCAAACGACCAGTCGATGGCCCGGGGGTTGGGGACCACTGGGCTAAGGGACACCCAGCAGGCGCCATAAATGCTCTAAATTTATAAACAGTTCATGCAGCTCGGTCAATCCTGGCCAGAAATTTTGAGAGAACAATTTATTTATTTTGGTTTGGTTATTTTTGTCTGACCAAATCAGTCTCGCTCTATACATAGGGTGGTGTTGATTAGACACCTGGAACTATTGCTCTTCTTCTTCTTTTTTCCTCTAATATTATTTTGAAAGAGGTTTTGTTTGATTAAAGCAGTTAAGAGTCTTCAACTAATAGTGTTGTATCTTTTGTTTTGTTTTTCCTCACTCCTTCCCCATATGTAGCCCTCAGCCTGTTCCTCATGTCTGTCAACATAAAGACACCAGTAGTGGTGGAAAACATCACACTGATGTGCCTGAGAATCCTGCAAAAGCTGATTAAGCCCCCTGCTCCCACTAGCAAGAAGAACAAGGTAAAAAAAAATTGCTGCATGTTTAAAATGGATAAATATAAGCATATCTGTTGTGTCGGTTACCACTTGGTTGTATTATGCCACCTAACAAAGTTATGTGTGTTTTCTGTTTAAAGGATGCTGCTATTGAGTCTCTGACTACAGTCAGGCCCTACAGTAATGAAATCCACGCCCAGGCCCAACTCTGGCTCAAAAAAGATCCCAAAGCATCTTATGAGGCCTGGAAAAAGTGTCTTCCAGCAAGATGTAAGTATCGTGTCTGAACGGTTTACATTATCTGAGTCTCACAAGTTTATTCATTTATTGTATTTAATGAAATAGGAGCACTCAATAAACTTCTCATTGTTGTCTATCGCAGGTCAGGAAACGATGTCAAAACCTCAGGGGAAGGCTGAGTTACGGAAACAGTATCTACTTGAGAAGTATGTGTGGAAGTGGAAACAGTTCATGAGGTCTAGAAAAGGAGAAGGCCTTTTCCCGCGCCTGCTTAAACTGAGCCACAACAACTGGCTGCGACAGGTAATAATTAAAAAAAAAATAATAATAATAAAATCAGAAAAATGTTGTTTGCTTTGTTGGTTAGTTCACAAACCGGTAAATGCAATTTCTTAAAAAATGCTAACTTTAGCTCTACTTTTTGCAGGTTCTTTTCACACCTGCCACCCAGGCTGCAAGACAGGCAGCTTGCACTATTGTGGAGGCACTTACCACAATCCCCAGCCGCAAGCAACAGGTCCTGGACCTACTCACCAGGTACGAGTCTCAACAGAAAGCCAGCAAGTCTAACAGACATGACATGCTCTATTTTGAATTTCATATACATAAATTAGGTTGATAATTCCAATGAATTTGGATATACTTAGCAATATAGCATAACTAGTTAAAGATGAATAGCTCTTATCATGTATTTCCATGATTTTATATTTGCTGGAAAATGAATTATCGGGCAGAAAAATAATATTATTTTAAATACTTTACAGATAAAGTGTTAAAGAAGAACATAATTCTGTGCTTAATATTGTAAATGAAAGAAAATGCGTCTCAGGCAGCTCACTTGTTGCATAGTTTCTCAAGCAAAAGGATGAAAACTGTTAAAGTGATTAAAAAACTGTCCATCTTTAAGTTATCTGGATGAACTGAGTGTCGCTGGAGAGTGTGCAGTGGAGTATCTGGGTCTGTACCAGAAGCTGATTAAGCCAACACACTGGAAGATTTATCTGGCTGCCCGGGGAGTCCTGCCCTACATTGGCAACCTGATCACCAAGGTATTATTTTAACGTTCAAAGAATGTAATTTTATAGTCAGATAAACACTGGTGTTTTTAATTTAGTATCTTCATAGTCCTCTTCCTTTCCCAATTTCAACCAACTAAAGTGTCACTAGATCCATTAGAAGTGCTCTTATTTCAGTATCTTATCTTGTTTATTGCTATGATCAGGAAATAGCCAATCTGTTGGCCCTAGAGGAGGCTACACTGAGCACTGACTTGCAGCAAGGCTACGCCCTCAAGAGCTTGACTGGTATGTTAGTTTCCATCTTTAGATTTTCAGCATATATACAGATTGAGTGGTACACATTACTTTTATACCACAAGTAAAGTTGCAGCTAATTCAGACTTTTTTTGGTTCTGTGTGTGTTTTTTTAGGATTGCTGTCATCTTTTGTGGAAGTGGAGTCCATTAAGCGGCATTTCAAAAGTAGGTTGGTCGGCACGGTGCTTAATGGTTATCTGTGCCTGAGGAAGTTGGTGGTTCAGCGAACCAAACTCATTGATGAAACTCAGGATATGCTACTTGAGATGCTGGAAGACATGACGACAGGTGGGCATTGACAATAATAATAAATTTAATTATGTTTTTAAAATGATAATAATATTCTTATTTGGTCAACTGAATATTGTACATATTGTGCTTAATATTTTTTTTTAATTGTATGTCTTGTATTGTTCATAGGAACCGAGTCTGAAACCAAAGCTTTCATGGCAGTGTGCATAGAGACTGCAAAGCGGTACAACCTGGATGACTACAGAACACCTGTGTTCATTTTTGAGAGACTTTGCAGCATCATCTACCCTGTGAGTTGCCTTTACCTCGATTAGAGCTGCATCAAATAATTTGTCTTAAATTTTAATATAATGTTCACTAATTTTCACTAAGTCATACAAGTAATTTTCATTTGACTGAAGGCTTTCAAGTGCAACATCCTGCTGCTTTCTTGACATTTGAGATTAATGATCAAGTAATAAGAAGTAATTATATACAAATTGTTATATTATATACAAATATTTGTATTCTATACAGATATATTTAGATTGAGTGTAGTTTGTGTTTTAAGTAAAGACGAAGAAGTGACGTGCTTGTGTAATTTTGGAAACAGTTTTGAAGCAGAATTTGTTTTAATCTGGAGTAGGGCTGGGCCATATCATACCGTTCACGGTAATACCGGTGTAATGTTAGGCAATGATAAGAAAATGAAATATCGCAATAGAATACGGGTAAAACGCGCATGCGCAGTGCCTTTGTTTTCATACGCACATGGCAGAAAAAGCATGGCGGCGACGGAGAATGAGAAGGGCGAAAGCTGATCGTTGAATGACAGATGAACCAGAATTGGTTTATAGAAATGGTGCAACTTCAGTGGTGTGGAACTGGTTTGGCTTTCGTCTGTCAGATGCACACCAAAGCACAATTTTGTAGAGCATGCAAGCAGGCCGTTGTTATTAACGTGTTTTTCGGAAAATAAGTCGCTCTTAAACTCTTTTGATTTTTCTGAAAAATTGACAGTGCCCCTTATAATTCTTATGTATGAATTCTGGTTGTGCTTACTGACCTCGAACTGATTTATGTGCTACACGGCGCTCGAAAACCTGTCAAAAAATGTTTTAGTACGACTTTACTAAGCTACGGAGCTGCACCGCTTGACGGATTGTCTGAGCATTACAGCTACCGTAGTCAGGAGTCTCGCGGAGTGATATGTACTGTGCTTCAAAATAATATTACCGTATTGTGTGTGTATAACCTCTTTTTAAGTTTTGTGGATATTATACATGGTTATGCTGAGGATATGTCGGCCAATTTCCACTGGAAATGCCTTTTGGTTAAACTGTCAGCAAGGATTTGCATTTGCACTGTTAAATTTTTATATATAACTTTAATGCACATAAAAAAACAGCTGCTTGTTTAAGTGAAAATACTTTTTTTTTTTTTTTTTTTTGGCGCTAATAAAGTTGTGGAGTTGTAGAGTATTTTGTCTAGTGTCAATTATATCGTTATCGCAAATTTTCAAATGTATATCGTGATAAATATTTTGGGCCATATTGCCCTGCCCTAATCTGGAGCATTTGTTTCATTCACTATCTAGGAAGAGAATGAGGTGACAGAGTTCTTTGTAACGCTGGAAAAGGATCCTCAGCAAGAGGACTTCTTGCAAGGTCGCATGCCAGGAAACCCCTACAGCAGCAACGAGCCCGGCATCGGTCCTCTGATGAGGGACATCAAAAACAAGATCTGCCAAGACTGCGACCTGGTGGCTCTTCTTGAAGATGACAGTGGCATGGAGGTAAAGTAACCTTACATTTGAGTTGCTTTGAAGGTTTCCTTTTTTTTGTGAAATTATAAAAGTTGACACAGTTCAAGAAAAAATTACCAGATGTGTTTTTTGTTTTGTTTTGGGGGTTTTTTTGTTTTTGTTTTTCAGCTTCTGGTAAACAACAAAATCATTAGTTTGGATTTGTCAGTGGCAGAGGTCTATAAGAAGGTGTGGTGTCCTACAAATGAGGTGAGACTCACATTTTCTATGAATTAGTTACACTTTTACAAACATTTGGAATACAAATTTTCATGAAATGCTTACAGTCCTTTAAAGAATTAATGGTACTGAGAGCCCACTGACCTTGTCGTTCCCCCCCCCCCCCCCCCCAAAAAAAAAAAAAAAAAAGGGTGAGCCAATGAGAATCATCTATCGTATGAGAGGACTACTTGGAGATGCTACTGAGGAGTTCATAGAGTCACTGGATTCAACTACAGGTTTGATTTGCTTTTAACTTGGTGTATCTTCATAATTGGGGTCAAGCTTGTTCTCGTTTATGTGACTTCTACCAGGTTTTGCCCTTAATATAATTATTGCTGTATGTATTCTTGGCCATCATATGTACCTGTATGCACAGAATGAGATGCAAATGTTTTAATTGACCTCGTTACAGATGAGGAGGAGGATGATGAAGAAGTGTACAAGATGGCAGGAGTGATGGCACAGTGTGGAGGACTCGAGTGTATGCTCAACCGGCTGTCTGGAATCAAAGACTTTAAACAAGGAAGACATCTGCTCACCGTAAGACAGTATTTTTGTGTCAGAAAGCGTTTTGAAATAATACCATTCTTTATTCTCCAATCATCAATGCAAACTGTAATTTTTTTTGTAATTTTGAACTCCTCTTTGAATTACAAAAAACAAATGCTGGTTATCTAGACAATATATATGTCATTATCATTTAGAATTAAATTCATATAGTGCCCTAAATTAGAATTAAAACTTTTTTTTTCTCCCCCAGGTTTTGCTGAAGTTGTTCAGTTACTGTGTGAAAGTGAAGATCAATAGGCAACAGCTTGTCAAACCAGAGATGAACACACTCAATGTCATGCTGGGAACTCTAAACTTGGTGAGTCTTATGCTGATTGTTGTGACTCAGTTTCTAGATTGTATTTTTATATATATATATATATATGTGTGTATATATGTATATATGTATATATGTAGAGAGAGAGAGAAGGGGTGCAACGATACACAAAATTCATGGTTCGGTTCGATACTTTGGTGTCACGGTTTGATATTTTTTCGATACAAAAAAATGTTCATGCCTTTTTAATTTGTCATTTATTAAAATGATAAATATATATTTTAACTCAAAAGTACAGTTTTTAAATTTAATGTTGCCGAAACAACAAAATAATAAAAAATAAATCTATCTGATTGAGAAATCACTCATCTTTGGAAAAGAGAGTTTATTACAGAGAAATGACAATTCCAAAATAAAAGCTACACTATACGCTTCTTCTGGGCTATATTCTCAGCAGCATATTAAACATATCAGGTCCCCATAAGGAGAATCATGTGCTAACGGCTGTCTAAATGACTTGGGTAAAGTTTGTAGCATGCATGCTTGTTGTTTTTGTCTGCTTCCACTTGTCTTTGCACTAGGATGATGTCGGCTTAAATGTGCAGTCATATTCGTTGTGTTCCCACTAGTGCTGTCAGCGTTAATCTCGTTAAAATGACATTAACGCCATAACGCGGCAAATCTCCGTTAAGCCCCCGTGTGTGGGGCTGGACGGCGTCAACACGTTAACAAGCTAACTGTGCTAACGCACTAGTTCCCACCAATTGAGCATTGTGTGGCACATCCAACATACTGTTTTACTTTTGTCCATGACGCGCTTACCTCCAGGGTCATACTTCACATGAAAACCAAAATAGTTCCAAACGCCAGATCTGAATGAGGGTGGGGGAGGTTCAATTTCGGGTAGCGTTGAGGCAGTTGCCATGTTGCAACGAGCTTAACTTCTGTCTTGCTAGCTTGTGCTGCACTCAGTGGATCTGCGCTCGACAGTGCAGCCTAGGCGGAGTAGCCGAACGCAGATCCATTGAGCGCTCAACACAGACAGCATCGTCAGAAAAAAAGTTGATAAAATAAATAAAATATTTTGTATTGTTCGATACATATGCGTACCGAACCGAAAGCACTGTATCGAACGGTTCAATATCGATACGAGTATTGTTGCACCCCTAATATATAGATATATAGATATCGATGGGGAGATGGATAGAGAGAGAGAGAGAGGGAAACATTTTTTAATGTTATTTTTCCTTCAGGCCTTAGTGGCAGAACAAGAGAGTAAGGATAGTGGTGGAGCCTCCATAGCAGAGCAAGTCCTGAGCATCATGGAGATCATTCTGGATGAGGCCAATGCTGAGATTTCAGAGGACAAGGTAACAATCTGAAGCTAATTTTATCTTCTGCTACAATCATAAAATCATACCCTGAAAAAGACCTTTTAATTGCAGTTTTGTGTTTTGTTTTGTTTTTTTAATTAGAAACTGTCTTGTCCTTTGCAGGGTAACCTTCTCCTTACAGGAGACAAGGATCAGCTTGTCATGTTGTTAGACCAGATCAACACCCTGTTTGTGCGCTCCAACCCCAGCGTGCTCCAGGGTCTTCTGCGCATTATTCCATACCTGTCTTTTGGCGAACTAGAGAAGATGAGGATTCTGGTGGAACGCTTTAAACCGTGTTGCAACTTTGACAAGTGAGCACTCAGCTTTTACTTACTAATAAGCACATGAAGACTTTAAAGGGGCTATTATTTTATGTTTTAATGGATAAATCAGGCTAATCTTTGTAGGAGAACCATGCTCCTATGGGGACTTTTATAATTAATTTAGTGAAATTGACTCTTGTTTTTGTGTTTGTGTTGTGTTTCTTTAAGGTACGACGAGGAGCATAGTGCTGATGACAAAGTGTTTTTGGACTGCTTCTGTAAAATCGCTGCTGGAATCAAAAATAACAGCAACGGCCATCAACTGAAAGATCTTATTCTGCAAATAGGAATCACACAGAGTGCACTGGACTACATGAAGAAGCATATCCCAAATGCCAAAAAGTAGGTCTCTTGTAGGTAAATATTTTGTATACAAGTACAAATGCAAGATTTTTTGTTTTTAAACCTCTTTTTTGTTTTTCTGAAATCTCTCATCAGTCTGGATGCGGATGTCTGGAAGAAATTCCTCTCTAGACCTGCTCTACCCTTTATTCTCAGACTTCTCCGTGGTTTGGCTACCCAGCATCCCCCCACACAGGTACAGGATGCTTTGAATATTAGACTAAACTGGAGTCAACTCAGACAGTTCTTTTTGTAAACACATGAACCTGTCTCCCTAATATAACTGAGTGTCATCTTCTTTTGTCTAGGTGCTCATAGGCACAGATTCAATAACAAACTTGCACAAGCTGGAGCAGGTATCCAGTGATGAAGGCATAGGAACTCTAGCAGAGAACCTTCTAGAGGCTCTGAGGGAACACAGTGACGTCAACTTGAAGATTGAAGCAGCCCGCAGAGAAACCAGAGCTGAGAAAAAGCGTATGGCTATGGCTATGAGGCAGAAGGCTCTGGGAACTCTTGGCATGACGGTATTTTTTTTTTTTTTATTATTACCACAGACTTGAATTGAAATGTGGATTTTATTGTAAGCTTTATGTGTTTGCCTTTCAGACCAATGAAAAGGGGCAGGTGGTGACAAAGACTTCACTCTTGAAGCAAATGGAAGAGCTTATAGAGGAACCAGGCTTGACCTGCTGTATCTGTAGAGAAGGTTACAAGTTCCAGGTATAAAAGCACATACAGGATTGAGGGAAGTTTGACATTATTTAACACTGAAGACGTCTGGTTTTGGAATCCTATTTAAAGTATCAGTAGCCAAATTGTAGATAATTAAAATGACGCTCTTATCAGTCTGGTTTGCTGGTTTCCTTGGCATGCTGAAATTTGTTGTGTTGTTTTCAGTTCTCATTTTCATTCTGGTTTCTCTTTCACTAGCCAACCAAAGTCCTGGGTATTTACACTTTCACAAAGCGTGTGGCCTTGGAGGAATTTGAAAACAAGCCTCGCAAGCAGCAGGGTTACAGCACTGTGTCGCACTTTAACATAGTCCACTATGACTGCCATCTGGCAGCAGTCAGGTAGCTACAAACACCAGCATTTACTCTGTGGTGATGTTTAGAGTACCCCTTACATTCTTTCTGTAGCCCCACTTTTCTTTTTTTTGTAATATATGCCTGTTATTTTCACTTATTTTAGGCTGGCTCGTGGGCGAGAGGAATGGGACAGTGCTGCTCTCCAGAATGCTAACACCAAGTGCAATGGTCTGCTTCCTGTGTGGGGGCCACATGTGCCAGAATCAGCTTTTGCCACATGCCTAGCAAGGTTAAAAGAAAAAATCAGCATAAATTAGAGAGAACATTTTCTTCATGTGGCACAATTTCTTCAACCAAACTCTTTTACTGCACAGGCACAACACATATCTTCAGGAGTGCACAGGCCAGCGAGAGCCCACATACCAACTCAACATCCACGATACCAAACTGCTGTTCCTCCGCTTTGCTACTGAGCAGTCATTCAGCGTGGACACAGGAGGTGGAGGTCGAGAGAGCAACATCCACCTCATCCCCTATATCATCCACACTGTTCTCTATGTCCTCAACACGTATGTACATTTTTGATGTGCACAGAAAACACTTGCAGACATTTACTCAATATCAATGCTGAGTTGATACATGTGTGGGACTGATGAGGCTTAAAATAAAACACAAATCCAAAGTTTGATTTCACAGCTCATAGTTCTCATTCCCATCTCACCTTATTTCACTTTGCAAATTCTGTCACTGTAGTACAAGGGCTACGTCCCGAGAGGAGAAGAACCTGCAGAGTTTCCAGGAGCAACCATGTGAGAAATGGGTTGAAAGCTCATATGAAGTTGAAGGGCCCCACTATTACACCATCCTGGCCATGCACATCATGCCACCCGAACGGTGGAGAAGTTCTCGTCTGTACTTCCTGCGGAGACTTCTGGGCACTGCGCATGCCCGTAAAGTCTCGGCAGCCTGTGCAAACAAGTATGAGACCTTTCCTTTCCTGTCTCCATTTGTTTTACACTCAATGCAGGGCACCTTTGTCTGTGATATTAATTAAATCCTTCAAGCAGGGAGCACGTTCAGTGCCAAATTATTAATTTGTTTGCCAATAATTCCAACAGGAAACTTTTACACTAGTGTAATTTTATTTTGAATACATCTAAGACATGTGTGTCTTAGATGTATTGACCAGTAAAGCAGGTCAGAGTTTATAAATTTAAAAAGAAAAAGGAACAAACATTGAATGTTGTGTCCATTATTTATCTCAGAAGGTCTTCATCCACATCTTCTCTTATCTATTCTCAGGCTCACAGATAAAACACCAAAGGAATATGCAGTGTATCGCTCACCTCTTCTTTTCTGGGGCCTGGTGGACCTGGTCTACGACATGTTCAGGGTAAAGTATTTTGCCTGTCGATACTGTAAAACTATGGTATTATGCTCTTTCAATTTTGGGGATGCTTTGTAAAAATAGGAATCATTACCTGTAAAAACAGAATTCAGAATGTTGTTTGTTTGGTTTTTTTTGGGGGGGGTGTTTAGGGACATTTTCAATCTAATGGGAACACTGACATTAGATAATTAGATAGTATACTGTAATTCCCTCTTCTGCTCTTGATTTTGTTTTACAGAAGGTACCAACCAGCAACACAGAGGGCGGCTGGTCCTTTTCACTGGCAGAATATGTCCGTCACAATGACATGCCCATCTATGAGGCCTCAGAGCGTGTGCTCAGGGCTTTCCAGGATGAACTCATGCCCGCTGAATCCCTGTCCGAGTTCTTTGATGTTGTAGGTCAGTATGCACACACACCTATGTTTCTGGCTGATACTATTCTGATACTACTTCTTTTTAGACAAGATAAATCATCTCAGATAGAGAAAGCCCACAAAAAAGAACATTTTGGTAGTGAAATTTCAGTGAAATCCATCCCAAATAAATGCCGTCAGTGAATAAGAGGATTTGCATTTTTTAGTGCAGAAGTATAAACAAGCTTCACAGTTTATTTTCATCTTCTCTTATGCCATTTTTCTTTTAATTTACGACACTTCTTTTCTGGTGTGAATAATAAACTGTGGTGTTGGTCGAATGTTACTATTAAACTTTGTTTTTCAGGTCTCCTCTCTGAAATTCCAGACCCGGACCTCTTCCTGCAGGATTTGTTGAACTCTTTGCCCTAATGGCCAACCTCAAACCACAACCCCTCAAACACAAAACGCCCCTGCAATTATCATCTGGACACCTACCAGCTGAACAAAAATTTACTTTTTACACACTGATATTCACACAGTGTATACACCACACTTCCTACTTAACTCCCACTCCCATATGACATCTTCAAATGATCTTTAAGCAGAAACTGTGTAGTTTAAAAAAAAAAAAAAACAAAGAAAAAGAGAAAAGATCCATCTCTGTAAAGTTTAACACAGAAACACCGTGCTGTCAAAGGTTGGGGAGGACACACAAAACAGAATTTACACTTTGATTCAAACTCTTTCAGACTAGAGTTGAGATCACAACTTGTTTCAGGAAGCTTGAGGAAAAAAAAGAAGCAGGGCTCTGCCGACCACCCAGCCACAACCATTCACATCTGTCACCATCAAGGCATCTGTCTCTTTATGATGCCATAGATTATCAAAAAAAGGCCAGCTGAATTTAATGATTTATGTGAAAAGAAGAAATAATAGTTTTTTTGTTGATGGGAACAGCTTACGAATTCTGTTTTGTTGTGATCCTATCTTTTGGCTTTAAACTCCTCCCCCTCTCTTTGGGGTACAATAACTAAAATGTTTTGGGTATTTGACCCACCACCTATGAAGAGCGGCATTTGATTTTAACTCATTTTCCTTTGTTTTGTTTTTTTCTTTCCATTTTTGTTTTGCTTTAAGTTTTTTTTGGTAAGGGTTTTTTAAAATGGCAGAAGGTTTCACTGTCACATGGTTGCAAGCTAACCTGTCCTTTTCTTCTGGGCTTTTGCTGTTTGATCTTTATGTAGGGTCTAACTGGAATTTGAGTGACGGACAGGGAAACAAAAAAGCAGTTTGGTTTTATTTTTTTCTTGTATCGACCTTGGAAGCAAAGAGGGGGAAAGAGCAATGAAGTGTTTTATTTTCTTCCACAAAGTTATGCCTTGGTGATGAAGTAAACTTTGGATTGATGAAAACATTTCCATCTGTTGCAGTGAAACACCAGACTTGTCTAAATGAATAATAAACATAGACCTACATTATATCCTTTACACCTTTTCTCTTTTGACTAATTATTTTGACTTTTTTTCCCCTCTTGAGCCTCTCTGCACTCTTTAATTTAGGTTTTGGTTTTCCTCAAAATTTCTGGAAACACACACGTCAGTTTCCAGAACAGATTTATGGAAAGCAAAGTCTCACTTTTACCCTCAACAGTTGAGCAAACTTTCAACTTACAATTATTACAGCACCCTTGTACTCAAGAGTTGAATGCATGGTGTGGAGTTCACCCAGTTTCTCGTCAATTCACCTATTCCCGCTGCTATACGATGTTTAACTGTTGCTGAATGTCTGCTTTTTGAATTTAGCCTATGATTAATAAAGCCGTAATAATTCCAAATCTGATTCAGGGTAACCTCTTCTGTTCCGGCTGGTTTCTAGATTTGGGGAAAAAAAATATTAAAACCTGCACCTTTGTTTCCTTTAATCGTATGACAGTGCTCATAACGCTGCTGTCTGTAAACATCCACAGAATACAAATGAACTCTAAATAATATGGAAAGTGTAGTTTAAATTGGATCTCATATCTGTTGGATTGATTTAGTCTTTGACGGTTTCATTAAAATTCATTTCTTTACATTTTGCTTCAAATGCGACATTTTTTTCTTAGAACTTCTTTAGGTGGTCTATAGGAATAGTTCCCCAGGCTCTCCGAAGGTCTGGATCCTGGATGCTTCAAGAAGCCTGGAGAGCTGTTCCTGAAGACTACTTAAAGTATATCACAAGAATGCTCCCTAATAGTTTAGACGAAGAAGATAAAGATAAGGCTTTATTGATCCCACAACGGGGAAATTTTTGCATCACCTCAGCTCAGGTACAGATATTAGAAGGAAATATAAAAAATACAAATAAGTACAATCAATGGAAAAAAAAAAGTAAGATAATACACTATATACAATGGTAGCATACACAGTATGTGATTATGGATATAGTTGGAAATATGGAAGACATAAACTATATAGCTTGGAAGGTCATGGAAGGTCCATTATGCATGAGGTGGTGACCGTGGATGTTCACAGTGTCCAGTGACTTATGACATCGTGATTGAGGAGTTATAGAGTCTAACTGCTGTTGGGATGAATGATCTGCGAAAGCACTCCTTTAGAATAGAAAGACTGTTACAACTGCACAATCTGTTTTTCCCCTTTATATATTTGCACATTTCAACTAACTGCTGCACCTACTTCCAAGTTTTTCAAGCAAAATGTAAAGAAATGAAGGGTGGCTAGAGACTTTTTGCGCAGCACTTTACATCAATCAGTATACTTTTCATTAAAAATACAGGCATGTGCGTAGTGGTGTAAGATGGTAAGTCCCCAGTCTGATTACTTCCTCTTTTCGTGCACAGAGGGTTAAAACTCCAGAAATGTATTTAAGAACACTTTTATAAAAGTTTGCAGCTTTAAAGCAGAGCTCTGAGAATTCATGGTTGAATAATTGTGGATCCCATGTGAAGTGTTGTTGCATTAATGCACACTAGAGGGTGACATTGAATATGACACTAAAGTCGAACCTTTCTGGGCTCAACACAGAATCATAATTTAATCATTTACATTTTGAAAGTGCCAGAGCAAACAAAATAAAGAAAAATTTATTTATATATATATATATATATATATATATATATATATATATATATATATATATATATATATATATATATATATATATATATATATATATATATATATATATATATATAAAAATATTAAACTTTTTTTTTTTTTTTTAATCCATTTTGTTAGAAAACAAAACAAGCAGCACATGATGGGAAAACATGTCATTTTACTTAAAATTGCACAGGAAAGCACATTGCACTTTTCACTTATGGCTTTCAGCAACAAATTTTATACATGACTGACAATATCTTAAACATTTACAAAAAGTATGCATTGGCATAAAAATAACTTTTACCCTTTATACAAAGGAATATGACTTTCAGTTTAATAAAACTGTAATAACATGGTCTTGAAGTTCTAAGAAGTACTTAGATTTAAGGCATAACATGCACATTTCTAGGGCCTGTACAATAACCAATAGGATCACGGTGCAGGTAGTCACAGTTAATGAGAACTCCCATCTTTTCCACCATTTGTGCTTAAGAAGACATTTGGAGAAAAAAAAGTTTATAAAAATGTCGAGATTTTGTTTTCCTTTTCGTATTTCAACCCTCTTTCGGTGCACTTCTTACTGGCAACACAAAGGCGACACATCCTCAGAAGGTGAGGGGAACAGCCTCATGGCCTCTCTGGAGGATTTGGTGTAGCCATTATGGAAAATGAAGGCCTTCTTCACTGTGAAAAAGGAGACAGTCTTGTCCCACACGTCAGAGCTGCTCATTCCAGTGCTTAGATGGCTCTCTAACGTGGAGCGGAGCCTCACTGCTCTGTTTGTGCACTTCCTTTCCAAAATCATCATCTTACACAGGCTGTGGAAGGAGATGAAGAAACATCAGATTAATGGTAGATGCAGAGAATTGGGTTGTTTCCAGGAGAAAACTACCAGCATGCTTAAATAATGACAGCACATGTAGAAATGGTTTTGGTAACATTCATTCAACATAAAAAAAAAAAAGGAAAAAAACAAAACTTTCAATCACTTTTGAGTCAAATTCATAGATAGTGGAGGAAACATTGCTGTGACGCCTATTCAAAACTAGGATCAAGCCTGGGATGATCTACTTCTACCATGAAGTTTCTTGTATTCGAGCTTACGTTGTGTGTTGATCCCTCATGGCGAATATGCAGTCGGATGGCGTCCCGTGAGTCCAGGCCCGTGTGGGTTACAAGAAAACGTTCAGGGTTATGATTTTACCCACAGAGACCTCCCTCATTTATATACTTATGCCAACTTTCCCACTGATTTAATGTGATGTTGGTTCTCACAGTGGTTGGCCAATCACAAAGCAGCATTATGACAATAGGATGTGAATGAATTAGTTGAATTCATTGGGGTACAATGGCCACAATCCAAACAAACAGGTGGGAGGGGCCCATTGCTTGCCCCTTGTTGAGGGAGATATCCTTGTTATTGTATCCACTGGGATGATATGTGGTGGGAACGTGGAGGACAACATCTGTCTGAGGACATGCCTCCTGGAGGAGAAAGACGTCCATTGGTGGGCAGAGTTTCCAGATAGGCAACCTAAATATTTAGATACATTTTTGGAAATGTGATCTATGTGAGGACAACAAAAAGCATCATCACAGACTGGATCTGCATCTAAGTGTTGTTAGTACCTGCTATATTAGTCTTTAATATAGAATAATCCCTTTTCTGTTGCAACAACCTGAGAAAGTGAAGTGGTTTTCACTTTTTTCTCAATTTCTTAAACTTTTCATGTCAAACAGTGTAAGAGTTTTGCACCTTTTTATTCACAGATTCTTAAAAAAAGTTCATCATCCTATCCAGAAAGTTTCCCACCCTCCACACACACACTCCCTATTCTTCTTATTTAACTTTCTGTCTCTATTTCAGCCTCTCCAATTCTCACGGTAAACATCTCCCGCGCTTGATCGGCCGACAATGGCATACAATCCATCCAGATGGTGTGCCTGGAAGCCCTGTTGACAGCCCTGTTTTCCTGGGTGTGTGCGTGCATGTGTTGTTAGTGGGGCTCGAAGGGGGGGTTGGTCACTCAATCTTTGTGCGATGGGGCACACTTCCTTTGTGCAGGCGGCCTCAGAGTCATTAAACACTGAAGTGTGGGAAGCCTGGGACCACAGCGGCTCCCACGTTCCACACAGGCAGGAAGGGAGCGTGTGACTGAGACGTGGCCAGCGGCATGCAGGTCAGCCAGCTGTGTGAGTGTGTGTGTGTGGGGTAGGGAAAGTGAATGAGAGTGTGGCTGTCTGCATGAGTTTGTGGGGGGTTGCCTGATGTGTCAGCATGTGCTGGGAGCGTGAAAGCTTAAAGCTGAAGCACTTTACAATTCACACACAGCTCTAATCACGTTCATCAGATTAAAGCTGACAAACTGAACATCAAAGGTGTCGCTAATGAGTCATTATAACAGGCAAATTTTGAATGGCAGTACTTTTTTGTAACTGAGAGAGTAAACTTTGTATCAGCTCTACAGTCTTTAGATATCACACAAATCTATGAAAATGCTTGAGATTGGTGAACGTAATGAAAATTAGCTGCGATTAATCACTAATACTTCAGCTTCATCAGGGCTGGATATTGTCTGAGTGATTTGGTCAGATTATAAAGCTGTCTCTCAAGGATTGTACTAAACCTTGAATGAGGAAACACCTTATAAACATATAACAGTTTAATCAGATTATCTGAAAAAAGGGTTAAATATTCATAGTCTAAATATTCTCTTTTCTTTTTCAGCTGAATATTTTTGAGTTGCAAATCTGTTGCTTTCTTTCTCTTTGAATCTTCGAGGCACCTCAACCTGTTGCACAGCTCTGAAAGTCTGCCATTTCACACTGGTGGAAGTGGCTGCATGTTGGTCTTTCTCTAATGCTTGGCCCTCTGTAACACCCACGTGTGCCTGGTGGCAGAGGCACTTTGTCTTCAATTACGTGGCGGCGAAGATGACATGAGACAGCGGCATGCTTCCCTCTGGGGTCACCACTTTCCCATATCAGCACAAGCACCAGGTCAGTCTCCCATCTACCCCCACTCAGCCCCCCTCCCTCTGCCCACTCCACCCCGGGCTTTCTCTTGCAGTCTATTCCTCCACCTGCTCCCCAGAGACACACTCATTGTCCCCACGGCTATAAACACTTCATTGAGCATGTGGCAGCCCTGCGTTCCTCAAAGCCCTTCCCAGCACTCCCATTGGCCCGGGGACTGTGAGAAACTCCATCAAGCCTAAGACTCACACATTCATATGGAGATTTGGGTGTATAAATACAGGGCAGTGGCAGAGGAGAGGAGAACGCAGCTCAGATCCAACCAGCTCTTCAACCCGAGTAGAGACCCTGACTCCACAGCAATGGCTCCCTCTGTTTTTGGACAAGCAAACAAGGAACACCTGACCCCTGCTCACAAGGTAAATACTTTTTTCAGAAAAGTCTCATAACTGGATTTGTGTTGGTACAAATAATTCAATTAAAAGCAATGTTCAATTTGACTAAAATATATATATTTTTCTCCTTCTTTTCTTCAGCTGAGAAAGCCAATGGTAGAGAAACTACGCAGAGACCGCATCAACACCAGCATCGAGCAGCTGAAATCCCTGCTGGGGCCTGAGTTCCTCAGGCAGCAGCCTGACTCCAAGCAGGAGAAGGCTGACATCCTGGAGATGGCTGTGTCATATCTGAGAAACTGGCACCAGCAGCAGAAGCAGGCCGGCTTGACCTCTAGCCCGATGGTGGCTAGCGACGGTTACTCCCACTGCGTGCAGGAGGCTGTCAGCTTCCTGTCCCACTGCCAGGTCCAGACTCAAGCCCACAGGCTGTTACTCAGCCACTTTCACGGCCTGCAGGCGTCCAGCGGGACCAGTCACAGTCCCTGCAACCTCCCTTCTCCTCCTGGCTCCCCACTCCATCAGGTCAGCTCCAGCAAGGGCGTAAGCCAGGTCAGCTGTGCTCTGTGGAGGCCCTGGTAACATCAGGAGATCACGGGATCACCTGTGAACCGAGAGAGAACTACGTCTGTGAACGTCATGGACAGAGAGTTAAGGACTTATAGAGAAGTCTGCTTTCTTCTGCTTTAGCAGAAGATTCAATACTGTCAAGTGTTTTATTTTGTGGTGAAATCAGCACGATGTGCCGGTACTCCTTTGGAAGGACTGAAATGATTTAGTGTATTATATATGATACACGCTTTATTATTTGGAGTGCTCATTCTGTGAATGTGTTAATTGTCCCTGTGGGAAAACTGCTCCTGACTTTTTGTTTGTTTTGCAAACATCATTGAATTATATTAACCACATTGGTTTGAAACTATTTAAGTGTCCGAGACACTGATCGATGTGTTTACTGTTTGTCCCTGATGCTGAGTGTCACTGATTGACGTGTTTCATCAGTTTGCTGTTGATGAATCAAAAACAAGCCATAGAGAGATCCCATGGATCCGTCTGTACTGTAAATCTTATAACGATTATACTTTTGTTTTATTTGTAACCATCATTTGGCCTGTGTATGAAGGATACTGATACTGTAACCGTTACCTGTCCACTTGTAATGTTCATAATGGATTTTTAAAATCTTCATAACAATGCCTTTTATAAAGGCCTTTTTTGCGCTGATATCAATCTTTGTAAAAAGAATCTGATTTATTGCTTCCTTGAGGAGTTTGATATTGAAAAAATAAATAAATGAGAAACTTCTGATGAAGTTCTGCAAATATAAGTAATCGCAATGTGCTTTCTTTTAAAGAAAACTACAGTGCTAAATATGTCTTGACTTATTACTGATTGATTCATTTCTGTACACCAGAGTGGGAGACAGAGAGGGGGAGCTGGTGGAGTGGGGGACTAAAAACCTAAATCCAGTCATACTAGAACTGACAGCAGCTTTAGTTCAGTGTAAGAATTGAGCCCTGGATCTTGTAAAGATTCATTAGGTTAGTGCTAAATATTTGGTGGTTTGATCACCATTTATGCATCTATGGCTCCAGTAATTAGTCACTTACATCACTACAAACCTTCTAAACATTGTAAAGACTTAGGAAATGGGGAAAATAAAATGGAGATATAACAGAAAATCCAACTAGATGCAAGTTTTCACCATTTAAAGAGTGAAAAAAATTAAAATGCACAAGTTTGTCTTTTTTTCTTGCCACAGTGACAGGTGTATAACACATCTGTTTGCACAGGTCTGGTGGAGCTAACTGGTGGCACTCTACAAGTGCTTAAATTAAATTATAATTCTTACAAAATGACTACATTTTCAAGTCATTTTAAGTGACAGTAATTTAAACAAAATGCAACTAAAGAGTTTGAATCGTCAATGTTAATTTACTGATTCAGGAGAGTGTCTTGTTTAGCTAAATTTTGATTTGGGATTTACCACAGGTATCATTAACATGTCATCTTATCCGACCTGGTAATCATCAACAGGTGCTTAAAAAAAAAAAAAAATCAAAAATCAGTATGTAGACGCCCCAGCAGGCCACATATGCCGCTTTTCTCTGTTGTGATTGTCTTGGTATGTTGTGCAGTGCTTGAGTTATCTCTCAAGTGCCACAAAAGTCTTTCACAATTATTTGTGTGCGCTGAAGTTGTGGAGAATGTGGGACTTTCTCAGGGTCTAGTTTGCCAGGCCAGATGGTCTGGCTGAAGCTGCCCCCCCAAACAGGAGATCAAACACCGTAGCTAATGTGATGTGTAACAAGACACACTTCTATTGTTCCCATCTTGGGACCAGTGAATAGGCGCAGAGTGTGGGAAACGGGAGATACCACACTCACAGAGAGATGGCTGACGGGAAGCAGCTCTGTGCCGCCGCAGGTCTGAGCAATGGCCGAGACTTTATGGCATGAATTCAGCGCTCTCAGGCGGCTGGTGGGAGGGGGACTCGTCTTCCCACACACTTGTAGACAAAGACCCCCAGCAGCCATGTAGTGCACACCAACTTCCAAAGGAGGAGAACTTCGCACTGACATGATGACAAAGAGAAAAAAAGAGATTTAAAAAGCGCTGGGCTCATTGAAAGTTACTGGATTTTTTTTAATTTTTTCCAGTAATGACAACAGTTTTAAGTAGTACTGCTGATATGGGCCACACAGATGTAAGAGGAGAAAGAAAATAAAAATAAAAAACAGGGCTCCATTACAGTGAATTTTAATTCTCCACAGATCAGAGATTTACCTTTTTACCTGCTTTTATCTCTCTCATATCAGATTTATTGTGAATTATTGTTCAATACCTGTAGCACTTTTTGAGCATTTTCTACTGTTCAGATGCTGCTTTTACATGACTTGTGGTGGGGATGCTGCCACTGACTGGACTCACTGCTGTACAAAAGTCTTGAGACTCCCCTCATTTATTTATTTTAGATTTTTCTATGAAAATGGGAAATATGGGCATTGAAAAATGTGCAAGAAGAAATGGAAATATAGTGTATAAGACAAAAACAGACAATCGTATAATCTAGTGAGTTCCAATATTTGGTGTGACAACACAGCCTGAACTTTTCTGTGTTCATAATTTCATCAATTTTAACAAGCTCTCAAACACCACCGGCTGACTGCACAGATGGCCGTATGCACACCCAGCTTTACCTCTCTCCTTACCTCCTCTGTACACATTGATCATGACTCAAACTATAAATGTCGACTTTGAATTCATCACTCTACCAGACCTGTTGTGTCTGACTTTCAGTCCCGTTCTGGTGTAATTTTTCATACCTGAGCCTTCTCTCTGTTTCCCCTCTTTATGACCAACCTTCCTCTGAGACCACTTCTGATGAGGCTTATGAATAGTAGATGAATCAACTGAAGGGACAGATACATCCATCAGATCTGGTGTTAAAGCTTTTCTTTCATTTTTCCTATTTCTTAAAGACATGACTTTCAGATACTGTACATCTGATGTAAATAGATGTAAAGACACTGTAGAGACACACTTCGAACTGGGCAGAGATATGCCAAGTTGGCTACTAAGACCTCTTTGGGAATCACCTTGTTCGTGTAAATATACTATTTTATGACTCTGAAGCTGTGTTATTTTTTAGCAATTTTCATACATTTCAATAAAGAAGTAGGTTTAAATTATATTATATGTTTTTGCAACAGGCTCCTAGTAACAAAGTGCCTGTGTGCCTATGTGTTGTGGTGTCTGGTTCATCACTTGAATTAGGGGCCTTTTTATTATTGAATGACTCATAGTTTAGCTTAACAAACAAACAAGAATCAAAAACAAAATTGATTACAAAGATGCACGTCCCAAAACCTTCAGAGAGCCTGGAGAACTATTGACACTCTGAAATATTACAAAGAAAAGGTCTGGCTCCTCGGAAGCAAAGTCTAAAGAAATCAAGGGGCGGCCCAAGACTTTTAACAGTACTGCATCTCTGCAGTTCTTCCTTTGTGATGAAACCTTTAGTTCTTCTCTCAGCACTATACATGGGTAACTGAAAGCACGGACCAAAACCTCCATACAGACACGCAGTGAAGCCAGTTGACTTGATTTTTCCCAGATGGACCAGGACACAGAGTTTCTGTTTGAGCTGCAACAAAAGATCAATTAACATTCCTCGGAGCGTGGAGGAGCGGCATGGCTTTTGTAGCCCATTTAGCCTGATGTTGGGGGCTGGTGGGAAACTGGGGAGATGGGACTACTCACACTGCGCCCACAAGGCCAGCTTCACATCTGGGTCCAGCCAATGATGGAGACCCTCAGAGGCACACTGCCAGCCCCGCTCATAATGCCATTAACTTGACACTAATTTGACATAGTTCATTTACAGCAGAGTCTGCAGACCCTCGGGGGAAGCGAGGCAAGGACTTTTGACTAAAGGCTGCCAACAATTTTTCAGAAGAAGTCATGACCAGTAATAAAGATATCTGCAAAATATGCTAAATTTATTAGTTTCGTAATAAATTCATGACTCGGTGACTCTCTCCAGCAGGGTGGCACTTTTGGGTCTTTCTTTGTTTGTCTTTCTATATGAGGGCAAATATAAACATGACTAATATGCGCTCCCGCCCCTGTTTGTCTTTAATAAGAGGAACAAGAGGCTGAGTAAACGCCTCACGCTGTGCGTCAACACAAGCGCAAAAAAATCGCTTGTTGGGCATGCACGCGTTGGTCGGCCCGGCTCGGGCCAGACAACTTACGCCACTCACCTCCTTTCACACCTGGGTCGTCTGTAGCTTTGAATATGCTCGAGATACACTGCTGAAGCTTTCCCTCACTCGCGATCCCCGTGGGAAACCTTAATGTCAAGGCTTGAGTGGGGCGGAGTTGGAAAAGCAACAGGTGGTAGACGAATAAGTTTCATCTAAGACTTCTTGGATTGTCCTGTCCTCTCACCTCGTTTTACTCCCTCATTTTAAACTTCCTTCAGCCTAACTTTGATGGGACTGCCTGGAGTCATACCCGAGGCCTTTATTATTCCAAAAACAACATTTTCTGTCCTCTCCACACTTTGCTGTCTGAGCAGTAAAGTGCTCAAGTGTTCTTTGAAGGGGCATTTATATTGTTTTATTGCAGTAACGCATTTGGTCCTTAACTGCAGTCACCCCTCCCCCTGGAGAGATTCTCTCTTTTGTGTATTTTACTCTCTCTGATCAGAATTAAAAAACAGAAAAGAAAATCTGATCAATCCAGCTGATATAAATTCGGAGATAGCGCCTCTGATTAACTCTTAATTACCTGTTGCTTATCTTGGGAAACATGCCCAGCACAGATAAATGCTCTCTGAGTTATTGACATCTCCTCCATTGTTGTTGTTGGGAGTCCCACTGGTCAGAGTGTGGGAACCCCAGCCCTGCCTCAGCCACATGACTTTGTTATGCTAATCTCCCAGTATAAAATGAGGAGCGGCTCCTCCAGAGACATCAGAGCTAACACTGCTTGCCCAGAAGAAGCTGCTCACTTCACCTCTGCAGAGACATGGCTCCTTACTCAACAAACTACTCCTCTGTTCACCACATCAGGATCTCTGAGAAGGATAACATTAAAGTGAGTACCACAGGAGATTTTTAGATTGGCTTGTGCATTGCTGACTTGAAACGTGAACTTACTTGTCTGCCTTCTCCTTCTCAGATGAGGAAACCCATTGTGGAGAAAATGCGCAGGGATCGCATCAACAGCTGCATCGAGCAGCTGAAAGTCATTCTGGAGAAGGAGTTTCACAAGCAAGAGCCCAACTCCAAGCTGGAGAAGGCTGACATCTTGGAGATGACTGTGAGCTTCCTGAGGCAGCAGCTGCAGACAGGCCTCTGTCAGAGCGACTACAACCAGGCCTACTCTCAGTGCTGGAGGGACCCTGTGCACTTCCTTTCAGCTGGCTCAGAGGCTTCTCTCGCCCCTCTGCAGGGACTCCAGCAGCAGCAGGACCAGAAACTCCTTCAAGCCCAGACAGCCAGCAGCTCCTCCCCAGTCTGCTTCACACTCAGGCCCACCACAGTGCAGGACAGCGGGAGCAGAGGCCCCGTGTGGAGGCCTTGGTAGAGGCAGAGACTGAGACATGAGGGGTGCTGAACTCTCCCTCACTATGTAGGAAATATATTTTTCCAGCCTGCTCATTCCTGATGGGTTTCCTTAGCGTCTCATCACATTGATGGACAAGTAAAAGCAACGGCTCTCACATAGCTGAAGATCCCGCTGTGACTCTTAATACGTACTTTCCCTTTGCGTTTAAAGCTGGAGGTTGATTTTGATTTTGAGTATTGATAGTTTTGTTGTTTACTCCAGTGGAGTTTTGGACTACTCGATGTTACTGTATATGTGTCTGCCATACTGTGTTTATGGACAGCTGCTGTGGAGAATATTTCTCATCTGTTTTGATGTATCTATGCCAAACTCGATGTGTCAGTATGATTACAAAGCGTGTGTTTTGCGTGTAGATGGGTTTACATTTTTATATTGCTGTTCTGCTATTGTGTAAAGGTTCTTAAAACTCATTCCTAACATTTGTACGACAATTAAAAATAAAAAGAAACAATCATTAAAAATGCTTGCTGACTTCTTTTACATTTATATATATTTCATGAAAAAACATTGGTACTATATATATATATATATATATATATATATATATATATATATATATATATATATATTAAAAAATACCACTTTATTTTTGCCTCTTTTAGTGCATTTTTATTTTAACACCTCTTTTCAACAATGAATGTAGGGATGGTCATTAATGGTTTGATCTACAAGGCAACAGATATAAGGATGTTTGGGTCTGTACATATCTAAACAGCAAATTTAAAATGGGTTTTCTGCTGTACACACATTTTCCTCATTTGGTTTGTAGATTTCATAATCAGGAAATGTGATTGGATTTCTTTGATTTATGCTAACCAACGTGAACAGAAAAACACATTTAAAAATCCAGCAAATTGTATCTACTTGCTGGCATTTGCAGCCAGCATCTTGTCAGTTACACACGACAAGATGTATTTTTTTTTGCAATGCAAAGGCACAATAAACAATCAGCTGACCTTGGCATGTTAGAAACTAAAGCAGTCCCCCATGCTACTAAGTAAAACAATCACACATTCTCCACAGTGCCCAGATTTATGGCCTACATATTGTATTCACAATTACTCACACGTGTACACATATACTTACTTATAATCAAGTATAGATCGCAATAGCATTTTCCTAGCTTGTGTTTTACTGTAAATTCATGCTTCCAACACTCAGTATTCCTAACAGCACAGTGTAATGCTTGGAAATAAAAAATCAAAGCCACGGTTTGCTGCTACCTCTTAGTGTTTTATCAAATAATTTCTTCCCTAATATAAAAAAAAAGGACACTCATGTTCTTATGTGAACATTTTATGTTAACTGTGGATGATTTTTAGTCTTGGTGGTTTTGTTGTTCAAGCATTTCATTCACATCTCTCTGTTTAAATCTCAGAGGTGCTTACTTTGTTATCTCCCCTCACAGGTTGTGATGTGGTGAAAGGAGGCGTGGTTGGTGATGCATGGAGACGTTGGTGTGTAGGTGAAGCGATCAGATTCATTTTGGATGACACTATCAGCTCTGATGCTCTGGAGCTGCTCTTCACTCTATAGCGTGTCATTAGCATGACAAAGGTGCGTTAATTAGGCCGTATTGGGGTTTGTGTCAGATGAAGATGTATCAATAACTGAGAAGTGAAGCAATCAGAGGCTGGCTCAGTGGAGATAAAACCATTCCAGATTGAGAATGGAGTGCCGTCCATCTCTTATCAGGAGCTGCTGCTTATCTCAGCCTGCATTTACTCTGGGGAACGTGGGCAGAAGCTCCTGATATGCACCCAGGGAATAATTAAACAGGATGCATCACTGCACTGGTGGTGTCAGGGGAAAAGACGCTGAAAGAAAACATGTTATTATAGATTTAATTGCTAGTGTGGAAAAGGCAAATTCTTAGTTTTCACACCACAATGATTTACATAGTTTTTTTGTGCACATTTTTGTCTCTTTGACTTCATGGCAAAATATCATTAATGTGTGGATAGCCACATCCCAAATGAAACCTTGACTCTGTTGGTATTCGGGTGACTTTAATGGTTTGTTGATTTTAGTGTAACGAAAGACAAACACGGCCAAGAGCACAGTGAAACGTCGGCCACAGCAGTTTGCAGGTAGAGGTGTAAACGTGCCTTTGCATGGATTCAAACGGTTAGTTCGTATGTTGGGCGATGTTGAAATGAAATTCCTGAATTTTTATTCTCACGCCTCTTCTTTGTGTACAGACAATAAAACTCCTGCTTGTTCACCCATGGCACACTTCGATTGTTGACCGAGGGTATTAGCCTGTGAGTGGACAGAGAGACTGTGGGAAAGCCAACCTCCGACTCTACTCACACATCTACTGGTCAATAGCGCTGACCTCCCAGCCACAAAAGGCCTTTTCATCTATCCTCTCAAACAACAGCTAACAGCAGCAGTGTGTGTGTGTGTGTGTGTGTGTGTGTGTGTGTGTGTGTGTGTGTGTGTGTGTGTGTGTGTGTGTGAGAGAGAGAGAGAGACAAAGCAGTTAGGGATTTCTTTGACATGCAATGAGTTGTTGTATCATTCTGCAACTTGCTGTAACAAACTTTTATTCTGTGACCAGCTGCTTTTTGCTGTTGACTCACTTGAAACTTGAACTTGACAATTAAATTACACTGAAATTAAATTATAGGACATCCAAGCAAAAGAATGCACAATCTAATAACACACAAATACACTCACAAGATAAACATTCTTTAAATAAAATGCATTTAAAGCTATTATTTTGCGCTGCCTTGAATATATTCATAATGTAATGAAATCACCACACTACTCATTTTTTCATGGTATACATTTGAATACAATTCTGGAAATGTGCAGTTGTGTTCATTTGCGGTCTCAGCACAATAATATAAATTTTGGGTACAAAGTATCCTCCGAGGAAGGCTAGGACACTGAAGAGTGTGGCAAACACTTGTGCGGCCATGGTGAACGAATCTCTGCTGATGAGGTAGAGGGTGAAGAAGCTGATCCAGGAGATCATGTACACCATGAGGCTGAAGGTCACGCACTTGGCCTCGTTGTAATTGGCTGGCAGGTCTTTGCCCATGTAACTGAAAGTGAAGCAGAGAACGCTGATCATGGACACATAAGCAAGTTCAACACCAGAGCCGACCGAGAGGGTGTTGCTGCACTCGAGCACGATGCGATCTTCGTAGAATTCAAGATCCATGGAAGGCCTGGGGGTGTCGAGGGCCACACGGAGCACGGAAATGATCAGCATGATGGCTGACACTAGGAAAATTGTAAACTCTGGCCCGTGTTTTTTTGCCCACTTGTCATAGGCTGGCGGCAGCTTGGATGCAAATTTAAAAATGCAGACAACCTGAAGGGCGCGCATAGTGATGCAGGCCAGGCACACAGTGAAGCTGTCCATGAATAGAGACTGCTTGAAGATGCAGGCCAGAGGCGATGGCTGGCCAAAGTGGCACAAAGAGCTTATGGTGGCTGCAGTCAGGGCTGCCAGCATCAGGAGGCAGGTGCGGCCCCCGGCAGACTTGGCCACGGGTGTGTTCAGGTTGAGCAGGAGGATTATTGCGGTGCCAAAGATCATGAGAAGGCAGGTGGCGAAAAAGAAGAGCAGGGCAATGGAGAGAGGGGCGTCCCATTCCAGCAGCAGGACAGTCCTGTTCAGGCACTGCTCACTGCTCGGGGGCGCCCACTGCTCTGGCAGACACGGCTGGCAAATTACAGGATCTAAGGAAGAGAAAAAGCACAGCTTGAAGAAAACCTGGGATATAAAAGCTGGACAGCAGTTGTGTCCACTGTCGGTTGAGCTCAGATTCACCAGCCCAAGTCTGAAACTTAAAGTCAAACACACAGCATTTGCTGGAAATCATATAATATGGGATTTGTTATTATTCAACATTGTGGCCCTTGTTTTGTTTTTTCCGGTCGTTTGGCTTCAGCGTCAGAATGTGCATTCAGCACCACCTATTGGACAATTTTACACACAACAACAGATAATGGCGCTCTGTTGCATCGTGGATCACTTTGTTCACTGGAAGAAATCTTAAATAAGTTACCACATGGACAGTATCCCGTGCTGAACTCTATATTGACTTCTGGAGCACAACAACTTTTATTTCTTGGATATCTTTATGATTTTGGGGGATTTGTATTTGCATTACATACAATCAGCACCTCTGACGATGCCGATAAACGACACATATTTATTACTGGCTTTTATAATAAAAAGATAGATTTCATATAATCTTTGTTATGAGATCATAAAATCTCAGATTCACTTTTCAGTCTCATTTTGCTACATAGAGATAATATGTGGTCAAGGAAACCCTTTTCCACCGCCCGCCTCTTTGTTTTCTATTTAACCAGGTGCTTTACTGCTCCTTTTTCCTTTTTCTTTGTTTACCACTTTTATTGAGGAATGTGGCAGCAGGACAGGCCTGGCAGTCGAAGCAGCACTTATGCTGCCCTGTCAGCAACTTCTTGTGGCCTGTTGGGCAGGGTGGTGAACAGATGGACAGTGGCACCTATACACAGTCAAAGAAAAATACATATTATAGATTAGCTTTTATTTAAACAGGTCATCTCTAATAGATCTAGCTCTTGGTCGGAAGGGAGAGCAGAGAATAACAGAAGAAATAAATGTTATACAACAAATGCACATAAACCACAACACCAAAAGCATATTTGTTTAACCTTTTTAAATGAGAAATGAAAATGATAATTTTTAGGGTTAGGGTTAATTTTCTGTGGGGTTTTTTGTAATATTTAATCTTTTTTAAACTATAAAACAAACCCAAACACCATGTTGCTCTTACTGCTCTTGAACCTTCTTTTCCGCACCACTCAATTCGACCTGCATCAATTGTCAACGTAATTGGGTCTGGGGTAAAGGAGCCCACTACTCTCAGGGACCAGTCAGTGCCCCTCCAAATCCAGGTAACAATATCATATCCTGTGGGTGGATCTCCATTTGCATCAAAGTACACAGAGGTGTTCTCCAGGGAAAATCGCACATGCTTTAGCTGCTGAAAAAGCTGGGGAGGACAGAAAATGAGAATTATGTAAAGAATAAACCCAAATCAAACCAAACCAAAACATCAGTTTAAATCAACTCACCTCCCATGGATGCACGGTTCTCTTGTTGCACTTTTCGGCATCACAACCAAGTGTAGTGTGCAGAGCATGAGCCAAAGCATACACAGCTTTATACACATTGAAGGCAGAGGCGATGTCATATTCCTCCAGAGAGTAATTATGTCTGGCGAGGCTGTACAGGTCTGTGCTCTGTAGGCAGTCATTTCCATTGCTCATGGTAACATTAGCGTCGGCGCGTTGCATTGAAGCCTCGACTATCTTTTTCTCAAACTTCTCAAATCCGGGAATGGATATAGGTTTGACGGCCACACCGATTACAGTACCGATTGTGTTGATTCCACTTATGCCTGATATAAGAGTTGCCACTGACCAGTCCTCCGTCCCAATCCACACTTTATCTGTTATGTTGCGCTCGAGTACAAATGGGAAGAAGCCACTGAGTTTCGTCTTGCTGGAGAAGACCACAATGGTATTGACTTTGGTTGTCAGTATGTCCGTTACCATGTTCCTCATGATCTGGACTGTTTCATCTGTGGCTGAGGGGATGACTCCTTGGTAGGCGATGCAGATGCCGTAGCTGGATGCTTGTTGGGACAGACTCTTCATGGCCTGAAGCCCATAGTCATTGTCACTGCCTAAGAGAGCGATCCAGGTCCAGTTGAAACGAACCAGGAGCTGGATCATAGCAGCTACCTGGTTCTTGTCACTGGAAATTGTGCGGAAAAAAGATGGATAGTATATCTTGTTGCTCAGCTGCTCACTTGATGCTTCATAAGAGATCTACAATGAGCAATGAGTTTCTTTTAAGATGTGAATGTGGAATGTAAAATAATTCATGGACACGAGCAAAGACTTCCAGGTATTAACTTACCTGTGGTACAAGAGAGGTCCCCAGTAAAGCAGCAGGGGTGAAAGACTTGCTGCTGCTGTCTGGCCCAATCACAGCCACAGATGTTTGAGCATCACTGGAATTAAGGGCTGTGTTGTTCTGTGCCCCAGGTGTAGAAATGTTCCTGTACTGTTGGTCGAGCAGGTCCAGGGTGGCCAGGATACTGGCCGGTACGGAGCAAATATCGTACATCTGGTAGCCGAGTTTCACTCCTGGTAGGAGAGAAAGCACCCCTGTTTTGCTGTTGATTTCTTCCACAGCAAATCTCATAGCTTGCAACAGATGAAAACCATGTTTGTTGGGCCTGCCTCTGGAGAAGAAAAAAAAAGAGTGTTAAGTTTGAAAAAACTGACAATATTAACTGGTCCACAAGTGAAATGCATCTATCGGGTTTCTGTCTAATAAAACAGAAACACTCACTCTCTGCATGGAACCAGAGCAGGCAAACCACTCAGCCCATTAGTGTAGAAGAGAGGAAAGAGTCCAGCGAAGGAGAAGTCCCCCTGCAGATACATCCCCTGGCTGTGAGTGGTGTGATCTAGATTCCCATCAGCTGACTGCAGCACTAACCAGCCCAAGGAAAGCAGCACAGTAACAGACATGCTCGTATTTTAGCGTCAGCTTATGCACATCTGCATGTGGAAGCTCAGTGTGTTGTGCAAAAACAGATCAGGAACTCTTCTTAAAAGTGTGGGCTGGCAGAGGGGAGGATTTTCCATTCTTCTGAAAAATGTTTACTGAGTGAAGGTACTTTGCATGTGGAATTTGTTGGTGTCATTAGAGTTTTCCTCCCGTTGAAATGATTTGCATAAATGAAAGTCATGAAGAGGCAGACCAGTGATTTTTTCATAAATCTTTGACCACTAATATGGAGTGAGTGCAGATTCACTTTTTAACATATTTATTCGGGCTGATAGTCTTTTCCAATATAAGGCTTTGTTTTCAAGGATTTTAAATCATAAGATTAAATCTTAATCTTATAGATGATATTGCAATTTCAGTGTGATGTACATACATTACGTACATAGATACAAAGTGAATTTATCAACAAACGAAGGCAACATTACAGGTTTTGGGAGTTAAATGTTAACCTGATGCTGCTGGATACTTTTTGTAAGTACATTTTATGATATTACTTTTGTTAAATTCCACAAGATGTGTGTTTAGGAAAAAGCAGCTGCCCATAAGACAGAAATAATGTGTCTCAAAAGTGTGTCTGGGTCAGCACAAAAACTAAGAATCTACTTTGAACAGAAAGTATTTTTCCTTAAAAAATAGAATGAAAAAACGTAGCTCCGATAAAGTCATCAATGTTTAATAAATATAATGTAAAAACGGTTTATTGAGCAGAATCAAGTATAAGATGCTGAAAGGCAAAATTTAATGTCACCAGATGAGGATTCAGGGTCTCAGGGGGTTAGCTTGTAAAGGCATAATTTGAAAGTGATGTCCTACTCAGAAGGACATTTTAGAACATGTAAAAGCCAATAATAATAATAATACTAACAATACTACCACTAATAATAATAATAACAACAACAATAGTAATACATTTTATTAATCGGCTCTTTCAAAACACTCAAGGGTGCTTTAAAAGCAAATAAAAAAAAAACCAAATAACGAATTTCTAAATGTATATAATGTTACATGTTACACTAGTCTTATTAGCTACACTTATTTTGTAATGTGCAAATCCTTCATGAGGGTAGTACAGGTGTGCCAGAATTTGCATTTTGGTTGATATCTGACCTGTATTTTGTCAAACACACCTGTTGTACTAACATGTAATTTGCTTAGATCCAGGGAAAAACCATTGTTTTAACAAGAATACGGTGCATTTTATTATCCGCTGTATTATGCAGTCAAATAGCCATGTAAATTCAAATGTCTGTACAAACACAAAGATTTGATGGCATGCACACAATATGCAGACTTTTAACAGAAAGGCATTTGTTAATATGTCCGTATGAGCCGGGAAGTTGGATAAATTCTCTCTGTTTTGTCTTTTGATGACATATTGCAGTCAGATTAATAACAGAGCTGCATGAGTAATAGATCCAAGTTAAAGCAATCATAGCTTGAAAACAGTCACAAGAAAAATCTACTCATGACAAAAGGTTTATGAGTAAGACTCTGACCTTTACCAACGTGACTCCTCTCTGTGTAATTCTTCCTCTCAGCCTTCCAAAAACGTGTAAAGCAGCCATTATTAATGTACTCTTATGCTTCTTTAATATTATAACATTACACAAAGTGAATTGCAAACAGCTAAGCATAGACTGAAGTTGGGCAAAGTTTTGATTAATCATTTGGTACACAAAGAAAAAAAAGTACAACATTTAACTATATTCCTATACAACAACTGTTTGTAATGTCTTTGTGTTGAACTGGAGCAATAAAACATAAGTGTTCGGGTCTTACAGCTTTTAAAAGATCAGCTGGTCAAACTGCAAAGTGGAAGAGAGGCATTTTGGACATAACATAGCAAAACAATGGGCTGCTTGGCCTATAACTAATTTTTGGCCTATCAATCTAATCAAAATATTGATCTGATAATATCTTCTCTCCAAGATCAGAGAAGATCTTGGAGAACGCACGGCTGCCGTGAATACTCAGAACAAGACCTCTGAGTGAAAAACTGGATTACATCTGGAGGGGCTAGCTCGAATAACACATTTGAGCGCAAATTCGATCACATCTTGGGGAAGTGCACTGCGGTCGTGAGTTCTCAGAACCTGCTCTTTGAGCAAAAAGAATGACAACATCACGGAACGTAAGTTTGGATAACATCATAGAAAGCTCACGGCTCTCCAACGGGAGATTGAGAGACCAGTGTTGGACTGTTAGAACAGCTTTGAAATTCATATGAGTTGTTCGCACTAAAGTAAAAACCATCATCACTTCATGCGGAGACCCCTTCGGCGCCAGCTGCGGCCTCAAGGCTGGAGCTGAACAAAACACCCTGATAACGACTGTGTTTAGACTGTTCCCCCCATTCCATGCAAGGCCACCTGCGTTGGCTGGAAGACTGTTTACTTAGCCTGGCGAGGCGAAGGACACTGTCTCAGCTGAACTCTGGACACACACACACACATACACTGATATGCACACACTGATCCCCCCCTCCCTTTCCAAATGCCTTCGATGCTTGTGCCCTACCGTGGAAGATGGCAGTCGACTGGACCAGCGCAGACATGCTGCAGGACCGGATGCGCTGTCTACACCGGCTCTCTCTTACCCTTTACCCTGTCTTGTGTTTCTATGGTGTATTGATAGTCATGTGCTTTTTGTGCTGAGGTGTTTTTTCTGTTATCAAACTGTTCTCCCACTAGGAGCTCAGTCTGAGTGGAGTTAATTTTCTCCTCCTCTTACCTCATGTTATGTATTTTCGTTGTTTTTTTCCTATCAGCCTACCTTTCTGACATGTCTCCCCAATGTGATGTTTGTGTAAAGTTGGTCAGAAGGTTCCTTTGTAAGTGCGCATGCGCCATTAGCGTGCTGCCTGCTGTAACCCTAATTTCCTTCGGGATTAATAAAGTATTTTGATTCTGATTCTGATAGTGTAAAATTGCCTGTTTTAATGCATTTGAACTGCAGTGAAAAATAAACAAAAATACAAAACTTTAGTAAATTAGTTTTAGTCCCTCTTATAGCCTTATTACATGTTCTAATATATATATATATATATATATATATATATATATATATATATATATATATATATATATATATATATATATATATATATTCTAAATCATCAAAAATACTGAGATATATTTCTCAAAATTCTCGTGAAATTATGGATGATACTGACTGTCTTTTAAAAAATCTGTGTTATTTAAGCAGTGGCGATATGAACAAAATAGCCTTCATCCCCGGATAAAGATGATGATGGTGATGCCCGGTTCTGCTTGCGTCACTACCATGCGACGCGAACATCGAGGTGAAAGTGCAAGCTGCCATTTTTTGAAAGAAGTCTTTTTGATGAGTTAGGCGACCAAAGCCAAAGTGTGAGTTTCGCCGTTAGCGCTTCGTTGTTGGGTTTTTTATGCTGGTGGGTTGACACGTATTAATCCGGCGTGTTACAGAAGCCCTGTGTATCCAGAGTCTGTTTGGAGAGCAGGCTAGCACAGGGCTGCACTGCTCTGCAGATGGCTGCTTAGCTCGGTTGGCTAACGTTAGCTGGTGCTGTAAACAAACACTGGAGTGAGTGAAGAAGCAGCTGCTGATAAAGGAGCTCATCTTCATCGCAGGCTTGCTTTAGCGGATTTGGTCGATAATTCAGGAAGCTGGGAGCTAAGGTAACGTTTAGGAGGAGCGGGAAGCAGTTTGATGCTACCTGTCAGTAAGTTAGCAGCACAACTTCAGTTTTGATGACAGTGCGAGTCTCTCCAAAATAGCTCGGGGCTCAGTCGCGTTAAAGCTGGTCGGAGTCGGTCCGGTCACAAGGGAAGCGCACACTCACTCACCGGCATGTCGTCCTTCTCTGAGTCCGCCCTGGAGAAGAAGCTGTCGGAGCTGAGCAGCTCGCAGCAGAGCGTCCAGACTCTGTCTCTGTGGATCATCCACCACCGCAAACACTCGGGCCTCATCGTCAAAGTGTGGCACAGAGAGCTGAAAAAAGGTGAGACCTGACTGCCCCCTGAAAAAAAACCCACACATTTGTGTGTATGTTGCAGCCAAAGAGAGAGCCGGTAACTAACAAGTAAAGGACACTGTACATGCATTAATACATGCATTTCTTTCTAAGCCATGACATAGGCACAGACTGTAAACTCATTTTACGCTGTGAGCCACGTACAGCACACTACAAAGCACCTTTCTGTCAGTGCAAAGAAGTTTAACTGTGCATTTAATCCATGACATTATCTTAGTTTCAGGAAATAAATGTGTAGGATGACTTCTGGTATCTTACAGCCCAGTCCGTCCTGTATTTGTTTTTTTTTTTTGTTTGTTTGTTTTTTGTTAATAGGAAATAGCCTTTCTTAAAATTGTGGACCTATTGTAAAAAAAAAAAAAAACAAAACCCAAAAACATAAACTGTTATACTGCATTGTAGAGGGAAAAAAACTATTTTTCTCTCAGTTAATTGTTTATCTGTTGCTTAATTACTTTGGCGCAGTATGAACAGTCAAGGGGGAGGTCTTTCTCAGTAGGAAAAGGTGTAAACCAAAATTTATGCACCTTTCTATGTTTTCCAAAGCTGTTTAGTAGGCTGATTCTGGTCCTTGGGCCTTATGTTTGACACCCCTGCCCCAAGACCTTATAGATGGTTAGCTTACATGGGTGTGAAAGAATAGAAATACTAGTAAATCCAGTTTTATTGCGACTAACAGTGTATTTTTCCTCATTCTTATGCAGTAAGTAAAGGAGATGGGCATGATGAAGGGAAAATATGCAAATTAAAACTCAAACTGCAACTCAAACTCAAAATAATTTGAATGTGAGAAACTGATAATCACTCTGTGAATTTTCCTTGTTATTTTTGTTAAAGCTAACGTTTTAAATGAGATATTTTTCATGTATCTTGCAGCTAAAAGCAGCAGGAAGCTGACATTCCTGTATCTGGCTAATGATGTCATCCAGAACAGCAAGAAGAAAGGCCCCGAGTTCACCAAAGACTTTGAGTCTGTGCTCGTCGATGCCTGCTCCCATGTTGCCAGGTATATTTTAATGGTGACCACCGTGTTCTCTAAGTCCAAATTAGACTCTCCTGAATGTAGTAAATGTGTGTGAGTCTGTGTGGGGAAGTAGATGCATGGGAAGTCATTTGTTTGAATTTTGTTTTGTTTTTTTGCTTATCTATTAAGCACAGCAGATCCTTCTGCAGCCCCCGTTATCTTTTGTTTTTTAGAAAATATGTCATAAAAACTCTGGATGTGCTTTGATCTTTTTATAGCCTTCCTGTGCGTCTTTAAATTTTAAATTTTTATGTAACTCGTTATTCCCTTATTGTCTGCTGAAATCTGTTGCTCCCCTCGTTGCCCTGCAGTGATGCAGACGAGAACTGTAAAAAGCACATGGAAAGACTGCTGAACATCTGGAAGGAGAGGAACCTCTACAGAAGCGACTTCATCCAGCAGCTCAGACTCGCCATAGAAGACTCAAACAGCCCCAGGCCTTCAGGTTAGATGACTATTACATAACATGTTGTCACAGGTGTATGTAAATGTATACGATGCGTTTGACATCACAGCATTTCACTTTAAAACCATGGCCGGGATCACCAATGCTGAAAGAAGTCACATTTTGTGGACGTTTGTTAGAGAGCTGTCATGATTTATGAAGTGACTGTATCAGTGGACTGCGTCTGAGTAAATACACTGATTACGACTGAATAATTCTCCAAACAGGAAGCCTTTCTTTTCACTCTTTCACTGTTAACAACATGTGTGTCGACACACCTGCATTTGCAGGTAAATGGCAGGTTTTTACTGAGTTTGTATCACAGAACAACAGAAAGAGCAGCGTTCAAGTACCCAAAATGTTATCTAACAGTGAATACAGTGTTTATCCTGTCGACATCAGCATGCCATCATAGGTGTTAAAGGAAACACATTAGTGACCTCATGATGTGTTTTTTCTGTTCTGTTATCTCCAAACTTCACTCTGCAGAAGAAAAAAAGCCAGTGAAAAGAAGCTATCAAAAGATCCAGGAAGATGAGGACGATGATGACAACGACTATAGAAGCCACACTTCTCCTCGCAACGCAGATTCCTCGGCAACTCAGCTGGTGAAGATGCCAACGTTTAATCCAGATAATGTTAAAATGCTGGTATTTTTGACTGGCCTCCTTACTGATCTCTTATTACTGTTTCCCCCACTTCCTTTTTTTCCCTTGTCTCCTGTCTTTAAACACACTCTGGCACACGTGCAGACAGAGGAGCTGGTAAAAGCACTGCAGGACTTGGAGAACGCTGCATCAGGTGACGCAGCTGTTCGTCAGAAGATTGCCTCGCTGCCGCAGGAAGTCCAGGATGTTTCCCTGCTGGAGAAGATCACAGGTAAGGCTTGGACAGCTCAGCTCAGTTTTGGACAAAATTGTTGGTAATCTTCTGTCAAAGAAAGAACAACCTACAGTGGTCACTTAAATAATAACTTGAAACTGAGAAAAGTAATAACACTAAAACAAAAAACTTCAAGAAAATCAGACATTGCTTCTAAATTGTCATTCAGCAGAATCATTTTTTTAAACAACTAATGAAATTGGCCTGGCTATAAATGATGGTACCCCTAGAAAAGACTGATTCCACTAGTGCCTTTTATGGTTTTTGATAGTAGGACCTGGTACCAAGCGAGCTGAATCAATCCAAAAATGTCATGCTAACAGACTGCATGCTGCCAATTCGCAAGTCAGTGGTGTCACTCGGTGAGTCATGAGAGTGACTCCTTCACAAAATTCAAAACAGACTTTCTTTAAACCCAGCAGTTTCAGCCAAATTGCTGTAATGATTCCATCCACATTAGATGGTAGTTGATTATAATGAAAAATGAGACAAAACGAGTAGAGTACAGTTGAGTTGAGCCGAGTAGGTACCGGTACTAGTGGAAAAGAGCCAAGGTAAACTAGATTGTGCCCTGTAAGTTACATCACAGGTGTCTTCTATGGTATGTAGCACACTGACCACAGAAAGTTAAGGAGAGAGCAGCCTCAGGAGATCTTTTTGTAGAGCTTGAGCTTAGATTGTTTTATCTCTGCTTTCACTGTGATAGAATTGCTCCTTCCAAAAAGACTCGCACTCAATCAATAAATGTTAGGACAGAACATATATACAGCAATCAAGCACTGCTTGCAGAGGAGCGCGTTTATCTGGAGTAACCGCAGTTTAAATTATGGCTCTGAGATTAACAACACACTTTGGCTCAACTCTAGACAAAGAAGCCGCAGACAAGCTCTCAAAAACTGTGGATGAAGCCTGCTTGCTGCTGGCAGAATATAACGGGCGCCTGGCCGCAGAGCTGGAGGACCGGCGGCAGTTAGCACGTATGCTCACTGAATACATCAGCAGCCAGAAGGAGGCACTCATGGAGAGAGAGAAGAAACTGGAGGTAAGGCACTCGACAGACGCAACAGTCATTAGAAAAGGATGTTTGAATGCTTGTGTTTGTCATTAATAAAGGGAGCTGCAAAACCTGTAATACACTTGTGTAGAGTTAAGTACAGATGTCTGAAGTCATTATAGCAGTTAGCATACAGCATGCCATATTATTTCACAGATAACTGCAGGAAAAATACCTAAAGGTAACAACACCCCGATCTTTTTGAGGTCATGTTCAGTGACTCAGATTAGCTAAGAGATAAAAACAGCTGCAAACATGTTTATTTCTGCCGTTTAGAAGTTTAGAAGCAGTTTACAGCTAATGCTTCAGCCCTGAAAGCACTCATTGGCTAAAAACATGCCCACATAGCTGGGAGCATGTCTGACATGGCAAGAAATAAGAGGTCAGAAAGTCAGCACACTGTAAAAAGCGGATCTGGTTATCTGGTTATCACAGATCTGGCAAACGTTTATTCTTGGATGTTTAAATACAATTCTGACGTTTATTACTGACATTTTGGTGCATCCAGCTTTAGAGGTCATCTCCCTTCTTTACTGCCTGGCTCTTTTGTTTCCTGCCTCACATATTTTCATATTAAAAAAGATATAATGTGCTTATACCTGTGCGTGTCGTCATTTTTTCGGTAGGAGTATAAGCAGAAACTGGCGAGGGTGACTCAGGTGAGGAAGGAGCTCAAGTCCCACATCCAGAGTCTCCCTGACCTTTCGCTGCTGCCCAACGTAACTGGGGGTCTGGCCCCGCTCCCCTCAGCAGGCGACCTCTTCTCCACCGATTGAGAACCCTTTGCCTCGACGAAGTCTCCCGTATGCTCCTCCCCAGCCAATCTCAGCTCCACGTTGGATTTACAGAAATACTCCCAGCTGTGTCTCCAGCCAGAGGACACGTGTGGTCAATCCTCTTAACAGTCGCCAGCCCACCTGCTAACTCAAACCTGCAGGACGAGGACGAGGAAGGCTTTTGGTAAAATGAGAATGCTCTGCAGAGGAGAATAAAGACTCTGTCAGCCTGTTTATTTTCTTAGTTTTTTTTCCCCCATACCCTCTCGATCGTCAAGGATTCCACTTCACCAGCTTGGAACAAGTTTCCTGTTGCTTTTATTTTGTTTTAAATGCTGGAAGTTTCAGTGATTTAGGAGGAGGAGCTTAGACGTAAACTTGGTTGTCAGGACATGTCAGTCGAAGCATCTGGCTGTAAGTTATAGTTCGGATTCAGTGAGCAAAGGTTGTCTGTCCGCTCTCTTAATTCCTAAAGGCTGTGGCTACACTGTGAAGAGGATGTACCATTCATTAGGTTTATTTTTTGACTTTTATTTGCTTGGTTTTTATCGACAAATTAGAGAGATTGTTGATTTACGGTGTGTAAGTGTGTGTTTGTATAGTTAGAAAAAATATCAGGCCACTTCAGTATGTGTTGCTTTTTTGGTTGTTTCACCGGACGCCACACGCAGCGCTTTCATTAAAGTAACACTTGGTAAAGTTTGAAAAACGGGATTTGTGGGATACAATCATTCAGGCAGGAATTTTAAAGACAAGGGACTTTTTATTTTCCTGTATGTAAGGATTTTCCTTATTTTGATACAAAGGTGCACAAGGTTCAAAAGAACTGTTGTCATGCTTTCATTTGAAATATGATGAAGCTCATTATGTTCGTTAGTGGAAAAGGCACAGTTTGAGTTTTGCTAATGAAATCCTGCACGTTTGAAAAAAGATCATCTAAATGCTAAAACTAAAAATACTATTGCTGTATCTTTTGAAAAGGTAATTGATAAGAAGGCAAAAATAAAAATAAATGAAGACATCAGGATTGAGCCGTTATTAAAAGAAGTGTCAAGATAAACGAGTCAGAAAACGACATTTGCTGATATACTGATCACAACATGTTTGGAAAAGTTAAATAAAAGGGTAGCGTAGTTGCATTAATTAGATTATATGTGAAATGAACTGACCATTCCCTACTTTAGCAACATTAATAGACACATTGGACTGATCAAAAATATTATTAAATATTCCACAGTTCTACCTGCCTGTATCGATTTAAGTATTCAACAGGTTCACGCCTGCATCCCCTTCATATTTGTTTTTGTTTTCTCTTTTCATGGTTGATCCATCCTGTAACAAATGTGTTTATTTAGATATTGAGGTCAGGAAAAGTTGTAATTACCAAAGTCATTATTTTGGTACGAGCCTTTTAGGAGCAGTTCTGCGAGAAGGCCATCTGTCATTTTGCTTAACTGATATTTAATTTTCAGTTGTCTGATACACAAAAAAAATACATTTATTGAAAAAGTTTATGATAAAAAGGTCAGAGACGTTTAACAAACTGCTCATTTCATTAGCATCTTCAGAAACACGTGGCGACTCCTGCTGCTACAGCTGAGGTGATTTTTTTTCCTTATATAAAAGAAAGATTGTAGAAGCTGTAGCTTATCTGCTGATTCCAAACGCTCAGCTGAGACGTGCTGTTCATGTAAAACCTTTGCAGTAAAAAGATCGGCCTCTCCTGGAAGCCTGGAACCACAAAATCTTTCAAAGAGCAGGTGAAAATTAGCAGTTTTCTGCAGTGTTTGTTCAACCAAAGGTGTGGATGCATTCGTCAGAGTCATTACTGGGGTCATAAAACAGATGTTTGGGCTTTAACATGATCCCTAATATCAAAGTAAACCTTTGGATTTTGGATGTCGAACATTAAAGCGGAGCCATTATTTCATTAATTCATGTTCATCTGATAAAAACCAAAACCAGGAAAGATTTCAGTAACATTTTAACCCAGATATGCTTGACTGTAGATAACACTTAGATATTTTCTTACCGACTTGCTGTGTGGTATGTGTTTCTATAGAATCAGTCTGTACTACCAGGACTCTGCCACTAGGGGTAATGTTTTTTCTGTAATGAAAGTGATTCAGTGGATGCCAATAAACTGGAACCATTTGAACAAATTCTGTGTGTATTTTACATAATTTCAGTATAATGCAAATATACTTACTTAAATTAAAAATGGGGTTTAATTATAATACATAATAACATAATAATAATAATAATAATAATAATAATAATAATAATGATAATAAAGTCATATGTGCAAATCAGAGTTTTCCAGCCTTTTATTTAATGCAGTGAGGAAACTCGGGCCTTTTCACAGTTTAGAGACCATGGATTACATTTCTGTTATAATTTTAAGTTATTTAAGTAGTGGACCTTATCCTTCTAGGATCTTTTCATTGGGTTTGGTGTATCCTCTATTTAAGAAATTCCCTACTTTAAATATTATATTACAGATATGACGGTGGATGTCAGTAAAAAATCACAGGAAGTTGAAAGTGGAACAGACCCTTTCTCATGCCCATTAGAAGCTGTAAGGGTGGATGAAGAGTCCTGACTTCAGAAAACTGCATGTGACTCAAAGTAGAGTTCAACAAATGCTCAATTTAAGGGGCAAATTTTTATTTATTTATTTATTTCCATTAATCATGAATACTTGTGTATTACATATATAGATATAGCTGCGTTATAAAAACTTGACTTTTATGCACCGGTTTACGAATTGTTTACGTTTGTAAATCAGTGCATAAAAGTTTCAAGTGTTTACACCAGTTGAATCTGAAGTGTCAATTCTGACTTTCTGTGTATTGCTGCATGGTTGGAGTACTAATTTGTGAGCTACTCATGAAGGAGAAAGCAGTATTTTATGAAAAAAGCTCCAATCAATTTGCATATATGAACTCGACTCAACATCTGGCGTTTTTGTGCAATTTGTTACTCACACTTATATTTGAACAAACAAACAAAAACACATAATGGTGTTTTTCGTCTTGATGCATGTTCAATCATCCAGGTAAGTAAATCTGGACTGAAACTGAAAACGCTACGTCCAGATGAACAGAATCAACCTTTGGAGACATAATGGGGTTGGTGTTAAAAAATAAATCATACCGATGACGCGTGATGCTGTATGAACATGTGGGTGATGCAACATCTCATTTTTAATACTTTTCCCCGTCATCTCAGAGAGCTGTCTTTGCGCGCTGGTCAGCCCCAGACTGTCTAGTCTTTGACATTCCCGATGTGACACCAGGCACAGTGAAGCTCATCACTGAATTTGCCTACACTGTGGTTCTTCCTGTGACAACAGACAACGTGCAAGAGCTTTTCATAGCAGCAGACAGGTTTGGAATATCGGGCATCATGCAAGCCTGTAGCGACTTCATGGAGAAGCAAATATCCCCACAGAACTGCATCGGCATTTGAGGGTTTACAAATTTCTACTACAACCCACAGCTGATGAAGGCCTTACTCTTCATGTTGAACCATTTCGAGGTGGTCGTCACCACCTCTGATGAGTTCCTGATGCTCTCTGCAAATGAACTCATTAAAATCATTGAGAGCGACTGGCTCATTGTGAAGCAGGAGCGGATGGTGTATGAGGCCATCCTTTGCTGGATCAACTTTGCACCAGATCATTGCAAAGAGTACATCTCTCTGCTTCTGTCCAAAGTAAGTAAGGGACAACTGCTCAAATGTCTTTGAGGATTTTCATCTAAAATAATAGGAAAGATAGAGCTAAACTCAAAATTTACAGTAGCCTACACATGAATATTATAGTTTCCCATGTATCTGAAAACTATTTAAAATTAGTTAAGTACGTATTCACATTTTCTAAGCTTTAATTTTATTCACATACATTTGGATGAGTATGTTTTTCTGTGTACGAAATATGTTGGCAACATAATGACAGGCCCTGTCATAGACAGTTTAATTCAAACGTATGTCCTCGTCACTCTTTGCAGGTCAAGCTGGCTTTGATTAATCCACATTACATCATGGAAATCATAACTGGAAATGAAATGGTGGGGAATAGTGAAGAGTGTCAAGTAATTATCCTCTGTACTTTGGAGACCATGTTTGACCTCAGCTCAAACACATCCGACCGCATGTTTTGCAACCCTCTGGCCTGTCCTCACCTGCCCTCCTCCATCATCTTTGCTGTTAGAGGCTGGAGTGAAGGCAGTCTCATCAATGACATAAGAGGCCTACGTCATCGGTGCAAAGCGCTGGGATCTGATATCGTCGTGTTAGCGTTGTTCCCAGATCAACATAGTAAATGTTGTTCCAGGATCAACATTGCAAGTGACCAATCAGAATGTTGTGACGTCATACTTTTGCGACTTCGGGAAAAACCGCCATAAAACAAAAAACTGTACTTAAGCTGTGAGAATCCGCCTCTGTCCGCCGATCAACGGACCCTGACCCTGACTCTAACCCCAACCCTAACCCGTTAATAAACGCTAAGCAGAATTGATATGGTGCTTGCAACATTGGAATTTCATAAATGCACGAATGGCTTGGCGCGCAAAGAATAACGTCACAACAATGTGATTGGTCACTTGCAATGTTGCAATCCTGGAACAACATTTACTATGTTGATCTGGGAACAACACCAACAAGACAATATCAGATCATCCGTTGGTTTATTTTAATCGTTCTTGAAAATAAAAAACAGACATTTTTTTTCCATTTAACTTTATATTATTACTGTGAATTAAACTAAACCAATCAATAAACAAAACAATAGATAGCAAACTCTAAAGCACTGAAAACATGTGTCAACCTGTGCATGCAACTGCAGCAAACACCCAACACTGGCCGTAGCAGACAGGACCGCTTTCTGCCCACTGACGCAGAATGTCCCCGCTGCCGATCCACTCTCCCGGATGAATGCCATCCTCAATCTTTTCCCAGTTTCCTACCAGGACACCCCTGTCATCATTACTGTTAATCTGAGTGCAAGAGACGAGACCAAAAAACACAAACGAGTCATAAGTGAAGGAGAGACACAACCAACCTTCATACCAACCATCTTCATAAAAAAAAAAAGCAGACTTAAAATGGCGCTCAGCACCCTGGTCCCATAAATGGGATAAATGAGCAGTCCTTATCAGCATCAGACACAAATTTAGGGTTTTCATCCAGAATCTTCAGACAGATGTCCAATTTTCCTGCTTCAAACTGCAGAGGAACCGAGGAGAAGGAGATATGTTTCAAAATGTTTGCACATCCCTTACTTAATCTGTTAATAAATGGCATTTCTGATACCTGTCCAAAGTTCCAGGGTGTCCCCTTGATCCTTTTATGTGTTCCTCTGTAGATCTGCCCATGTTGTGCTAGAACATACTCTTGCCTCTTTGTTTCACTGTGCATGTAAACAGCATCTCCTGTTGGCGCACCAAAACATTTAGACCATGGCCGGTCAAACTCATTTAACACTGAGGTCCGCATACACGCCACTTTGATCTTAAGTAGGACGGAGAATGAAATTGCACTTTCTGTCAGTGTAAAGACATTTAACTACACATTTAATCCCTGAGATATCTTAATATAAGACAAAGGAGTGTAATTTTTACAGCACACAACAGTTTTCTACATCAGAAATGTCTACAGTAATAAACAAAAGTTCTGGTAGCTCACTGCCCAGTAATTAAAAAACAAAGTTTTTGTTAATTGATGAAAATAATCCTCTTTTTTTAAACCAAAAATTTTATAGTAGACAAGAGCGTAAACGAGACCTTTTCTGTCATCTTATTGTTTATGCATTACTGTGCGAAAAGGTTTTATTAGCAGAAAAAGCTGTAAAATATATAAAAATACAGTGAAATTTTATAACTCCTTCATATTTTCCAGTGACATCCATCTGGGATTGGAGTCTTCACTGGGCCAATTCTTGCCCTAGGGCCTTACATTTGTCCATTTAGAAAATTTTATAGTGTCCACATACTATATAAATGTAAAGCGGACAACATTTAAAGGGACTGACACTGAACCCAGAATATAAATAACTTATCATAAATCAATTAGAGACAACTTCATGTACTCACTGGGGCACCAAGCTTTAAAAAGCAGAGTGAACCTAAACTGGTCTTCTTCCCATTTTGGTCCAGAGTCAGAGAATAGACCCCAATGGGGGCATCAGGGGAAGAGGAGATGGACAATGATAGTGTGTTTCCAGACGGATCATAAGTGGCAGACGCACTCCAGTCAGTGTCCACTGTGGAGTCAGTTATATTGAAGGTAACCTTAGTGTCTGATTCTTTTCTTGGTAGTAGACCTGGAGAGACAGACACAGGCTTGTGCTGTTGCTCTTAATGTCCAGATCATAGCGCTCAATGTCCAAAATTGTCAAAGGCAATGCAACTACTCACACCACTAAAACATATAGACATGCAACAGTAAGTAAAGCTATGAAAGTTTCATAAATTCGTGACTTCATGAAAGTTTGGTCACCTGCTCAAAGTATCTTCAGAGACAATAAATCATATAAAATCATCAGCAAAGCATTTCCCATTGCAGATGGAGCGTTACCTAATGCTCCAGATCTAATGTCAGTTACCATTCCCGCTCATCACATTTTACTTGTGACATTTAAGGTGACACTTATTTAAAAAGAGCAGAAGTTGCATCTTAATCTGCAGGTGTTAAAACCCACAGAAACAAGGGATTTTTTTCTTCTGCCTTACCTTGGCTCATATCTGCAGCAGGTTTTGTGTCCTTTCACTCTGCAAAGTCACACTTCAGCTGCTGCTGCTTATTGGTTAAAGACCGCACAGTGTAACAGCTCCTGAGGGATATTTGTAGCATGTGTAACTTAATCGGGACGCCCCCCATCTGTCTGCTCCTCACATCAGTAACTCTGTTTTTAGTTATGAAGGTCAGACAGACTTACAACACTCCTTCCTTTTTTGTGAACTTTCATTCTGCATCTAGCATAACATTAAAAAATCTAGTTTTTGCAAAATTATGCTATCATCAGAATATATCATGCACGTATGTAGGTAGCGCAGTAAGTGTCTGTATCTGTGAGGGTGTTGTGTGTGTAATAAGGAAGGGCTGCATTTCCTCTCTTTGCTCCTCACATGACTGAGTCGTTTAGACCTTAATTCAGGGTGGAAAGAAACAACACAACCCTACTGACCTTGAATAGGAAAAATTAAGAAACAGAACAACTAATTTACATCAACAAATAAAAAGTATAAAAGAAAGCAAGTCAGCAAAAAAGAAAGGGATACAGATGCAGAAAAGGTCAGTGTCATGAAAAACAAACATGCAAACCAAAGGCTACTGTGTTACTGCCTTAACTTTTCCTGTCATGATTTGTCTTTATATTTACATAGAATAACAAAACTTCACTCATCACCGGTACCTTTAAAGAAAACACATTTAAAAATGTGTTTTAATGGTCGTTTTCATAAAGAGAAACTTGGTACATGGAGCAGATGTAACGCTTAGTGGACCCTAAACGGTAAGTAGTTTCTGCTTGCAAGATTAAGGCCTTATTCTATTCACTGCTTATTATGAAGTAGCTTTTCTTGCTTTCCTGCACACACACAGTCATTCAAATCAAGATATGAAAACACACGAGCGACTAGTCTCTCTGTACAGATACATCGGTGGGTGTAGGATTACTAAGAAACTTAGAGGCATACAGGTAAAAAGCATCAGTTTAAAAATACAGTGGCAGTAAAAGGACCATCAAAAGGTTACAGTACAGAAGTAACAGAAATGTATTTACGAGTGTTATTTACTGTAGATTAATTCAATTAATTTTATATTTCAATCCATACAGTATCCACATTTCTCAGTTTATCCCCATTCACGTTAAGCCTGAGTTTCCAAGTAGTACTGGGCTCTGTGCGAGCGTATTGGCAGAACAATGTGGTTAAGCTGGCAAAAATACATGATTGCAATTTACTTCCTAAGCAATGCTTTGACTTTGACCAAAGAAAAATAAGCATTAAATACTCTAGATTGGAGTGGTTTATACATGCTGCTCTGGTGTTTGTCTCAAATGAGCTGCTAACTTTCAAGACAGCCATAAATAAAACATTTTCTCTATGATCCCTGTTAATCAACAATTGTACAAGCTGTACAGGATAGAAGATCATACAAATCATATTTTTAAATGTATCCCCTAAAACACAAACTACACTTTTGTGCAGTCATAGAATGCCTCCTTGCTATCTGGTCACCCCAAGGGGCTCTTTTATAACACGGCCTCCAGACATCAGCAGAAAAGACAAATCACACTTTAAAATATATATTAGTTATATTTCATGACATGAGAATGTTTTTCTGGAATTTTTGGTGACCTAATGTGAGGCAGCAGGTATAATTATTCCTATTCAACTGCATATTTTTGCTATGGTTTTAATCCACCACAGCTGTAACAGCAGATACCTGGTTCTTTATAAAGGTAAAACCTGCATTGGGGGGCATTAGGACGACTCTGATGGGCAAAAAGACTAGGCACACCTCGTATCACATATCTGATTGTGTTTATTAAAAAGCTCCCACTGATGGCTCTACGTTTCACACTTCATGGTGAATGTGTGACATCAGCTCAGCAGCAGTATCTTCTTCATATGATCAAATTTACCACATTTGAGTGACTGAGGTATGACACATGCAAAAACAAACCCCAAACGCTTCTAAAATGACAAAGTCTGGTTGTACATAATATTTTTCATTCTGATAGTTCATCCATCTGCTGGGTGACCGGAGCAGGACTGACCAGCCTGAGTTGAAGTCCAATCTGTAAAAATATTAAAAGCACATATTATTCTGAATGCTGTGCCACTGATATAACCACATCTGTCACTATTTCTTTAAGAAGTGTCCTTAGGCTTCAAAGACTATAAAATGACCAACATAAGGTTAGCTGCTGTTATTCAAATTTAAAGGTTTAACAACAGAAAGTTTTATGGTGTATGTCTTTCAAGCTAGGGCTTGGTTTCTTAATTTTTAAGGAATTTTAAATACTGTCCCCCCCTGTGTATATGCACTACCACATACACATGAATAGTATCCTTTTTTAATATAAAAACGAAAAAATAAATGTAGAATTTAACCTGCCTTTCTTCTGCTGGGGATTCAATATTAAACTTCTGTTGATTTTCCAATTATAAGTGCATCACCCTGCAAAACAAGGAACCACTCAAATATATTAGCATGTAATAAAAAAGTCAAAACATAACTGCATAACTTAAGTTCTTAATGACACTGAATCGTCATGTTGGAAAACTGCTGCATCAGACCTGCTAATGAACTGAGCCACAAAAACAACCCGAGAAACGCTGAGACCAGAATTTTCAGCTCATTTACTAATTCACCAGGTTGCCTTGTTACACCTTCACCTGCACTTGAGAATTAGCCAGATGAGGAGGTTTGGGAGCTACACCTGGCTTCTTTCTGGTAGCTGTCGGTGAGCTGCTTCGCCTCAGGCTGGGTGTCCGACAGGTCTGTGGGTGGGTCTGTGAATTCTGAGATACACAGGAGGAGGAGTCCACTATTTCGCCACTGATGGCAGACAGACAGCTGTGCTCCGAGCTGCTGAAGAGATTCGTGCACTCCTCAGAAGACTCGGTGCTGTCCACTACAAGGAAAGAAAACAGGTTTTTTGACATCAAACTGATATAAGTTCACATTTCATAGTCATGTTCAAGAAAAAAATAGAAACCTAGTAAAGATTGCACTGCAGTTTTTCACACTGCTGTGCCACTAGATTGGCCAAATTAAAAAATAAACTTAAACCCTCCAGTGGTTTTAAATATAACTACTACTCTATGTTAGGATAATCACCATATGATTAGTTCTGATTTATCATTTAGTCTTTTACTGTTTGAATACTAGTAAGTTAAAAAGTCAGCAGCAAACAAACACGTCTCTCTATAGGGAACAAAAAACCTTAAAATAAACTCACTCGGTGGATGGCGATCATTGCACTGTTCATAGTTAAGGTTCAGGTGATGTTGATGTAGGTGATGATTGTTGAGTTCATTGTCAGTCACAGCGTCAGGGGAGGAGCAGACAGCTGGATTGGCATCCGCGCCCTGTGACAGGTTCCCGGGATGTCCGACAGGGGGCAGTGAGCCACGGCCGGATGAGGAAGACGATTGGCTGAGGGTGGTGGAGGTGGTGCTGCCGGAGCCAATGGAGTGAGGTCGGGGATAGTCTAAACCCCTGTGTGAACAACACGCCACAGGGACTGACGACATACATAAATATTAATGAGACAATAATGGGCTTGATTAGTGAGCAATGAGGACTGTTGAAGTACATGCACATGAAAAAGTATTCTCTCCGTAGCTGGATTAGTGGGCTTTACCAAATGTCAGGGCAATCAATAAAATCAGTGCTATAAAAATTTGTTTATAATAATAATGGATTGCATTTATATACTGCTTTTTGAGACCCTTAATGCGCTTTATAACACGTTTAGTACAACAAAGACCAAACTGATGCCCAAAATTATCTGTGATGTGATAGAACAAGAAGAATGAAATGATATGCAATTGATTAAAAACAATTCATTAAAGAATTTTATAAAAATACAAAAATGTAGTTTTTGAGAGTATTTCAGCGCTTCCTCAATTATAATTAGGGATGGGTACCAGTATCCGGTGCCATGATGGCACCGGTTCTGACATAAAGGTAGAAACCAGACCGAAAAGCAGCGCACATTTCGGTGCCTTATTTCGGTGCTTTTTTTTCCTGAGATGTCATACACTTTGGATTCCAGCCAATCATTTTACCTTTGCGAGCGTAGTAGGCGGGTCCAGGTACGTACGTTCTTTTAGAGCAGAGCTACAGATTAAAATTACCCAAGGCAAAGCGGTCAAAGTCTGGCTGTACTTCACAGCAAAAGATGCAAACTCAGCAGCCTGCAACAAGTGCTTTAAGGTGATAGTGTGCAAAGGAGGTAACACCTCGAATCTGATGAAACACCTGGCGACGCATAGAGTTTTTTTAAAAGCCGAGAGATGCACGTATTTGATAGCTTGCGGCGAGACCTCACACCGAGCACATCTACTGCGGGTGTGGTGCCTGTTATCGGTCCCGGAGTTAGCAACATCCCCCAAAAACCCGAAGAGGAGAGTCCTGGCCCCTAGCCCTGTCAGTGTAGCAGAAATGATGACGGATGATGATAGCAGTAGCAGCCGTTCTTCTCTGCGCGAGTAGCTTAATGTTGTTCGTGTGTAATTTACGTTGAGTAGATTATTTTGATGTGCTCTTTGTAAGTGATACATGCACAGTGGAGAAAATAATCATTTGATCCACTACAAACCAGCCAGATTTGTGGTTCCCACAGATTACAATCAGTGTATTCATCAGTTAATTACAGATACTCCTGATCTCAAATTATTATGTGTATAAAGCTCTCCTCTCCACCACCATGGGCGAGACCAAAGAGCTGGCAAAGGACATCAGGGACAAGATTGCAGACCTGCTGGCTGGAATGGACTACAAGACAATCAACAAGAATCTTGGTGAGAAGATGACAACTGCTGGTGTGATTGTTTGGAAATGGAAGAAATACAAATGACAATCAGTTGCGCTTAGTCTGCAGCTCCATGCAGGTTCTTGCTTCATTAGGTGGGAGTGATAATGAGAAAGGTGGTGGATTAGTCCAAACTACAATGGAGGATCTGAAGGCAGTTGGGCAGTACAAGCCCATTTTATCTAAATGACTCAATGGGCGTAAAATCTTTGACACACCCCATACCATACCCATACTGTCAGGCTAAAGAAGCACGTTAAGGTCGTGGAGTGGCCTAGCCAGTCTCCAGACCTCAGCCATATACAAAATCTGTTGACAGCCAAGAAAGATGAAGGATTAAGAGTTTCTGTAAAGAGGATTGGGCCAAAATCCCGATATGTGTGCAAACCTGGTGACCAACTACCATCTTACTGCTGTGGTTGCCAACAAAGGTTTCTCCAGCAAGTGCTAAAGCTTTGCTTGGGGATCAAATACTTATTTTATTCAATTACATGACATGAGACTGTTCACTTACAAATTCTTACAAATTCAGCAAGGGATCAATTAATTATTTCCCCCACTGTAAGTTAAAGTTTTTCAAATAACACGTAAAGTGCCTTTATTGTCACATTTAACTTAAATATGTTTCAGGACACAGCCCTTGATCAGATTTCATGTATCCAGGGGATCTTTACTAGTGTAAAGGTTCCAATTGGAATGTTACACTTTGGTGGTGTTACACCAATTGCAAGCATATCAGCTGTGGAAAAGGAATGATTTTTTTTTTTTTTGCAATGGATTATAGTGATTTTCAACTCAATTAATTCCTAACCATCCCCAGAGCCATGACATAATAATAATTACAACCTAATGTCAACCTCAAGCCTTTTGGGGGGTTAAATGGATGAATTAAATGTTAAACTTTTAAATAACTGAAAAAACTAAAACTATAGTACAAAGGGTGGAAATAACACCAAGACTGCAAGAGAACTCTGAATTGTTATGTTATATCTGATAGATGAAGTGGAATTTAGTTTAAAATGTTGTATGTGCAGCTCCTTACTTCTGTCGGTAACAACACAGCTGACAGCTCGGTCACAAATTGCAGCATCACTGGGTTGAATATCCATGAATGGCTTGCGGTCCATTCCCATGAATACCCTCTCCTGCATGCGCATTTCTGGAACAAAACGTAGATTCACAATATGTTTTTAAACCTGTGAAGCACTGTGCACTGGGTCAAATGCTAAATAAAGACAGTATGTTTTCACAACCTCTACTATGAGCAGCCTGATCCCAGAGTATCCTCTCCAGGTCTGTGGTCCAGGCTTTCTTCACCTCCACGCTTGAGGCTTTCAGAGTGTAGGTGTCCTCACTTTTTCTCCTCCGGAACCAGATCTCAAAACACAGAGCGCTCATAGCAGAGTTATGAGTCATCCCAATGTCATTTGTCTGAAGAATAAAATAGAAAGAGAAGAGAATAGAAGAAAATTTCTCATCCTGGAGGATTCAAGCAGCATTGACGTGTAATTCCTTGTAAATTGTGTTTTAAGGTTCAAAAAGGGTTGACTGTTTAGGTTCCAACAACCCTTTGATGAGCAAGGACATGTGCAGACCTTGAATGACTGCTTGTAGATGTACACGTCGTTTCCGATGTCCGTCTTCTTGGTCTTGCTGAAGAGAATCAGATCTTCAAAGAGGAAGACGCGGCGGACACATTTCTTCTTCCTGAAGAAAACCGTGAACTCATCTTGGCGAATCAGCTGGCCTTGTTCTTTCAAATTCACCTGACAGAAAAAAAGGGGAAGCAACTGTTACTGTCATGCAACAACTGTGATTTAAGTTGACCCGGCCTCCCGTTTTAAAATCTTACATCACAATCCTGAATGGCATCCATGGTGAGTAAATCGTTGCCATGACGCATCTGAAATCGAATCAGATCTGCGGCAGCCTGGATCTCGGCCCTCTCCCGCTCCCTCTCACTGCTCGTCAGGTCAGGCACATACACAGCTGGGCCGGACACGCTTTGCGTGCATATATTAGAAGTGCACAGTGCATCCTGGATCATATCTTTTGGCCTGTATGAGCCAGCCAAAGCTAACATGTCCTGTAGCAGAAGGCTGTACTTGCTAATTCTCTGGATAGGGCGCAGAAGGTAGGATGAAAGGTCCATCATGTCTCCCAGCTCCTGCTGCTTCTTCTGTGAAGGAACAAAAAAGGTAGGGTGTAAGTCTAAAAAGTAAAAGCATGGCACGAACACTCCTACTGTAGCTGTTGGACAATGGTGGGAGCTGTTCTTATATTCCTTGGAAGGGTGCATTATTAAACATACTGCTACCCCTAAGCTTCCTAGAAAATGCACTTATGGTACAAGTTTGAACATCCTAGGTGCCTAGATTCCTTCTTGAGTTACCGCAAACACCAGATTTTCAGAAAACTCTGAAACTTTCAAAAGCCCCGATTGTGAGATCGAGGTCACTCAGATTAGAATTTGTTTTTACCAGGTGCATCTATCGTATCGTTTTGAAAATCCTACAGTGCCTCATTCTCGATTTATCATGTTCACATAGTTGGGTCTCCACACCTCCCTTCCACCTGCCAGTAACGGGGTAAGGGGGTAACAACAATAGCCCATCAGCCCCTTCAGCTGAGGGGTAAAACGTTGTCTGTGGAATACTTTTAATCACTCAGCTCTTTTAGAGTTGTAAGTTAGAGTTATAATAAATTCAGTAAATCTCGTTTACACCATTAAGTTAGAAAACTGCTTTAAAAGTTTTTTATTGACAGGAAGACGTAAATTAACCTTGAAGATGTCATGGCGACGGTGCAGGATCAGGGCATCTGATTGAGGTTTGTTCTTGCTGTACAAAGCATATAGACCAAAACTCTCACTCTGTGGAAAAATACAGTTTAATGTAAAGTGAAAAAGTTTTTCTGAGAAGAAGTAAAAACATATTATAGAATAAATATTGTATGAAAAAGTATAACACAGTCACAGAGTTGTTACTCACGTGTCTGAGAAAGCAGCGGGCCATCATCGCAGGCTCCCTTGGACAGGCCTCCAGCTCTGGCAGGAAATAGTGGCTGTGGAAATCATAAAGCTTCTCCAGGTTGCCAAAGATGACCCCTCGCTTGCCCCTGAGGTCCTGGGGGATGTCTAGTCTGTCCATTAGGGGGAGGTAGTGGGTGAGGATGTAGCCTAAGGAGCGGACGTACTCCCTCTCTGTGAACACCAACTCCTCCATGGCACGCTGCAGCCTCCTGGTGACAGGAGGATACAATCATACAAAATATTCTAAACAAATGTTAACATGCTCAGGTAAAAAAAAAAGTGCAGACATCTTCTGATAACTACAGTACTGTGTAAAAGTCTTTGGCTGGCCCTTATTTTTTAATATTTTCCTACAAATATAGGTAAAGGTGCAGCGGTTTATTGTAACGTGCAAACATAAATGGGAATACAGCATATAAGGCAAAATCTGTGTGTACAGTTCTGAGGTTGAAAGGTTGAAAGTGTTTTCTTTTTTGGATGTTGGCTGCCTTTTGTTTTATTCTCTGACAAGATGACCTCACACTGCTTCAATAATGTTGAGTTATCATAATGAATGATTGTGTACCAATGTGTTAGTTATTAAAAAAATACAACAAACTTCTTTGAAGAAAAATACAAAGAAATGAGAGGTGGTCCAAGACTTTTTCACAGTACTGTACATTCTCTTTGTTACGCTTATCATCAGCTATCTTTCCCATTTCAGATAGATACATTATTATTTTGCTTCTGCCACGTATATACAAAGAAAAAAAAAAGCCAGCATTCGTGAATTATGGAAACAACCCGCTGGGCACAGATAAATATTTACACCACGAACCTACATTTTTTTCCCAACTTCTTCTGCATTGGGTTAAATGTAAATTTATTGCACACAAAGTTTCTCAGCACAGTATTTAAGATATAAGCACCAAATTTCCAGTGAGGTAATAGCAGCACTGATAGTCTGTGCTCAGTAAGCCCGTTCCATCAATCCATGACACAAAGATGGAAAAAAGAGAGGGAAAGTGAACAGCCAGTACCTGTAGCTCTTCATTGCCAGCTTAGAGACAGAAAAGAGTGCATGAAAGACTCACACGAGCCACATAAGATGAGTCAAATTAAAGTTAATCATCAAATATTACTTATTCTCTATAGGCCATAATGATTTTACCCACACACAGAAGACTTACAGGGCTCGGCTGGCACTCCCATGTGGACTCTCTAAACAACAGGTCCCCTCATTCCTCCCAGTGGGCAGGCTGGAGTGTTTGCAGCATGAAGTCCCTTTACCCCCCACAGTCCCGTGGTCGCTCATGTAGGAGTCTTCTGAGCAGAAGCTCCCATGGCGGGAGATCTGAAACTTCTGAGCTTCTTGGAGGATTCGACAAGACGGCTGACCATGGTGGGAACAAGATGATGGGGTTCGAACTCGCTGCTCTGGAGGAGTAGATGATCCTGCTTTTGCCACTCGTGTGGTACATGAGTCCTGACTCGCTGACCTCACCCCAAAACCCCGTCCCCATGGAAACCATTGGCAGCCGACAGCGTGGGACTGAGACAGAGCGGCAGTGTCTCTTTCGCTCCTTGCTCTGCTTATTTGTCTCCTCCTCGCCTCTCTTTCTGTTCTCCTTTCTGACCTGTTTAAAAATGACACAGAGACACTGTTACTACTTCTGTAGCACGGCCATGCTACAGAAAACCAACTCAAAACTGCCTTTAAGGTTCTTAATCATCTTAAATGTTTATTCAGATCCATAAATCTTTATTTTTTAAGCCAGCGGAGATCCAAAACACTATTTGTATTTTGTATTTTTTGTTTGAATTTTGTATACCATGACATAATGCACAGGGCATCTACAATTACTATAAATGGATTATAATTATTATTACACAAAGAAATTCTCCCAAATATTACAAATATTATCTAACAGAAGAGTGTGAGACTTGCTTTGGAAATCAAAGGGAGTTAAATATTTAATAAGAGGGATGGATAGACAACCAAAGAAATTATTTTACCTATGAGGAGATTGTGGAGCGACCTTTGACCCCTGGTAAATCCCAGCCTCACTGTAATCCTCAGGTTTAACGATGATGTTACAGCAGGCTACAGCTGTTGAATTAGCACAGTTGTTGCCCAGGATCGGTCTTCTCTTTCCTAAATCCACCGCTCCTGACACGATGCTTTCCCACTGCGGATGCCGAGGCCCAGGGGTTGATTGTACCACCAAATTATGGCTGCCGGTTGAAGCTGTCTGAACATTAGTGCTCACCACGTCAACAAAATGACCTTCACACCAGCTGCTAGAATCTGGTTGCTGGTGATAAACCTCATCCACATTCTGCATCCTCTCCTGAAGCTGTTGCTGGGCTTCCTGACTTCTCAGCCAGGCAAAGTTCCAGACACGCATCCCCCGGGAGCCCTGCAGGAAGCTGGCCTGTGCCTTTACCTCCTGGAATTTCTCCAGGCTGAACTGTTGGAACCTGTCATGGAAAGCCTGGAGGATGGAGCTGTCGGTGCATGAAGGGGAAACACCGGTGGTGGTTGGATGTGAGCCTTGCTCTGTATGGATGTCAAACTGACAAAGCGATGCAATGTTTGGACTAGAGTCTTGGTTTTGGAGCAGAGTGTCTCTTTGTTTAACCTGTGAGGCGCTTTCAAGGTCCTGCACTGCATGGATTCTGGACTGACACTGGTCCAGGTAATCAATGCATTCACTGGACAGTGCTGTAGCCTGTTTATAAAAGAAATGTCTATTTAAATAAAAGTAAATGAAAAAGACTTCTTACTACTTTTTTTTTTTAAGTAGTTCTAACCTAGCAAGTCAGATGTTAAAAAATGCAAAGTACAGGATAAGAAGCATGAAAGGTTGGGGTTCCCAAACAGGCAAAACATGCAGTATGAGAGCAAAAAGCGACAAGTCTCAAATACAAACCTGCTCACAAAAATCGCACACGTTGACCATGATCTGCAGCTCTCTGCCACACGCCTCTGCTCGGCACAGGAAGTCCTCCAGGCCTGACTTGAAGGTACAGACAAAATCCCTGAACGCCTCAGTCTCTGGGTAGGAGATCCCTCTCTGCTGAAGCTGCTCGGCCTCTGACACCAAAGACATGGCGTGGTGCCGTCGGTCCTGCAGGGGGACAGAAAGAGAGACTCAGAGAGCTGCACAAACAAACACAAATACAATCTAATAAATCTTAGACTGACATTAGCTTCAATTAGGAAACCAGTGAAGCTGTTGAGGATCTGCTCCATTCTGTCTCCAGAGTCCTCCACTGACTCTGCCTCCAGCAAATGGTGCTCGCCCTCCTCATTAAACCACTGCTGAATCTACATAGGGGTGGAGACACAAAAGTTATGTATTTGGTAATGTAGCATATAAGAAAACTGAACATGTGCAGACTCCAGTGTGTGCATATGCATATGCATATTCAGGTGCAACTAAACTGAATGTGCTGCTTTTAATTTCTCAGTTAAAAGCAGCACTGAGTTAATTAAAATGTTTTAGTGTCTAGTTTTTTTTTGTTGTTCATTCACATTATAACAAAAAGAGAGCAGGAATAAAATATAAACTGTTTGCATATTACCTGTTTATATAAATATATATATATATATATGTATATATAATATGTATGCATATATACATATATACACTGAGGTGGATGACCAACTTTACACAACCTAGAGCATAAATAAGTTACCATCAGTGCCTGATTTAAATTTTTAATGCAGTGATATTAAAAGCCACAAACTAGAGGAAATCTTGCACAAGCCCTCGTTTTTTCTTTTTAACACTATATTCTATATGATCAATTACAGTTAAATTATACTTTCAATTTATTTACACACAAAAATCCTGAAATTCTACACTTCAATACAGCCACCTAATTCCTTGCTGAATCAGTGGCCTTTTGTGACGTCAGGATCACAGGACCTACACCAACTTTAGTTTAAAAATACCTTTTCAAAAAAGAAACCTTTAACCTTATTAAACAGAACATCAGTTAACGTACCTGTGTGAAGTGCCCCTCCATCTCTCTGAGTTGGAGCAGGTACTCCAGGTGCTCCAGCGACACGTTGGACCGCTGCACGAGAACGTGAGCCTGCTCCTCAACGTGGTTGTACAGACCTGTCACTGAGTCCACTGCATCACTGTATTGAGGAAAACGTAACATCAAAGGCTTCACAAAGAAGATGATAAAAGTAGTGAATGTCATTTTAAACATTTCAGTGTACTCCAGCACCCCCACTGAAGATGAGATCACACTTTTAATGTAACTTACCTGAAAAGATAAAGGTTTTCCTACACTTTCTACTCAAAGTGTAGGAAAACACTTACTTATAAATGAATCAGTGTGTCTGGCCCATGTTCTTTCCTGTACCTGTTGTTTCATATTCAATAAGCGACGGCAAATGTGATGTTAAGATGACACTTTGCTATTCTAACAGTGTTTAATTGTCAGTTATAGAAAGATACAGACACTTGTTGTTTCACAGCAAAACCTGAATCAGATTGTAGGACAACAGCTGGGATTTTCTACACTTGCAAACATAGCATTACGATGATTTGTGGTTACCTAAAGTCCTCACAGTGGGGGTATTTGAGGTCGCTCTGCTTCCTTAGCCTAGCCAGGATAGCTCCACCCTCTCTCTGCAGGCTGACCAATCGGCTGTCCTCCAGAACATCCCTCATCAGAGTCCTCTGGTCTATCATGCACTGCTGCACACCCTGTTACATAAAGACCAAACAAAAAAGTAGTTACTGAAGAGAAGGTAACCTCAATTTCCAAGGTCCAAATAACAAAATGAAAAATCAGTCAAAGGCAAGTGTTCGAGTACCTGTACAGTATCTGTCCTGCGGGGCTCCTCGAGCTTGCTGATGGCTCTCAGGAGCAGACTGGAGGCCACATGCAGATCGTAGACAAATGGGAAGAGTTTCTGCAGAATAAAAGATGTGGCTAAGCAGTGAGGAGGCAGACAGGCACAAATGGAAACAGTTAATATCATAATGTGACGGCCTCACCTGATGTAGCTCCTTCCAGTCAACGTTACCATGAGACAGTGTCCCATCCAGGTGTGAACTCAGCTGACTCGCCTCCACCAGCTTCAGCAACGATTTAACTGATGTCACTATATCAGTCTGTCAAATTACCAGGAACATATTTAAGTCATTACTCAGTATTTAACCACAGGAGATTGTTCACTTATCACCTTTAGCAGACACATTGTAGATTTTTATGTAATCTGGTTTATTAAATCCTTCAAATTCTACTTTTTTTGCTTTAATTTTAACTAATTAGTTCACGGACAAAACTGGAACTTTGGACCTCTCGGTGTGTTTGCTGGTATTTGATTTAGATGATTGTCCTTACAAGATCAACAGCAGATTGTTTTGATCTATTTAGTTTTGTTATTAGTTCATCTTATACACCGCTGAATACAAAACATCTGATAAAGAAAACTATGATCATTATCTTTGATTAAAGACCTGTTCTTTCCTTCAACAGCTGATAGTTATGCAATATGACATATTTTACTCTCTTAACAAAATATTTTAGCTGTTGCAAACACGTATCCGAGATTAGATTTCATTCACAAAAGAAAGAAATGGTCTTCTGGGGAACAGGACTGTAAATGCAAAGAGTCTCAAGATGTAAGATATTTGCATGGCTAGACACACATGCTTTTGCACTCTTAGAAATAATGCATAATATATACATATATGGCATCTAATACATACAGACAGATGTTCAGTGAGCTGGATTAGCGTTTGTGCTGAGCTGATTCTGCCCCCTGGGCCTAATGTTTAACTTCTCTGCTTTACGAGGGCTTTCTGTTAAAAATGGATGTAAAGAGTGAAAAAGCTGACCTGTATCCCTGGACACCTTTCTGGTCTGAAGTTGTTCTCTTTGTCCACCAACATAACCAAACTGCTCACTGCTTGAGGGCGCTGCTCCTGCAACGGTTTAACACTCCATTGAGCTAATCATGACAAATAAATCAACAGATGTATACTGAAAACTAATGTCATCTCTTGCTTTCTTGCAAGTAAGCAGGGTGCTGATGCATTTTAGGACTTGATCTTTCACCCAGTATTTATGATCTGCAAACAGGAGCACTCAACCAGAGATTAACACATAAAACATCAGTTACCTGTGATCAGCTGTAGCAAGCTGTAATAAGGAAAGTTTGTTTGCTTCATACCTGAAGAGTCATCAAAGCCTTATAGAGGTGCGGCTGAGGATTAGTTTTCCTCGCATCGAACACTAGTGTCATCCCACTGTCTCTGATTTCTGTCCTACAAAAACAAACATTCCAACTAGCACACAGTATTTCCACAAATAAAACAGAGACAACCACATAAATGAGAAAACTCCTGCTTTCCAGCAGGTCTGTGAATGCAGAGTGGGTCTATTTTAAGCTTTTGGTTGAATGATTTATTCATTTCTTACCTGGTAATAGAGTGGAAGTAGAGCAGCATCTGGAAGATCTCCTGGCTTGTTACAGCTGTTCGCCATCCCGGGTGGTCACCATACAGTTCAACTACTGCCCTGCCTGTCCTGTCTCTGCCGCCTGGAGGGGTAAGAGAAAGGAGAGATGAGGAGAAAAATAAAAATAAAATATGTTGCATACGCAGGAGGGTTTTCACAAACGAGCTGATATATTTTCAAAAGTTTGAGAAAAACTTTGCAAAATAATACTGCAGCTGACAAAATAGTGAGGACACACTAACTGATAGCAGCACATGGTGAGGACGAGGACCAAATCTAGAATAATAATAATCAAAAAAGAGAGAAGCAAACAGATGGTTCAACGTTTTCTAGGTACAATGCGTAGTAGTGAAGGCTTCTATTAGGAGTAATAGGTTACGCAGCAGTGTTCATATTTAAAATTTCATCATTGCATAATGACCTCTAACTACAGGTCAGTGTAGTCGCCTGCTTCACATTTACATGAGGAGTCCAACAACACATTGCAGCAACCAAAGGCAAACAAACTAGACCCAAACAGGGTCATTCACATTTTCCTGTAGAATTCGCTTGGTTGAATTCTGAAACCACACTGTTAGATGCCTCCAAGTTAAACACAACACTTTATAAGTGAATTTCACTGCAAATGTTGCAAAGCAAATGTTTTCTATGAGCGCAAAAACAATAAAATATTTATTTTATTTTCATAAATAAATAAAATCACAGACTCTCACACTGAAATAATGTCATATATTAGATAGTAGATGAGATTTTTATATTGATGCTTTACACTGCAGCTCTGAACCTTTCTAGACTTTATCCAACAGAGGTGCAGTCAGGTCATTAAGCAGTCTGATGTGTAACTGCACCCAACAGTCTAGTAAAGCCACAGTTAGCTAGTGGACTTCTGGTGTGCCGCATACTGCATGCTGTACTCAGAGAGCATACTTGCATAAGACCATTGGAGTATTTCTTACAGTGGTATTTGTGAGAAAGAGCAACAATGTCTCAAGATGATTCTTCAATCAGTGCACATGGATTTTAATGGGTAGCTTTTTATTTTATTTATTGTATATCAAATTGATTACCTGTAAGTGATGCTACTCCCAGATAGAGGGGGTGGGCTCCGGGGTCTGGAGATCCTAGAGGTAAGTGGTCAGGTCTAGGACGAGCGGAGGGAGGCCGGGAGGTCTTCTGTGTCCCTGCCACTAGAGATGTATCTGTCTGTGATGGTTTCTGTGTTTGCTGGCTGTTTCTACTAGTTATGGAAGCGCTGCCAGGCTGATCACCATCTGAACAAAGTTTGAAAACAAAATAAAATGAACCTAACAACACCAAAACGACCGCAAAGACAACTACAGAGAAGAATGACTTAAGTGTGTACCTAGAACAGCCATCTTCCTCCTGTTGATCTTTGGTGAAACTAATCTGAAGGCTGTGCTGTTTTTACATTTAACCACATGCAGCTGGGGAATCTCTGCACAGGAGTTGGTATTTTCTTTCCTCCTGACATTTTTACCATCGACGATAACCAGTTCACACTTCTCTGAGGTGTCCACAACAGCAGTGGAGAGGGATGAACACCTTTTATCCGATGTGCACACTTGTCTGTTTTGTGATGCTGTGAAAGTGCTCCCCGCAGAACTTGTTCTGTTTGGCAGCTGCTCGCAGGGTTTGAGGGTCACGTGCTTCCCAGAAATTTCATTTGAACTAAATAGTAATCCGTGGTTTTTGGTGGAGACACGTGACTGTCCAGTACCATTGGAGCTCGACTGACCTTTAGCGTTGGTCATCTGTGTTTCTACTGTTGAATTTGTTCCATTCACATTGTGTGTACTGCCATAGGCAGAGATTACATCCAGTGGCTCCCTAAATGGCACTGTGGTCCTATCATATGTCTGCTCTGGTAGCTCACCAAAGTGACAAGTATTTATTCCCCTGTTATCCATACAGGGGATGATGTTTGTATCTCCTGGTTTCCAATACGGAGCTGTGTCATATTCTCCCGACTCCTTACAAACAGCTTCAGGACGGTGGTTTTGCATCCCAGAGTCACCATACATTCTTTGAACATTAAAACACAGATCCCTTGTTTCAGTCTCAAGTGGCCGCTGTCTGTTATTACACAGTGAGAAATCACCATCCTCCTCCACCACAGCTAACGCAGCTCCCTTCTCTTTCTCCTTTCCAAAGGTGACGGGATTTTGCAGCGCAGCCTGGTAGGACTCCCTGTATCGACACCTCAGCTCCTGAGCCCTGGAAACCTTCCCGCCCTGTTTTCTTCTCATGCATGGAGTACAGGGTTTCTCTGAGAAATGCACAGTCCGGATACACTCAGAGGGATCAGTGAAGTCAGAGTGAGGGTGGTGAGGTTGGGAATGACTGAAAGTGGATGGAGGTCCTTTTTCTGCAGACTCGTTGGGTCTAAGATGACTTTGCGTTTGAGGTTTTGCAGGTAACTGCACTGGTGCTTGGCACTGTGTGGGAGGTGGCATCCGTGTTGCCGTCTGCCCTTGTGTTTGCCTGTGTGAATCCTGTGGCTGGATTTGTGCAGGTCTCTGCGGATATCTCTGCATTTGTCCCTGAATTTGTGCATGTGTTTTGATTTGTGCCTCTGATTTTTGTTTTTCTTCTTTAATTGACTGAGCTCTACCGAAAAGCACAGTGGCTTGAAGGATATCAATATATTCCCCTTCTGCGCCAACAATGGGTGCTGGCTCACCTCTACTGGTATCTTGAAGGTTTCTATCTTTACCTTTATCTTGCGCTGTGATTTCAGCACCCTTATCTTGACCTTTGCATACAATTAGATCAGTATTCGTAGGGGTCCACGTATCTGAAACAGTGCTTGGTCTTGTGCTTGTACCTTTCCCAGTAAAGCGGCTATCCCACATGTTAGTGGACACCCAACCTAAAGGCTTAGGCTCTGATTCAGTCTCTGTAACTCTGATAAGCCTTGACGAAGAAGCAGCACTAACATCAACCAAGCAAAGCGACACAGCAATACCGTGCTTTGCTGGACATATTCTGGTCTCCACGGAGAAGGCAGAGGGATGTGAAGAAGATGTTAAAACTGAATTTTGAATGGTTAGAGGAAGCGGTTTGAGTGCAGATTCCTTTGAAGGAATAAGTGGTAAAGATTGATTAGATGAAGAATTAGGAAGAGGTGAAAGGAGAGGATGCGGAGATGGCAAAGGAGGATATGAGCGAGGAGCAGAGGCCATACTACTCCTAGCACTGTGTGGCCTGTCTGCAAATTCAGGCACGGCCAACCGTTCCCATGGTAACCTCACCACGCCCTGCTCTGTGGCAAGCAGGCATCGGCTGAGAGGCGTTCCCTGGCGGCCGTTGTTGAGCTCATCTAACCAGTCGAGGCTGAATATGCAAGGATAGGAAGTTTCAGGGATTGGGGTTTCCTCTACTAATTCCTCCAATAAGTCCTCGTCTTCCAGGAGGCTGCAAACCACGATGCGAGCTGATTGGTCACAGAATGGTGCCACCTGGAGATAAAAATCACCCGGCCGAAGTAGCACTGGGTCGATGGGAGCAAGATGGACGACAACTTGGTCACATAAGCACAGAGGCCAGCCCTCATAGACGAAAAGAACACCAGAGTATGGAGCCTAAAGGGGACAGGACATGGGCAACAGAAAGAAGTGTACTCAGTATTCTGCTCTATATTAACAAAAGTGCTGAATGGACATAAAATAAAAGTCTCTTTAGCTTAGCATCCCACTGGAGTTTACAAACAATGACTTACACATGCAGCCTGCTGCACGGTGTCTAAGATGTGCTTGGCTGGGACCAGAAAGTCCAGCAAGCACCGCAGGGCGTCTCCCTGATAATGACTGTCGATGACTTGGAAGAGCTGGCTGAGAAGCGTGGGGGCGGTGGCCTCAAAGGGCGGGAACAGCACAGACAGAAGGTTTTGGATGGATCCCTCGAGAGAATCAAAGTTCTGGAAGCATAAGAGAGAGCAGAAAGCTACAGATGTTACTTAGCAACAAGTTTTTGAAACTTCATACCACTGATTTCCCGAATTACATCATGATGTCAGTGACAAAAATAATAATCAAACACCGCCAACATTTTTACATATATTCATTCAGCTGCTTAGAAGTTGAACCTTAGTGCAGGCAATCAATATTTCATTCTCAATTTAAAAATCTAATTTAAAACTTTTATCATCTGAAATCATATTTAGACTAAATCTGTGCTAGTCAGTATTTCTAACCTTTGAGATGCTGGGATTCTTGCTTGATAACTGATTAATAAAACATTCTGACAGTCAACTGATCAATTTATCAGGTATCGAAACTGTGACTTCACGTTAACCGCATAAAATATTTACTTAGTGCAGTGCAAAGTAATACTAAACAGCAGTAAAGCAGGAGTCAGCTGCTTCCATCTGCCTGTTGTCCACAGTAAATTACAGAGGCCTTGTCCTCATGCTCACAGAACAGCTTCACAAACACACAAACGCCTCAGGCTCATCAATGAATATCGAGGCAGCCGGCCTGACAGCAAACATCCAAGCAAACATAGTGTGTGATGCCTGGTCCCGAGGTTCACAGGCCTCCTGGTTTATAGTTTCACATTCCCTTTGACCTGAACTCATGGCCCACTACCCACTTTTAGGCCCTTCTTTATTTAGACCAGCAAAGGCCACAGCACCAGACCTCTGGGGTTCACATACAGTATATGCACGTACATGGGGGGTATATGGCTTAGAAGAAAAGTGATGTGTGAATCTCCATGCAGAAGTTGGATCTTATTACAGCTGGATAGAGTGAGCATAGTTGTTTTGCCAGAAAGAAAAAAGCACATTTTCATACATGCCAAACCAGAATGGAAAAGTCACTGTCCACTGCATATTTTCATTAAGATTATTTACCACTCAGCTCAAAGATTCAAAGCTGGAGTGACAGACATGGATAAGCAGAGATTGAGACATAGACGTGTTTTGGCGTGATGAATTAGCGCCTCTGACACTGATACTTGCTCGCTGTCTCATGTTCAAACCAATTCAGTTCAGTCGTATTTTTATATAGTGACAAATCACAACAACAGTGGCCTCAAGGCCCTTTAAGTTGTAAAGTAAAGACCCTACAATAATACAGAAAATCCCCCCAAAATTAGATGACCTACCATGAGGAAGCACATAACAACAGTGGGAAGGAAAATCTCCCTTTTAACAGGAAGAAACCTCCACCAGAATGAGGCTCGGGGATTGGCCACCATGTAAATGAGAACAGGCAAGAGATATCATGTGTTCTGTATCTTTTTCTTGCCATTTCTATGAAGGGCTGTGCAGCACTTTTGATCTTCATTAAGCAGTTTAACGCATTCATATTTGCATTTTCTCAAAAGGGACTTTTTCAGTTCTATGCATAATGTGCCTAAAGGTTTCATCTTATTTTATTTGTTTTGCTGCTGCCTGTTCTCATTTACCATGTGGCCATCTACCCTCTTCATCTCATCCCCTTACATTATCATCCAAGGATGGAATCTCCACCAGTCCATAGCGCCTACAGCTTCAGAAACAACACTGTGACTCAGAGCTGTTTAGTCAGCTTTGACACATCCTGCTGGGATACAACACAACAATGGCTACTGGGGTAAAAAGAAAGAAAAGGATAAGGGGGGGTGTTTAAAAAAGTGGTGGTGGGTGCTAAATGAGAGAAGGATATGGATGGGTACAGACTGAAGCTCTTTATGAAGTGTAAGCAAATTCAGCTCATAGCACATACATTTTAAATGAAGGGTTTTCCTGTCTTAATCACCAAGAAAAGCACACCAGCTTCATCAACTCTTAAATGATGCCAGTGAAAGGGTATGCTGGTGTGGAGGTCTACATACAAGCCTCTGATTCAAGCTGTGCCTGCACTGCTGGTGATGAGTAAGCTGTGAGAAGCAGGACAAATCACCAGTTACTGCATGTGCACCAACAAAGATGCCTATTTAAGCAATTTTTAAAATGCGTGTTTTTTAACTTGTGTGTTTACTGGTTAGCCTGCCACCAGTATGCGGCGTATTAGCGGACTGCGCAGGCATGTCTCTCTGCCTAGGCAGATTCACATGGCTCTATGGCTCTATATAAACACCCGGATCTTTCTCACTCAGCCACTGAAATAAATAACGATGCTCACATTACTGTGGATAAGATGTCCCAGTGCTGGAGCTGAGGACAGTTTGAATATTTATGTCCAGTATCATTATGAAGCAGAAATAGTCCTTGAACATTCCTGATGTCAAGGAGGTTCCTGTCTGGACAAGAAGAAAATACTTAACACTAAAGAAAGAAAAGAGTGCACAGTGACATCCCTGTAGTCCATGTGCTTCTTGGGGAATTTTTCCTTTATCATTAGTAGTCTCTGGTGGCAAGGGACAAGAAATGAAGAACAAGGGAATAAAATGCACCAAAGGTCTAGGGTTGGATTTGAACCAAGGACAATGCGATTACATGCTGCCCCTCTTTGATCCCTAAACTAGGACACCAGCATGATCCCAACTGTGCCATTGTATCAAAATCCAGTTTTAAAAAAAAAGAGTGTCCAGATTGGATCATTAATATCCATTATTCCTGCTGACTGACATAAACAAACAATTTCTTGGAATGAATGAAAACATGCAGATATTTATTCTTAGATTCAGCGCAATGACTTTAAGGAATACAGAAATTGAAAATCAACAAGAAAATGTTGTATTTGTGAACGCTGGCATCCTTGGAAAATTTATTTTAATCTTTTCTTATTATTAACACAGTCAACCATTAACACTATTATCATTATCCACTCAAATATTCATTTTTTTTTTTTTTTGTAATACATTATAAGCAAAGAGCCTGAGAACTATGTGAATCCCAACAAGTCCGGCGTCTCTGATAGCAAAACCTCAAAGTCTCTGCAGACACTGACACGACCTCTAAATAAGCATCAAAAGAATCAATTTCCTGTGTTTATGTCTGCGGTTATTCATCGAAGCTGATATACACAGATTCTATTCTGGATTGCACGAACTATTTAAAATGGTTTTAGTGCTGCCAGTTATAAGAAGTGCTGTGGGAGAAATGGGGATTCCTGTCTATTCCCAACAACAAGGAGATCTTTCATTCCAATTCATTATTAGAGCTCCTGGAGATGCTGTGAAACTGTGTTTTTTAAAGAGGCGTCACCACTACAACAGATAACTAAACATATAATTTTCCAGCAGCCTAAGCAACGGTCATGTGTGGCTCCATTTATGGCTAAGTGTAAGTGTATCATATTTGATACATGAGTTTTTGAGACTTCTATATCATCACAGGGGATTTTTCCCCCCTGAAAAATCTAAATAAATTGCACGATACATTTTTAACTTATAAACTGAAAAGAAAGCCTGATCTAACAAACATGATATAAAAGAAAACTCCTATATGCAAATTTAGATTTAATTGTTTTTTTATTTTGTCAGATGATTCACCGAATACTCCATTTTCTTAAAATGTTATGCCAATTATTCCGTGGTTCAGGCTTTAAAGGGTTAACTGGTCACAGTATTGCAGATGGATACAGTATGCCACATTCATGTAATATGCCAAGAAAACATTTACGCAGCATTTCTGTCACACCTTAAACTGTGTTTGAAAGTGAAAATTAAATCAAAATTTGGCAGCTCAGTTAATTATGCCTACAGGGAAAAATTAATTACTGCACAACTTCATTATTATTATTATGCTTTAATATGCAATGTTTACCTTCTGTTGCATCTTCTGCAGTACAAAGCATTGATATGCTCTGAGTCCACTCTGTGGAGAAAACATTTGGGCTAGCTGAAAGTGTCCTCCTGTTATGCCTCAGCAGAGGACAAAGCTGAGAAAGCAGGAAAGCTCAGTAATGGGATCTTTAACCAGCTGGAACAATCTTAAGTGACACTAAATGCTGAATCAGTGAGAAACTGAGGTCAGTAAATTCTTATTGACACCACAGTCATATTCTCCTATACATAGTCTGTGACTTGCTGTGGAGAATTGACAACATTTAAGCGTGTACTTGACAGACGGAAAAGGGTGGACTCTCCACTCCAGGTTAGGGACGAGTTATTGGCCCAAGTTGAGGAGTTTAAGTATTTCGGGGTCTTGTTCATGGTTGAGGGGAGAGGAGAATGGGAGATCGACAGATGGATTGATGCCGAAATTAAATGAAAGAACAAGATTGCAGATACAAGCCCTGGAAATGAGCTTTCTCTGAAGGGTGGCTGGCCTCTCCCCTAGAGATAGGGTGAGGAGGTCGGCCATCCGGGAGAGGCTCAGAGGCCACTACTCCAAATCGAAAGGAGTCAGTTCACATGGTTCGGGCATCTGACGAGAATGCCTCCTGGGCTCCTCTTGGGTCAGGGCAGACCCAGAGATTTTATCTCTCGGTTGGCCTGGGAACGCCTTGGTGTTACCCCAGACAAAACTGGAGGAGGTGGCCAGCGAGAGGGAGGTCTGGGCTTCTCTGCTTAGGCTGCTGCCCACGCAACGCGGCCCCGGATAAGCAGAAGAAGATGGATGGGTGTATTTAACAATAAACATTTACCAATGGTTCACAAAGAAAAGCTTTTCCCCTCACCAGTCGTAATTTTAGAAATTTCCAACTCTCCAGGCAGCTGAATCCTGTCTATCTGGTTGTCAGCTGACCATCCATCAGGAGGGGAATTTTCTTGGATTTCTTTCTCATTGTATGTAGTTGTGTGCTTTCTATGTGCTTCTTTACAGCAGGAAGGGCTCCCTTGCTCACGTCACGCTATGATAAAAACGTCTTCAGTCCGCAGCTCTGTTGACCCATTCACTGAAAATAACAAACCGGTGAATGATGACAAAAACACTCAGGCTGACCAACAGATGCTTTTAAAGAAAGGCAACCTGACATATTTAGTCATTTTAAGGACAATTCAATTGTGCTGTAAATAGATTAGCGCTGACGCAGAAGCTGTGCCGTGACACACCACCAGAACAATCAATGGCACACAGCAGAGACTCAAACCAGCCATGGGACAAAATGTGAGGTCATGAATGTAAGTGTCCCTGTGAAAGCAGTTCCCTTTAAATAGAACTATTTTCTTTCTTTGTTTTTTAAATTATGATATATTAACTTTTATCTTTCAGCAATGACCTGCAACTGAAAATCTTGCAAATCTGTGAAACTGAAATTGACTGTTGACAACGTCTCCATTTGAAATTACCAATGCACGTAAATCTGCCAAAAGTCTGAAGAGCATGTGTTTGCTTTTTAAATAATTGGATGCTCACGGTTAGACTGTAGCTGCTCGGGACTGCTGTTGTCTCATACAAAACAGGAAGTTATTCCTGCTGCACAAAAGCATCTCTTGTTTTTTTTTAGAACAGTTGTTTGCATTAATAATTTATTATCTGATGGTATTTACAGCTTGGGAATCTGAACCTTTTAGTGTAAAAGCTGCACCTTGACACTAAAAGGTACAAGGAAAAGAAAAACTAACCTTTTTATTATATATATATATATATATATATATATATATATATATATATATATATATATATATATATATACATACAGGTTCTTTTACCTAGCGTGACATATTGTTCCTCTCTACCTCAACACACAGTGACACCTGAGCAGAAGCACAATGAGATTAATGAGAAAAACACAGCCTTAAAGGAATCACAATACACGACCACTACGGCATCGAGATGGCCAGACATCATATTTACTAGCTTCACCGGGATCAGCAAATCGGACCTTGTGGAGGGCAAACACCAATCATGACAGCCTTGATAAGCAGGATGGCATGAAGGTGGCTGTAAAAGTAGCAGTCAGGAGGCAGCGAGACCTGTGTTTAAGTCATTAAAAACACGTCAGGGGTTTACGAATGAGCTGAGACTTTAAGCATGTCCTTAAACTCATCGCAAGTGAGTTGACGTGTCTGTGCTGTGTGCCCATGAGGTGTGTTATTATATGAAAGTGTGGCTTAGCATTCACTGACACACTCGTCACATCTGTAATTAGCTCACAACTGCGCTTAATGTAACTCACACCAGCAGATTTCATAACAAACATCCAGAAATGACCACACAGAGAAAGAACCACCTGTCCTCAGACATCCTGGTGAACTTCTATCGCTGCACCATCGAGAGCATCCTGACCAACTGTATAACAGTCTGGTACGGGAACTGCTCTGCCTCAGACCGGAAGGCGTTGCAGAGGGTTGTGAAAACTGCCCAGCGCATCGCTGGAGCACCACTTCCTGCCATAAAGGACATCTACAGAAAGCGGTGTCTGAAAAGGGCTGGGAAAATCATCAAAGACCCCAGTCACCCACTCTTCACCCTCCTGCCCTCTGGGAGGCGCTACAGGAGCCTCCGGATTAAGACCACCAGGTACCGGAACAGCTTCTTCCCCACAGCTGTCAGATTCCTGAACTCTGCCTCCTGACATCTGACTCACGTTAACACATGGACTGAACATACACACACTCACAACCACCTACACACACACACAATGGACAACTGTACCCTCAAACACACAATAATAACATAGACTGAACCACCACTCACAACCACTAGCACTTTATAAAGCCTCTTAACTGCACTACTGTATAGTTCTGTGTAAATAATCATACGATAATTTTTAATTCTACAAGTGTTTACAACTTGCATAGTTCCCATTTCTGTAGAGCTGTATATCTCATATTTTGTATAGTTTTTTTTTTTCATATTTATATAGCCTGTACATACTTATAGTTATAGCATATTCATAACATACTTCATACCGTGTACATATTACATACCGTAATAGACCCATTTCTGTAATATACTTACATATCTATATTATTGCTAATATATATTGTAATATATCTATATCATGGCTAAAGCACTTCTGGATGGATGCAAACTGCATTTCTTTGCCCTGTACCTGTGACATGTGCAATGACAATAAAGTTGAATTCTATTCTATTCTATTCTATTCTATTCTATTCTATTCTAAAACAGGTGAAAACATGGATGAACCACACCGAACATTAAAACACACAATGCCAAATTAAACCCAAAGATTTCTTTCACATATGCAAAACAAACATCTGAAGACTTACTGACGTGTGTGTGTGTGTGTGTGTGTGTGTGTGTGTGTGTGTGTGTGTGTGTGTGTGTGTGTGTGTGTGTGTGCAGCTCTGCCGATGTTCAGACAAATTTGGGGCAACACGCTCAGAGTTTCTGTCAGTTAGTGGTCTTTTAGTATCATCAGTAATGTTTTTGTGTTTATAGCCAAAGCAGCACATACAAGTGGGCTACCCAGGTAAAGGTGTGGTGCTGATTTGTAGTTTTGCAAACAGAGTTGTTGAACTGACTGTTACGGATTTTCCATTGAGTCACCAGGACAGGACAAGACGTCTTTCAGCTGAGAGAAAAAAGATGCTCTGTGTAACCTGGTCAACACAGGAACAAATACCCAAACATTGAGGTCACTCCTTAAACAGGAATAGTCGGGTTAATGGACTCTGGCTTCAACGACATGGCAAAAATGCAGGAAAGAGGGCGGGAAAATCACAGTAGTACACACACATATATGCAGAGGCCTGCCAAATAAAACCTACAGGAGAGCTGGGCGGGCATTTTAAAATTCAGCTCTCTGTATAACATCCGTGCTGTTGGTCTGTGCCAAACTAAATCCACTTTAGAAACTGGACACACCCTCTCTCCAGCCCAGGTAGACGTGACAACGCTCATTCATTTACTTCTGCTTACAAGACATGCAAGCTGAGACTCTTACATTATCCCATCGCACCTCTGAGGTTCAAAAGATCTGCTGTCTGCTCTCTCGGTGCTCGCATGACTCACATCTCACATACCAGTGAGTGGAAGGAGGCAGATACAGTGGCTGGTTTGTGAAATCTGCCTTAATGCTCGGTAACCTGAGACCTTCACCTTGAGTCGAAACACGGAGGCAGAGCGGCAGCCAGTGCATGCTATGGGAGCTCTGCTATATGTTAGACACACTCAGAGCACATGCATGTTACAGCATAAAGGGCTACTTGTCAGGACATAATAAATATGTAACTTGGCGATACTACTTAAAAACGAGACATTGTTCTACCTATCTACATGTCTATCTATATGTGAGGAGAGAAAACCGCATGTGTTTCATTACAACTCTGTTAAAAAGGAAAATATACTAGAGTTGCTACCAGCAGTCATTTAGCTGATTAAATCTTTTGATAACCAATTTATAATCCAAAGATTTACAAGTGAAAATTTGAGAAACGCAGCAAATCTTCACATATTAGACCCTGGAAACAACTCATCTTCATCAGCGTTTAGGTAGAGTACATAAAACATTTAAGATTAATTCTTCATGATAAAAAAAAGACAAACATGTTCACTCTGGATGAGAAACAGCACACACAGCAGACTCTCACATTACCATCTTCCTTTCTGGGTTCTGCCTTTTCTGGTTGTCACAACATCGGCAATTTCTGAGATAATCCAAAAGGAGCGGGAATCGTCTACAAAGCTGCTGCTCCCGCACGCTATCTGCTGAACCAAAATAAAATCCATTCTGCACAGACACTCGTTCACAGCTGAGTGGCTCAGGACAACCTCAAGCAAGCTGGATGAGCATTGGTCAAGTATTCAGCTGGTCCACACGCAGCCTGTGATTTGTCCTGTTATCGCTCCCTCTCTCCCTCTCTCTCTCTCTCAGCGCAAACGGTGTTTTCTGCATCTGTTTTTCCGTCTCTGTGTTTGTTTTCTGCCTCTTGCGGCACCTCAAGTGCTGGCCGTTATGTTCCAGGTTAGTCTGCGTGAGGCAACATGGCCAAACACGAGGAGCAGTGAGAGAGCAAGAGTGAGTTGCTGTTTCCTACTTTTCTGCTGTGGTATTTGTGACACACACTCACTAACACACACAGACAGAAAGAGAGAGTGAGCAAGAGAGGGCTCAATATCACAGTCATAATTGGCTTATAATACCAAAGAGGAACTTGATCCTTGATGCCACCCAGCCGCTGTCAGTCGAAACCAAAAGACACGGGACATGTGTGCATGTGTGTGTCTGTGTGCGAAATACACTTCTGTAAGTACTCACTGGGAGACTAAAAGCTGATAGTACTTTTATTACTGATAGTACTTTTATTTTAAGAAGAGCAAAATCACCTAATAACTCTTGAAAACTTTACACTTGATATCATATAATTAATACTGATACAGTAACAAAAGCAGTTAAGATCAATAATAAGACGCTGGTGGGGCTTTCAGCTTATCTTTTGAGGAACCACAATGGTTTTCTGACTATGCAGACTGAAAATACATTCATATTTATCGATTCCATCATGGACAACCCATCACATCCACTCCACGCTACACTTCAGAGGCAGCAGAGCTCCTTCTCTCTCAGACCGATTCGGCCTCGCTGCCATAAAGAGCGCTTCAGAAAAATCATTCCTACCATTCTCTGTAAAGCTTTATAATAACTCTTCATTCTGTGACAGGTGAACACACCTGTCAAGCTCACACATAATTTTGTATTATATCTTCATGCAGCAGTGTTTCTTAGATTTATAGATTTAAAGTATGCAAATCATTTACGCTATGCCTGTGGCTGCTGAATCACCATCGCCTCACTCCACATATGACAAGATCATCCTAAGGACAAACTACAAGATAAGATGTGACAATGTGAAATGAAAAATATAGGAAGATAAGAAAAATATCAATTAGTGCAACAACGGAAGGTGACAACAATGATTGCTCTTTGAGATCAGGGAGATAAATACAACATTGCGATTAATGGATATTTAAAAACATGTCATTGCATTCAAAGGTAAATCACAACACACAGCTTAAACCACAGTTTACACTGAGACACTCATGTGGATCTTCAGACTCATATAGTACCGAGACATTTTTCCGAGGGGAGTTGAAACTAACAAGACAGAGAACAGAGAAATGTGAAGACATGAGGAGGAAAGAAAAATGTGTTTAAGTGGAAAAGGCAATGCTACTAGGTGACATACCATGTTGGCAGCAGCTGTCAGGAAACGGTAGCAAGAATATCTCTCACGTGTATGTCTGACCTGCCTGTCAAAGCGGAGACAAAGAGTGACAGAGAGAGACGGGGACAGTGAGATCTCTCTCTCGCTGTCTCACCCAGAGTGTGAGGCAGCGCATTCCTTTTTCAGCACTTGGCTCACTTTATCAGAAGGCCACAACCTGGGTTACAATTAGTGTGCAGCACAGACAAAGGACTCACTCACTCAGTGAAATCCGAATGTTGTTTGCTTCGCTATACACTTGCGGCCACTTCATTAGTTACACCTTGACAGCACCAGGTTGGACCTCCTTTAGTCTTCAGAATCATTTTCATTTTTCATGGAGCAGATTAAATAAGACATTCTCACAGATTTTGGTCCAATGGATACAACAGTATAACACAGATGTCAGCTGCACCACCACCACTCATCAGACCTGGCAATATTTTTACAACTGTCCAATTTTGATGAGCCCAGGTGGAATATCGCCTCAGTTTCCTGTTCTTAGCTGACACTGCTGTTACCCCCCTCTGCTTCAAGGTTTGCCATTTTGTGGATTTAGAGATGCTCTTCTGTAACGAGTGGTTATTTGAGATACTGTTTCCTTCCTATCAGCTCGAAGCATCAACGAGGCATATTCGCCCACAGGGCTGGACTGGCAATCTGTCATACTGGACATTTTCCCTACGGGCCGACACACTTTTGGGCTGATCGATCGGCCAGAAGAGCCGCTGTGCACTGGCAGCAGCCCATTTGTTCATTCTCATTACTGACACTGGATTGCCCAATCAGATCTCTTAATGCGACAGGCTACACCTCTGTTTGCTCAGGCAGCTTGTAGAAAAAGTTTAGTGTGGAAGAAGTGGCAAAAAATGGAGCCGAAAAGCTGAGAGGAAACAATAGACGCAGCAAAATGTGTCAAATTAACCGACATGTTAGCTGCCAGTACTGCTGCACTGTGAACAGTAGTACCAGCCACAACTCCTCACACTCACAAGAGGCTGCTGCTGCTGCTAGCACCAGCTGTGGAGCAGTGAGGAAGATTAAATTAACGTGGTAAGAAAATGATGGAGGAACATAATTAGGAAGGGAGAGGTTCAACAAATCAGGTAACACAAATGACTGCTTTAACTATGAGCCACTGTTAATAGCTAAAGTGTAGCTTTTAATTATTGTCACACGCTGAGGTGCAACTAAGCAATGATCCAACAACAACTGTATCAACCTGATTAAACCCTGTTTCAATATCTATAATCCAACAAAAGGAGATAAATACAGAGTATGCGTACGCTTTATATATAATCAAGAGTCAAATCATAGACGTGAAGTTTCAAAGGTGAGTAGCGCTATCCCGCTATCCAGCTGCTAGTTTGAGTAATCATGGTGGGATGATTATTTTTTGTCCCAGTCTGTCCCTGTTCACCCAGAGAACTGGTGCTCACTGGATATTTTGTCTTTTTTGTACATTTCCCTGTAAACATAACTAAATGCATTGAGTTGCTGCCATTTGATTGGCTAATTAAATATTTGCATTGATGAGGAGTTAAACAGGTGTACCTAAAAAAGTGGACATGAATATAGGTTTGTTTTTGTTTTTTTAATCAGAACTCCGGCACACTGAATTCAAACATTTAGAAAGCAAAGAGAAGCAACAAATCCTCACACGTGACTTCAGCGGAACAGTTATTCATTTTATGTCAAGTTAAGTGAAAAACATTTAGCACAAGCTGTACTAAAAGCAGGGCGTCATCTTCACTGTCTTAAAAACTGTCAAACCAGTCCTCATGTATGCAAGCGGATACACTGCTCAGAAGCAAAGAGTGCCAATGCATAACCACAGGAATCTAAGAGAACATCGGCTGTATCTTAGCCTGCAACAGAACGGCTTGGAGTGCAGCGTGCCCTGTGCTTCAGCTCCAGCAGATCAAGTGTTGTGATGTTATTTTGTTTTTGTTGTCGTACATTTGAGCTATCATTGTTGTCCTCATGATCTACCCCTTGCTCTCTGTCTCGCTCCCTCTGCTGCTCCTTCCAGCTCCATTAATGCACCCACTCTACTGGGAGACAGAAGAAAAAGGGACACTGAAAGAGAGATAGGCAGAATGGGGGGAAGTGGCACAGAGGAGCGATGAGGGATAAAAAAAAAAACATGTGTGTGTACATGTGTGTGTGTCAGCATGTCTGTGGCATTAGGCTTGAACAGAGTGAGCATGTCCTAGCCAGAGGAGAGAAGTCGTTGAATCAACTGGTCGCAACCAAGGCCTTGTCGCCCTTGTCCTCATCTCTCCGTCTCCCTCTCTCTCTTTTTCCTCACTCTCTCCCTCAAAATCCCCTCCGCTCATTCAGCACTGCATATTACAAACAAGACATTTTACTTAATCCTGAATCTCTCCCCCTCCTCCTGGGCTTCTTTGTCAGGGCACCATTGTGAATTAGAATAACAGAACCGGCTTTAAAAGAAAATTCTACATCAAGTGCATAGCGTTTGCAACCAGGAGATGGCAGGTGAGTCTGAACTAGAGTTAGTAGATATTTTCATTTGACAGACTTTCATAGTTTATAGTGAGCTTGTAATATGTAGGCTGGATATTCAAGGTTTGATGTGTGACATCTCCCATGAGATAAGACATACCACAAAGAGCATTTGCACCTTGTTCTTGGTTTAGCCTGACATCTTTCTACTCAGTCATCCTCACTGCAAATGTCTGTGCAATACTAACAGCTGCACACACAAAATCAAACAAGCTTGTCACTCCAAATGTAACGCTCGTTGTCTGTACTTGGAAGCAGCGCTATCAGTGTCAGCATATTTGAAAAAAAAACATTTTTTTAAAGGTATGTGTGTGTGTTCATAATGGAATGGCGTGTTTAGAGGCCGCTAATCCCAAGCAGGGTCGGAAACAAATGTACCTCAAGCTTTAGACTTCTATTTTTAACTCCAGTATCCTCAGCACTTCAAGCATGCATCGTCCCAGGCTCTGGTTTGAGCAGCTAACACCTCATTACCATTCTGTAAAGCAGTTAACATCGCTGGACATGGATTTCCTCCAAGGAGTAAGTCGGGGTCAGAGGTTCGTATAAATGGAGGTTTCATGATCAGATGGCTGCTTCGGTTTCTTAAACTTTGGTGGTTTATGACACGAGCGACACGAGAGTGTGAATCCTACACAAGGAGCTGAAGTACATTTCGGTCATCTACTGAAATCTGAACAGAAGTTTATTTTTATTTTTGACAGTGAGTGCTCTTTTTTTGCTAAGGGAGTTTAGTGCAGACATTTGATCCTGACTGATACTGCAGGATTTCTCCAGGATCACTTGAACTCTTACGGCTCTAAGATATAAGGCAATGGATCTAAACTGCTATCTAGGTGGTGACTAAAACAAACATAAAACAAAAATAAAGTGTATTAAGCTAAATAGGAAGTGCATTAATAATCATAAAATGAGGCGTTTAATTTAGCAGATGTTCTTTTAAGGTATAAATATATCTTGTTAATTCAGAAAAAAAGGGGAATTTTTGTCAGGTGAATACATTCAACTTTCATATTTTAGACACTGACGTTTTCTATTTTTTTCTTTTTTTTAAGCTATTTAAACACACTTTATTACATCTAATGATCAAAAACATATGTGCATCAGTAAAAGACACTAAAAAAAACTATCTCTGAGGTGAAATGAAGAATCTGGAAGTTTTATTCTCACAACACAGTCTGAGTAAGCAACTGAACATCTGTCACCAAAATTACGCAAGTCATAACTTACCAGGCTCCCAATTTTTTTATGTTTCAGTTTAGCAGCATTATTGAAGATATAACGACAGAACAAAAGTACTCACAGCATCACACGAAATGCTATTATAGTCTCTCAGCTCTATGAGTAAAGCTGATATAAGAAAAGAAAAGAAAAAACATGAGACTGAAACTCACATTCAGACTGCTTTCATTCCTTGGGTGTGTTTTCATCTGTATTCTGTGGTTGGTGGAGCAGCAACAAACTGGCAAGAAACCCTATGGTTTATCGGCTGCAAAAGTTCACTTAACCACCAAAACAGATTATTGAATCCAAAGTGCAAGAGCCTTAAGATGAAGCATCCGAAACATAAAACCACTGGAAACAAAAATAAAATCCCTGATCTCTTTACAAGCTGAAATCCCAATTATTTGGTTCACTTCCCTTTTGTATTGATTATTTCACTTATGCTTACCTTTATATTTGCATATTTCTGAGTACTGTAGTACTTGAGGCCCATGCATTTTCTAGCTTTAGGTCAGTTCTTCTTGGTAAAACAACTCTAGAGGTGTGCTAGACAAAGATGGTGCAGAAAGGTTCAACAGGAGGACAGATTTTACTGTTATGAGGTGCTTGTAACACAAAAACTGGTCTGTTTTCTACTGGATGCTAATGTTGTAGCACCTCAACCATGCTAAAGTCTAAACCATGCAAAACACTGAGCTACAGAAAAACTGAAAAGCCTCAGAGATCTAGGTTAATTCAACAATTGCTTGCAAGAGACTGCTCTGGGCTGAGACAGATGGAGTGACCCAGTTGGGGAGAGAAAAATCTCCATCGTCTTTGTCATCCCTCTGACTGTGTGACTCCTCTCTGTGTCCTCTGGTGCCGACCTCATCAGTCACCATGAAATGACACAAATTACCACGAGCTGTTAGTGTCAGTCACAATGAACTGTGAGGACTTTTTTTTTCTTATTGTTTACATAGCAGCAGAACAACCAAACAAAAAAGCCAGCGTGGCATAAGAAGCTGGAAAATTAAAGAAAATAATCAACAAAGGAAAATTAAAGCAATTAAAAGGGGAAAAGGGGGTTCATATTCTTCCTATTCTGTTAGTAAATTTGTAATCTCCAAACTAAACAAGATCAGCGTACAGCCTTGACTTAGCTTTCCTGCTTGGCAAAGTTTTAAGGACTTTACATCTAGTCATGCGGTAGATGTCCCCTAAGCTTGCTCTAATACTGACTTCCACATGATTCACATATTGTGCTGACTTTCACTGTTAAGTCACCAATGACACACAGCTGAGATGCAGATGGACGCGTACCTGTTGTGCATTTTTCTGAAGCTTCACTTAAGAAACGCCTAATGGACTTGGTGCAGTCGTTTGTCATTAATGTCAAAATCAAAAGGAAAAATCATTTTCTTTCTTTGTTTCCTACTTTGAGCAGAGCCTGCTAGTTTCCCACCAAACAGCAGCTGATTACACACAAGAGGGGTACTGAGCTCGTCAAATACAGCATGTCTTTGGAAGACAGCACAGAAATGTAAATTATACTAAAATATAGACAATGTAATGTATATAGCATCTGTGACTTCCCCAATAAGGAGCAAAAAGTCAGAGTTTTGTAAAGTCATGTGCAAGTTACAGATGACTTTCTGGTCTGGGATCCTTAGAAGGAAAAAAGAACTAAAGGAAATCATTTAAAGCTTTTTTTGTATTCTTCTTGTTTTGTCTTATTGTTGACGTGTGTGTTTCAGATCATTGTCCTGAGGTTGGTGGTTCAATTCCTGGCTTCTCCTAGTCTGCATGGCAAATATCCATGGGCAAGATACCAACCCCAAGTTGCTCTCTGATGCATCCATCCATGCAGTATGAATGTGTGTGTGAATATTAGTTAGAAAGCACTAAGAAAATGTGCTGGTGTAAATGGGTGAATGCACAAGTTGTGTAAAGCGCTTTGAGTACTCAGAAGAGGCTCTTGTCTCATCAGTCCACAGATTTTTTTGCCAAAAGTCTTGAAAATCACCAAGATGTTTTGGGCAAAGGTGAGCTGAGCTTTTGTGTTCTTTTCGGGCAGCACTGGTTTTCTCCTTGCATCTCTTCCATGAATGCCATTTTTGCCCAGTCTCTTTATTCAATCATGAACTCTGACCTAAACTGAGACAATGAGGCCTGCACTTCTGTAGAGTTTGTTCTGGGTTCCTTTGTGACCTCCTGGATGAGTTGTTGATGTGTTCCTGGAGTAATTTTGGTGTATCAGCTGGGAAGGGTCACCATTGTTCCAAGTTTTCTCCATTTGTAGATAATGGCTCTTCGCTGGAGTCCCAAAGCATTAGAAATGGCTTTATAAGTCTTTCCAGACTGACAGACATCAATAACTATTTTTGTCAGCTGTTCTTGAGTTTCTTTATATTGTGTGTGTGTGTATATGTGATGCTTTTGCTGGCCCAGGCTTGATTACTGCTTTTGTTGCAGTAATCAAGCCAGGATGTAAATTATGAAAATGAACTCTGCTTCCAAAAAAGAATCTGGTTAATCACAGTTAATTCGGAATTTAACAAGAGTGTAATTACTTTTTCACATTGGGCCAAGTTGCACAGTTTTTGTCCCCTCAAAAAATGAATAATTTTAAAACTGCATTGTGTATTTACTTGGGCTACTTTGGTCTAATTTTAAAATCTGTGACAAATATGCAAAAAACAAACAAACTAAATAACAAAGAAATCAGGAAGGGACAAATACTTTTTCACTGCACTGTAAAAACTGTGCAAGTTGAGCTCTGTATGCAATTGTAACTGCTGGTGGTCATCCTTGTAAAGACTAGGGAAATTTCCCATGCTCCTTTTTGACTAGGCCAGCACATACATAGATGTTTATAGGGTATAATTCATCTCACATGCCCAAAGATCAGAAATAGCATAAAAACCTCAAAATATGGGTTAGTATATCTGGAAATGCTTTTTTACTCTGGGTCCAGCACTCACTCAGGAAAAAAACCTCCAAAACCAAGATTTCTACAAGTCATCGCAATAATAAAGGACAATTTAAAACCCCAAATCAAAAGTAAAAGCAAACAAGAGTGCATCACATTTCAAGCTTTTTTTCTGCTTTCCTTGGAAGCACTTAAAGGGTAAATGCCACAGAGTGGTACAAAGACACACACAGAGATTAAACACATGAGACAGGTGACGCTGACCCAACACAAACAAACTGAAAATCCTTGAGGTAGGAGCCAGGTGGTAAGTGCTAGCAGGGTGGTGGAGAACCTTGAAACAGACCCGAGAACAGCATCTAGAGGTCAGTACAGGGAGTACACCTGCACTCGGAGGAGACAAACAAACCTCCACAGCAGCTGGTTAAACAACACACGAGCACTCAAAAACCTCCGGCCTCTTATTTATAACCTCGCCCACACAGCAAAGAAGAAGACCCCGAGCAGCAGCCACGCAGACAGACAGTAACAGCTGGTTACAGGCCACAGCGTTCAGGTTGGAGTTGGAGTAACACTGAGAGAGCTGGTTAGTGGTTACTGAATGTTTAACCTATAACAGGCCTATTCCACAGCAGTGATTTTAATATGAAAAGTAGATAAACACACGTGTTACTAATGATGTTAATTAAGGTTTGCACTATTTTGGTACAAATCCCTGTACCTATAATATCACTGGTAACTGCTGCATTTACATACTATTTTATATATATATATTTTTTATGTATGCTGTGAAAAAGTTTTCCATCGAAAAATAATGATTAGCATCCACTGCAGATTTGCAGTTCAACAAAATAATGTTCTCAATGAAAGCAAACGTCTTCTGTGCAAATGATTGCGATTTAATTGAAATTAATTCTTTGTTCAGTTCTTTAGTTCAGTTCAGATGGCTTACACCAGATGATAAACAAATGCAGGCTGATCCAAGTAACTGAAATATTTGGTATTGATAGTGAAAAATTTCATTGGGCCCCCTTTCATCATCTTTACGTTGCTTTGATGAGTGACAAAGATGATGAAAATGCAACAAATGCATTTATTAAAATTTTAAAATAATGTGTATGTAAGAGTTCAGGCTTTTCACAAATCACTTCTTTAGTAACAAATCTGCCTAAACTTGAGTTGCAAAGGTTACTATCGAGTATCAGCCCTTTAAAGAGGAGTAGTCTTCCAAGATGCTAATTTTGATTCATGAGTGACACTCATCCTGTGTCTGTGTCATCACACCATCAGTCTTAAGTTTATGTAACTGCACCCCCAGAACAAACAGCTAGGGAGGTTATCAGTGCCTCCTGAGCTTCTGATTCAAATAATTTAAATAATAATAATAATAATAATAATAATAATAATAATAATAATAATAATAATAATAATAATAATGATTTGTTTAACACACTTCAGTCGGCTATATACTGATTTTGATCCTATTGCGCTAATATCTATCCGATACCAAAGGCACTGTTGGTATCTATACTATCAATACTTGGATCGAGCGGTTCACCTCTAGTACTTAAGTATGTTCAAAAACAAGACGTAGCCTATGCATTTATGAGCAGTGCTTATAGCAGTGCCTGTTTCTGTGTGATTAAATTATATCCAATTATTGACTGAGCTCAAACTCAAACGTCTTCTTGGTGACCCTCGAAGAACAACACACCGCACTCCATGCAAACATCTGTTTAGGTCAAATAAATCTTCAAACTATTTAGACGATTTTGGAATCAAAATTGTGATACGTGCAGATTTAGGTAAACGTCACCCAGACCTATAACTTAGAACATAGCTAACATTATGAATCTGAGCTCTGACTGTATCTGAAACTGCAGTTTTATTGCGCATGTGAATCCTGCTCGCCAAAGAGTAAAATAGTATTTACTCAGCTTGACACCATCAGGCGAAAAGTCCATTAGTCACTAATGTGCTAACTTCATAGTCCAAACAATTCATTTCATTGTGGCATTCTGTCTGCTTCTTCATTTTGAGATTAACTAAAATACTAACATGATATATTAACCAGGCTATTAACCAGAGAAAAAAAATAACTTAACGAATGTGATGCTTTGTACCTTGTGGGTCGGGGTCCCTCAGCTGTCCAACCTGCGGTGTTGAACCTGTGAGTTGTCTCTCTGTCGGTGTCTCTGCGTATCCTCCTGGAGGTGTGGAGGGTTCCTGCCGGTTCCTGTTGACCGGGTCAGTAGCGCACTACCAGATCCTCCTGGTGCTTCAATCTCAACTGATCCACAGGGGAGCGAGAGCACGCAGCGGGCACGCGCACAGGGTAGCTGGGAATGAGAAGTGGGAAGAAAAAAAAGATTCTCTGCGCAGCACTTGTCCACAATGGCTGTGGATGGTTTTAGTCCTTATAAGGATAATCAATCAATGAAATTTAGAATTGCTTTTATTTTTCATGCACACAAGCAGTCGTCAAAAAAGAGAAATGAAATGCAAAACAAGCATTTAATGAAATACCTTCAATTAACATGAGAATGTATCTTTTTATTTCACAAGGCGATTTATAGATCGTGTATAATACTAATCCCGATCTTTTCTCTCTCTCTCCCTTATGTGCTGTGGTAAGTCCCTTTCGTGATGTCATTTGAAAATTCATTTCCTCTTTAGGTCAGAGGTTGTAGAGGACCCAGCACGCATGCACACAGCAACAGCAGCAGCCCCCCCCCCCCCCCCCCCCCCCCATAGTTTTCCCACTAAACGGTGAAAATATCACAAATAATAATGACAATTAAAAAAAAAAACCTTTATTCCACAAACTGAAACAAGTAAAAGCGCACTGAGTAATTGTTTACCATTGGATTTCCCAGATTAAAGTGCACTTTATTCAGTGCGCTTTAATCTTATGTGATCTGGTGCAGATAAGTCACTTCACCATCAACTGAAGGTGTGTTATTATAAGGACATCTCTCTCACACACACACACACGCACGCCGCAGTACAATCTGAAGATGCTTCACATGCCACTGCTGTTTACATCACTGCTTCCTTTCTCGTGGGAAAGATGAACTGCAGCTTATTATAGGAGTCCGCAAAGGAAGTTTCTCTGCAGAGTGAGCTTCCATCACTTGAACAGAATTTGACAAATGTGTGTGAAGCCGGGTTCATACGGAGAATATCATCTAAACGACAATACAGTCGTTAGCGAATTGATCTATACTGACTTTACCATGACTCCACTGAGCAAGGTTTTGGTGTGAGAGGATATCAGTGCTTCTCCACTTTTTTCCAACTTCCAAACGTCATTTTCATATCATTGTTTTTGGCAGAGGATCCTTCCACAGTGACTTCATTTCCTCTTCAGGTCAGACATTGTACAAACAACTCAAAGTCACATCAACCCATCTCAGTTTTCACACAGAACAGTGAAAAAACACGTTGCTTTTCATTCCCCTTTAAAGACCCGTTTCCCTCCACTAGGTGGCGCCATTTTCGTCTGTCAGTGTGGGACTGCCTCACACGCTTCCCAGACCCAAATGACTGGCTCCGACACACTCCTTTCTACAAGTTTATTGAACTTTTTACTACAACACATACAATATAGCATAGTGATGAGTCGATATATACAGAGATTTTTGCCCGGTGATTCTTCACATATTCATGTTGACGCTACACTATAGGCATACAGAAATAAATAAAACAAACATTTGTCTGAACAAAGAGCGTGCGCATTTCTTTTGCATCTTACTATGTCATCTGCACGCTATTGTACTTACAGGATTAACAATATATAGCACATGTATTTAGATATGTTCAAATCAGATAACAGGTAACAATATAGTACACACTCCCCTCTAAATTCTGATTTATTACACTTAAAACATGATGTCCAATAGAGGGTCCACAGTAGGGTCTGACCAGGAGATTATTAAATTTTGAATGTAATGCGTGAGAAAAGAGATGTTGTATGTACAATTCTGTTATGTTGGAGTAAGATTTATCTTTTAATTCCCTTCCTTTGCTTAGCTTTCACTAGGACAAACGGATCTGATTGTTTATCAGCAGTTATATAGTTTTAAGTCTAGGGTTAGGAGGAAGACAATGGGGCTGGACCACGGTAGCTATGATTGGGAATGTGAAGCCCTGAGATGTTGTTAATGCCGGTAAAAGCATCAGGCTGAGCGGTGCTGTCACGAATGATCACATACATGAGAAAGATTAGGGATCGCATAAATGAGAACACTCCTGCTTGGATATTTTACATTGGGAACAAATCTGGTTTTATATATATAAAAAAACCCATAAATAAATTAAAATAAAATGTAGGATTAATTACCCTGTAAAGTGTGACACCAGATTCACTTTAATCCCTTTTATTCTGCTAAAAGCATAAAATTAAACGAACATTTTCAGTTTTTACTGGTTTTATTCAGCGATTCACTTTCATGCAAAAACATCCACTTGTCCGTTACACGCCAAAGCAACGCTGCTTTCTTCCATCCTGATTGGCTGGTCAGGATTTCTCACAGAAGACTAACAGCACAACCTGTCAAAGTGCTCCAGACTGGTGGCTGCTCAGCTGGAGACTCACCTGCAAAACCTCCCCAACCGCTGGACTTTTGAAACAAAAATGAACCACTAAATAGAATCCACGGATTTGCCAAATGTTGATATGTTTTCACATCACGTTTAGAGATCCGAATTCAAACAAGGCCTGTAGAACTTTAAATTAGAAGATGTAAACAGCATCGTAATCTAAATGATTTTTGCGAGCCCCTATTTTAGCCCAGCTCTGATCCTGTGACAAGATGGAGACAGAAAATGGGCATGAATGAACTTATGGAAGAGATAACGACAGCTCTGATCAGACATTTCAATCTACTTACAGGTGGGGTTTTCTAAAGTTGCAACTTTCTGTAGAAACTCTAAGATCTGTCCTCATTCTGCATTTTCAAGGATGATATCTTATCATAAAGTTATACGTTTATATAATAAGCAGCTCTAGAGGTAGTAGTTACAAATGTTTGCAGAGAATGTGTGTGAGTTTGATCGTGAGAAGTCAATTCATATTAAGGCTTGGTTAGAAGACTCATAAAGTTTGACGTGGGGAAGGGGCCACATTAAATGGAACGTGGGCATCATTATCCAGGATGAGAAAGTGCATCAAAAGACTCCAACCTCATTGTATCCAAGCATTTACAAAAGGATTTCTCACTACAGACGATTTGATTGAGCTGGGTTTCCCCTCACGTATTTTTTCTCTACTCATCTCTTACCTTAAAAGAAAGGATCCAGGTATCATTTTTGCAATATAATGTGTTTAAAACACAATGACAACATCAAAAAAAAAAGTCTTGGACTCAGATTTTGTTATCAAACGATAACCTAAAGCTCTGAAACCACAATCAGGATTAATGGAAACCCGCTCTCTCTTTCTGACATCTGTCGAAGTCGATCAGACTTGACTCGCAGCATACCAGCCTCCCGAATGGACTCATGACACAGGCAAAGATTGGAAAGCTAACCCGCTAAGTGACATGCACGCAGTGTGTGAGTCTTCTGTTACAAGCTGGTGTTGCATACTATACTCTTATTTATGACAGAGAAAAAGGTCATGTCTGCCTACAGTATGTCATCCATATGATGCCCTTAAGAAGATGTGTGCAGGGAGTGGGGAAGGCTGTGCATTCACACAAACAGTTGCTGGTCAAAAACCTCTACTGGAGTATACGGCACTATTATTTACAACATGTGTGTACTAACTGATCAGATATGGGGTCAGCCCCGTTTCAGTTCAACCACCCCGAGAGGTGATCAGCATCAGTGGCATGTGTTGAAAAATTGATTGGCTGGGGGCGTTCCTTGATTAAAAATATCGGATTTAATCCTGATTGAACTGAAAAGGACCGGACCCCAAACCTGAGGGCAAGTGTTCACCATTGGAGCAGGAAAGGGCTTCAACTAATTAGAAGACTACAGGGCTACAGATCTTGGTTGTCATCATTATCGGTGATGCAGTGCAGGGTTGAGGGGGCCAGGCTGCATGCAAATGGGGGGGGAGGGTCCGGTGGACGGGTACAGTGTTTGGTCATCTTCTGCAAAGAGACAGTAACAGGAAGTTAGAGTTCAGAGAAACAGAAGTCAATTCAAAGCTCTACTGATGATTAGGAACTAACTTTTAGGAATTTTTGCCATTAAAGCACATTTGTTGTGTTTGTTTGAACACATTAGATCAATATGATTATCATCTATTGTGCATCTGCAACCTATTATACAAACAGTAACATAAACTTGTAGACTGATTTTCTCAGCTATGATACTCATGTTTTACCCTTTCTACAGAGGTGGACTAGTTAGGAAGCAGGTGCAGTTGTAGCAAGGAGGCCATATGCTGATATTTCCTCCTCTTTCTAGGATTATTTTTTCATAATCCCTCAAAAATACAGTATACTGATGAGGCTTTGAGTTATGACTGTTAAGGTAGGGGATTTGAGAATGAAGCGTCAGCGAGTGTCCGCAGAAAATTGTGTTTATGACTCAGTAGACTTTGTTAGTTACCAAGGTATTAACTTGCAGCAGTCTCCTGCTGAATCACGTAGTGCCTGTTTGAATCATCCACCTCGCTGCCACAGTGAACTTCACTCCTGTTAACGCAGATACACAAAAACAACACTGCATAACCAAATATATATCATCCTTATGTAACATTTATCACTCCAACTGGTTCCTCCAACAATCCACAAAAATCCACATTAAGTTAATTTGTGATTCTGGGATGCACACTAGCCATCCTGTACTCGATAAGCGGTTATGAAAATGGATTGCACTCAATCTGCACACACATTTAATAAAATTAAGTAAAGCAGCCAAACTAACAAGAGAAACTGCGACTGATGTCCTCACCTGTTATCATTAATGTCTCTGGCTTCACTGATGCTGTTACCTGTTGGAAACAAGACATAGTTTTATCAGTTTGTTTGCAGTAGCATTAAAAATAAGAAAAACTGAGTTGCTGACAATATTTGTATTGTGTTAAAGCACAACTACCAGAAGTGCCATAGTAGGTGCGTGCAAACACGCACACACACACACATTTAGATTGTACTTACCGTTGTCAATGTTGAGTGGGTAGGATTCCAGTATGTCCCCATTATATCTTCCTGCTCTGTAGCCCAGTGCTGTGGAAACTCTGTGGAAAACCCCACAGAAGAAACCATAGAGATGCACAATTATACATTTGGCCTCACATTCAGCAGCAAACTTGAACAAAACAGGATGCTTCATTTTTAAGATCAATGCAGATTCTCAGTGACCTTAAAAATCAATCATAATAATGTGTGTTTACTATCTACTATCTGCCTGGAAAAGATGAAGAAAACTGATTTAAACTCACGTGTTGTTCTGGACAGAGTTGGGATTGCAGCTGACACTGGTGGACTGCTGTGGTGTCGCGTTACTCTGGAAGAGGGCATTGCTGTAGGTGTTGGCGTGTTCAGTAGCACGGATGTAGGCGTAGAACGGGTTGGTGGGAGAGCAAACGGTCAGCTGTTTTGGTCTCACTGGCTTAGCTGTCGGGATGAAAAAGCGATGTAAGACAGGGTACAGCTGCAAGGAAACTGGGTCACTGGGCTGCAGAATTAAGCATCAAGAAGTGCAGTACCGATCTGTGCTGCATGGGGGCGCCTCATGGCATTCTTTGCCCTCATCGCATCTTTGATGCGGTCAACCTCCTGCTGGTAGCGACGGCGGTCCATCATGGCGCCCTCTTTGGCATCCCTCAGTGCAGTCTCCAGGGCCTTAACTCTCTCAGCAGTAGACCGAAGACGTTTCTCCAGCTTTGGAAGCTCACAGCGCAGATCTGCATTGTCACGAACCAGCTGGAGAGAATTTTCAGTCTGATTAATTCATTCACAAACTGTGCCTTTTGGACATAATACAGTTCGGTGTATTCAAAATCGCATTCTATGCTATATGCATTAAGTTTGTGTACAAGAATGTGCAGCTTGTGCAGCATTTTAATTATCCTCCAAAACTGCTTTGTGGCTAAGAATCAAACCATCACAACCGCAACTGAGATCTAATCCAAGCCCGTCTGCAGCGCAGGTTTGCATCAGTAAAACTTGTAACTGCTCTCATTTCTGGGTCATTCACCTGTTTGTGAACCTTTGTAAGCTGGTCCAAGTTATTCTCAAGAAAGGAAATCTTCTGCTTCTGGGTGCAAGACCCCCCGCTATCATCAGGTTCCATTTCGGAACTCTGCAGAGGAAAACAAAAAACGGAGACAAATGGTGAGATTTTATTTTGTCCCAAATGGCTGTAATACCTGCAGGGGTTAAGGCAGGCTCACAGAAGTTTTTCATTTAAATTGTAGTTAATCTACTACTAAAAGAAGAGCTTAAAATTGGGGTTGAAGCTGTCTGATCTCAGCTCTCTGCAGGCCTTTTGTCCCAGCTGTTCTGCTTTTTTAAAAGCTTAAGAATTTTTTTTAATCAGTACAAACTTTAGTCGAAAAATTTTACAAGATCTGACCAAAAACATGAACAGTTCATTCCATATGGCGACACCCATAATGGATTGTTTGACTAAATGCTTGTGTCTACTTTTACCCAGAAAGGACATTTCTTCATGCAACATATCAAATATTGAAGAGGATTAGAGGGATTAAGGATGCTATTGTTTTTCCTACTCAGGTTTAGCAGGCAATATTAAGGTCACAGACCTCTTAAAACCCTCTTAGCGTGTTTTTAAAAAAAAGAATTCCTTTCATTTATGACTCGATGCCTTACTTTTTTAACTCGCGACGTGAGGTCTTGAACGAACAGCTTGCGCAGGTTGTGGAGGGTCTGGAGTTCGCGGGCCTGGATGACAGACAGATGGAGAGGAGGTTAGATAGGTAGACATCTGTGGATGATGTGAAATATGAAGCAGAGAGGTAGTGATAGTTTTACTCACGACAGTCTCCTCCAGACCCTTCAAGTCCTGTTTGGTCTGCTCATGGCGCTCGTGCAGGAATCTGACAGAAAAAGCAGAAGCATCATTAAAGATAAGAATATGTCTTATCTTTATCATAACATATCATATTAATGTATCGTTTTGAGTGCACTTTATAGGAATCTGAGAACAAAATGACCCCTGAACACTTACGAGAGCTCCTCCAGGCGTTCGCTCTTGGTACTGTCCTGGCTCTTCAGGCGTTCGAAGTCAGCGCGGACCTGAGCCAGCTCCAGTTCCAGTTTGGAGTTACGACTGCATGCATGAGGTTTAAAAACACAAACAAGAAAAAAAAAAAACATGTTCAGAGACAGCAAGACAAACAGGAAACAGCATTAAAATACTTCATCAATACACACCAAACTGAATTGTTTTAAATATAACAGCAAATTTCTGTGTGTTTTTAATATACTGTCATCTTTAACAGTGTTAGCATGTAAGGAATAAGAAATAAAAAAAATGTATGTAAAACAAATAAAGATGACTACAGACTCAGTGATATCATCAATAATCCTCTGCTTCTCATTGATCTCATCCCGCAGGCGGGCCAGCTGCTTGTGGTGGAGACCACGGTGGGACTCTCCCTGATGACGAAGAGCTTTCTGGAAAAGGAAAAACAAAAAAGGAAGAGCGCCTCTTTAAAGATGCTGACCTATAAAATCTCACACTTTCAAGAAGAATGTGTTAAAATCCTGCACACACTGTTTGTGTCATTCACACATGTTGTGTTAAACTGTGCCCTAAATATGGTTTAAAAGACAGAAAGAAAGAAAGAAAGAAAGAAAGAAAGAAAGAAAGAAAGAAAGAAATGAGTCCACTGACAAACAACATGTGTTATATTGTCATTATTGTGCTGCTGTCTTCAATTGGGACATCATTGCCCTTAACTAGATATGTTGATGATTAAGGACAAAAAGTAACACATCTGTTCTGAGAGTACAATATTTACTTCAATCACCTTTGCATTAAAAACTGAAAATGAGCAAAAAGTCTCTGTTAAGCACAGTGAGCGCGGTCACCATAATAGATCCCACTAAAAGCCCCAAAATACCAGGTCAGACTGGAATAATACTTTGAATGTGTACTGGACCCAATGTCAGAAATGTACTCAGTGCTCTGCATTAAATTCTTTCCTAAGGAGGCTTCTTACCTTCACATTTCCATCCTCAGTCTCACCCTTCTCTCCATCCTTCTCCTCAAGCAGGGAGTTATCTTATAGAAGCATAAAATAACAAATTCAACCAGTATGAGCAATTTCAGCAAAGGTTTTAGTCACATATTAATATTTTTACACCATGATTTTCTGTGTGTATGTGTGTGTGTGTGTGTGTGTGTGTGTGTGTGTGTGTGTGTTACCCTGGTCTTGCAGCTTGGCCAGCTCCTCGCTCAGGGAGTCGTGGCTCTCCTCCAGCTGTCTCTTCTTCTGCTCCACACTCTGCATGTACTCTGTCAGAGAGCGGATCTTTGCCTCATGCTGTAAAAAGACAAGTGTTGCCCCACCCCAGGACATCAGAGACATAATAACTCAATCTCAAGAAGAAGAGATATCTTAGATATCTGTTTCTTTTTATCTCACGCCCACATATGTTCTCATAAATCATCAATTTCACTCTATTTTGTGATGCCTCATCATATCCTATCACTCACCTGAGAGATAAGGAGCTGGCAGGAGGAAAGCTCCCTTCCAGTCTCTTCCATCTTGCGGTGGCACTCCAGCTGCATGTTCTCCAGCTGACGGCAACGCTTCACCATGCTCTTCACCTCCGACTTGATCTTGCTGATGTAGAGTCGGGCCACAGTGAACTCCTCCTCGATTGCACCACTGATCTCCACTGGCTAAGAGTGAAAATGAAAGCAATATTTTTTTTGTTAACAAGAATTTCTCCATCGGTGCTTGATACTCTAAATGAAACCTCTGTGATCGTGCTCACCAGCTTTATCTCCCCATTACCCACGATGGAGCTGAACTCGCTGAGGTCCCTCATCAGCCCGTTGAGGACCTCAGCTATGCGTTTGCGCTGCTGACCGCTCACCTCCTGCATACGAGACAGCTCTGCCTCCAGCTCCATCAGACTGGCCTGTAAAATAAAAGAAGGTGAGCACCTAAGGAGAACTAAAACCTTTGTCAGAAAACATTTTAATTGCATCTGGACCTTCATTAAAAATACACAAATGAAAAATCTGCAGACTGGCTGAAAAACTTTGGGAGAAAGTCAAGATTAAGATTAAGATTTACTGTATGAGAGGAATACTAATGAGTCATACTCAAGACCACAGAGCTCTAAACTTATCGTATTGCTGTGGTGCCGCCCACCGTTTAGTGTGAGATACATTAAGGTCCATAAATACTTGGACAATGACTCAATGGTATTATTATCAGGATGTGATTGAAGTGCAGGCTTTCAGCTTAAATTTACCTAGTTCAACAAAAGCATTGCATTTACTTTTTAGGAATTACAGCCATTTTTATCCAGTCCCCCACTTTCAGAGGCTCAGAAGTAATTGGACAAACTAAAATCATTTTAAACCAAAGCATTGTTTTTAATAATTGGATGAAAATGATTTCCAGCCAATCACCAAATGCTGTGTTTCCTTCCTTGAGATGCTCTGTCAGGTCTTTACTGCAGCTTCACCTTCAGCTGCTGCTTCGGGTCATTATCCATTTGTATTGTGAAAGGCTGTCCAATCACCAGAGAGTATAGGCCTGTAGACTCTTGGATTCATTCTGCTACAGATATCAACAGTCACATGATCAATAAACACTAGTGACCTGGTTCCACTGGCAGTCATAGCATTGGCCTCAGAGAGAATATGATGTGGCCTGAATCACAAGCTTGTTTTGCTCCTTCATACTTTAACTGATGGTTAATTTTATGGGTTTTCAGCCTAATTATGGCCTTCTTTACTTGCACTAAAAGTTCTCAGGACCTCGTATTGAGAGCTCCAGTGAAAAGCTATAAAATGTAATTTAACACTTGGAATCAGCGCCATATATTTCATCAGAAAATTGAATAATGAGGGACTAGGCTTTGAAAAGGGGGTACTGTTAGTTTTTTTAAACTCTTGGCATTGAAGTTGAAAGTCTGCACTTTAATGCCAACTAGGTTATTTAATTTTACATCTACTATGGTGATGTACAGAGAATAATTACAAAAATTATTTCACTGTTCAAAATCTTTTAGATTTAGAAATCAAACCATTTTTGACTCCTATACAACTCCTGCAGTGTTTTCCCCTCGCGGTGCTGCTACAACAGGTGCTTGTCTCTGCAGTGCAACGAGGAAGCAAGCGGAGCCTTCTGTTCCCCCTCCTGTCTCTGAATTCAGATACCGTTCTGTTTGTCTCAGTAAATCTGTCGCACTCCAAACATTTACCATTTTCTGGGACAGTTGCTCAGCCAGCAGCTGGTTTTGCAGGCCCTTCTCCTCCACTTCCTGGCTCTTCTGGTCATAGTTGATGGCCAGTTCCTCCAGAGCTTGCAGCACCTCCTTCACCTCAGCCTTGGCGCAGTCGCTCTCCACCTGCAGCCTGCCGAGTTCAGCCTGGACTTTGTCCCCGTCACCCCTGGATGAGGCCAGAAGCTGAAGAATGGGAGGTAATAAAAAGAATGGGAGATAACAAGGAAGATAGAGGCAAATGTGGGCATTAAGGTAAGATCTTAGAAAGAAAACAAGCTGCTTAAAGCTTAAATTTTAGAATTAACAAGTATCCTCACACTCACAGCATGCGCGCTCATACAGTGTGGATATGTTTGTGTGACTGAGTTTGTGTGATCTCACCTCATCCTGGTCCAGCATCTGCTGCTTCAGTTTCTCCACCAGCTGGCACTGAAGGTTGATCTCATCATCCTGCACACACATGATGGTATCATAAACACAAAATGTCCATACTCTGTCACTTGGATGTCTCCAATATATAAATCAATAATTAAACATTAAATGGAAGTGAACAGGACCCCGAAAACATTTTGTTTCAATTATAAAACGTACACCATTGTTTTTACCATGCAAAACAGCTAAGAGCAACAGACTGAAGGCACTGTGTGAGGAATGTATGCAAGAACCTTATCATCCAGCTGCTTATACAGCTTGCGGATCTCCTCCTCATACTTCTGCCGCTCCTCCTCAGAAATGCGAACCACAATGGAGGAGGTGTCATTGTCCAAAATGGGACGCTCCTCCACAGACTCGATACGGGTCACTATTTCCGATGTAGTCCTCTCAGTCTCGGGCACATCTTCTCCTAAACGGTAGGAAAAAGTGAACAAAGAAGACACATTACAATGTTGCACTTTAGTTTGTAATGTCAGCACAGAAGAGTTGGAGGTACGCAGCCTTGAAGTCCCCTCCCCACACACACACCCCCACACCCCACCCACACCCACCAACACCTATATTTGTTCTGACCGTTTCTCCAGCGGTTGAGCTCCGACTCCAGCTTCTGAATGGTCTCCTTCAGGGTCTTGTTCTTCTCCTTCTCCTTCTCATACTTCCTCTTCCACTGCTCTGCTGTCAGCTCCAGGTTGATTGAGGCGGTGTTCCTGATGGTCTTGGCACTGTGAGAGACAAAGGGCTGATTATGTTATGTTCAACAGTCCTACTGAGTCCAAAAGCTGTCCAAAAACTCAGCTTTACCGTTGTAATATGACCCCAAGGTAAAATGAAACTTAACAATCACAAAAAGCAAATAATGCTTCACATTTTTTTAAATATCAGGTAATAATTTGGTCTTCTGTATTGGTTTTATAGGTCATGCTCAAAATAGTTTGTTGCCCTGATTTTAAAGGATAATCTTCCCTGCTGAAAAATGTGACAACACATAAACACAGTATAAACACATTTCCTAGTTTACCTGCTATTTTAGGAGTTAAATTATCATATTTACCTGTTATTTTATCTGTCCCTCTACTCCCTGCTGAACCTGAGATTGGACTATTTAACTGTCATGTGTAAATCTACATTTGAAGTCAAGCATGAATATCTTATCAAGTAGGTTAAGATGACAACATGTTGCTAAAATCATGTTTTCCAGTGCTGCTTTTGAAGGGTTAATGTTATATAACTATACTACTTCATGCTAAAAAATATGTCTGCATGTGAAGAAGCAAAACACATTTTACTGGTTTAGAAATAAACATCTAACATGACGTGTGATTTAAATCCACAGAGGCATCTACCGTTGTCCAAACATCAGAGTTGACTTGGTCTCAGTATCGTTGTAGCTGGAGGGAGAGCAGCAGATGAACATGGTGGTGCGACAGTTACCGCCGAGGGAGTCCTGCAGGATGCGGGTCATTTTGCTGTCACGGTACGGCACGTGAGTTTTCTACAGGACAGAGTAGGGATGATGAGAGAGGGTGATTAGAAGAAAAGAGAAAAAGATCAAGAGAAAACCAAGCAACATAAAGCAAAAGAACTGCCAGAACACTGCTTCATTTACTTTTGCTTCTTGATTTCATTTTAATCGTGCAAAAATTCATCAGCATAAATTCAGCAAACATTGCCCCTCAGCTTTTGGATTCTTAACCAGGACTGGAACTGCTTTTTAACATGCCAGATTGGTTGTGCCATATCCAACTACTCTGAAAATTAGCAGGCATAGTTTTGGCATTTCATGGCCAAGTCTGGTGAGCTGGCAGGAATGAAAGAGAAAAATCATGAGTGTGGGTACTGAGCAGGTCAACAGGCAGACAGTTGGTGTCCGTGTGTGTTAGAAATGAGGTAAACAAAACACTTTATAATGTAGAGAGTGAATTACACATGTTTCAGTTTATCACTAAAGTCACTAAATTCTAGAATAAAAATAAGGTTCACTGGTGGAAAACCTAATTATTCTTCTCTGTATTTAAATTTCAGTTTAATTGACTCCTTAAATATAAATCGAAGCCGGAAGTATAAACCGTTCTTCTATGTTCCTAAAAAAGTTTAACATCCAAGTCAAAGGAGCAGGAGCCCAGCTTAAAAATACAAATCCTTTACTGCAAATCACAAACTGTTATTTTTGAGGCACACTGTCCCATGGAGATAGTGGAAAGAGTGAAAATAGCTCACCGTGCCCTCAGCCAAGGCAGAGATGACATTTCCGAGAGCCGAGAGAGACTTGTTGATGTTTTTAGCCTCATCCAGGACGGCACCTGCAGCTCCGGTCTTACTGACCTGGATTAAAGAAAAACAGGGAGCGAATGAAATCAAAGAACGGAGAATGTGATGGAAAAACAGGCTTACTCATTACCTAAAACTGCAATGTGAACAAAGAATAATGTAAAATAATCACACATTAGTCATTACAAGCAGCTTCATTTACACTGAGTCTTTCATACCTTCTCACTGCCAGCCAGATCCACCAGGTACAGTTTTCCACACAGCTTCTGCTCCGTCTCCACGTGCTCCTGCTTGATGTTGATCAGGAAGATGCTGTGGCTACGAGAGCTGTGCTCATTCATGTCTACACAAACAACGACAACACAACATTCAGAGAAACATCCATTTTCTTCCGCTTATCCAATTCAGAGTCACAGGAGGGCTAGAGCCTAACACAGAGAGACAGCCAACCAGTCACACTCACAACTAAGACCAACTGAGAATCAACAGTTAATCAAACTACACTAACTACAACTAACTGAGTCTATTAAGTAGAAATGCAGAAAATGGAATAAACAAAGGTCCTAGAATTGATTTCTTATCTATTTAATAACTACAATACTGTGAATCATCCTTTCTGCTGATGGAAGACTATTACACTTCAGTCCTAATCATGCTTTAACGACCAACAACATGAATTTAAAAAATGTGGCTTCTAGATTTTTATCCAACATTTTGTTCAAAAGTTGTCTTTGTACCAAGAAAAATTGTGTATTATGTGCTATATGTTATTATAACACAGTAACTCAGTTAAGGAATAATACTTTTGTGTTTTACACGATGGCTACTATGATATAAACCCCATTTTAGACAACTGAGTGCCACTAAACTCACCCCAAAGGAACCCATCAGTAACACTGCAGGACTAAGAATGAACAGTTATTTAAAAGCTACCTTGTCAAAACCAAGCATTACCCAGAACCCAAGCTCATCACTCATCATGACTGCTGAGTCAAGAATTTGTTGGTGATAACTAATATAGCCCGAATTTACAAACAATGGGCTAAAAATTTTGTTAATTTTGTATACTGTATACTAAACTTGTATATTGTCTTCTCAGGTTGACTTTGCTTCAGGCATTTCAATGCATTTCATTCTTTAGGGCTCATCTTTTTATTTTTTAAATGACCAGTAAATAAAGAGTAATTCAGGGGTGGATCTTAAATCTTTCACATTTTGTCAACCAGACCAGCCATCACTGCAGGACAGTGGTATCAGCATTTCACGGAGAACAGGCATCAAACAGCATTGATCTAAAAGCTTCTCGCCTCTCAGACAGAGTTCAGGTTTCTCTGCAGATGATATCTGAGGGCATGAGCTCAGCGCAGTGCCGAGTGTCGGCCCATCAAACTGTTATCAGCACACCATTCTGCAGCACAGTGAGTCAGCAGCCATCGACAGGAAGCAGACAACACTGTGGTGCTCAGCATCACAGGCTATAGTAAGTCCTGTCCACTGCTGTCTCCATCCAGGCTGTTTTACAGGACAAATTGTTATAAATGATCATTTTTACCCTTTAACACTAGTGGACACACTATATTTTGCTCTGACTGATGTCTACATTCTTTCCATTTAAAGTGCCTCATAAGGAAATTTGCTGATTATCTCTCCCTCAAACAACCAATAATAAACAACAATAGAAAGTCCACACACTATTTTAACTTGTACTGTCTATGTACTGCTGTTATTGAGCTGCTTGAGGATGCTACATAGATAAGATTTAAATGAGGAAAAAACAAGTTTTTGTCACTTTTTGTTTGAGTGGAGGAACTCTTCTGACAGAGCGCAAGCTGCAGGTCAGTGAAAAGTGTGTGTGTCGGGTCAGACAGTGTTTTATTAGCCTGTCTGCTAAGAGACTGCTCACAGATTAGCTCAAAGGATGGATGCCTGAAGCCGCCGATACTATGGAAAAAGCAATAAACTAGCTTTTTGACATGTCCTCCCTGTTTTTATATTGGCAGCTTAAAATGATTTAAACTGTTTGGATGGAGAGACTTTGGATTGTGAAACAAAGGAAGAGAAAAGGCTTATAGAGCAGGGCAGCACAACTTTTTGTTTTGCATCAGACTATTGATTTGTTTTTTCATGGAGGTTTTTAAGTCCATTTACTACATTATCACCCCAACAAACAGCCTTCCACTTTATCGACTTTCCAGAAGTTTTGGACGTCTCAGGGCTCTATAAAGTGGCCCAAGATGCTTACCTCTGTATTAGCATTGAAAAACGCATGAATTAGATTTCTGGAATATTTTACCATGTTTGCAATCTGTGATAACTGCATACACAGACCTCTTATATTACTGTTTTTACAGGAATTTTGGTCCTTTGTCTTCAGTTTCAAGACTTAGATGATAGAAAGTCTGTTTTTTTAAAACCCTTTTTTTCCTTTGTTTTATCACATGGCATATTTAATTTATTTTATGCTGAATGGGACTTTTTACTCTGACCTACATTCATATTCTTGCTACACTACCTACATGCTGAGATCATCAAATTACTATTTACAAGAAGGCTGACTGCAGTTAATTAAAGGCACACACTAGGAAGGAGGAATGTTAAAATGAACTACAAGCCATTAAAAAAAGGCAGAACAGCAGATTAAATGTGAACGAATTTATATTCTTCCACATCACTAGATAAAGTGTTTTTGACCAGAGTACAGCTCATTTAACTTTATAATATCGGTTTAACTGATATTCTCTGTTTTTAAAAAAAAGCACTAAGATTGGAAAAATGTTGGCAAATGTTCTCCTGAAAGGTTGGAAATGATCACCTCTAAACTTCAAGTATTCCATTTTAACAAGACAAGATGGCTGCTTTTTTAGTCCACGCTGTCTAACAGATTTTTTCACATTTACAGCAAACTAATGGAGCAACATACAAATGTACTGCTTTATTTCTGAACTACAGACGATCTGCAGTAGGCGGTAACTTAAAAATCCATTTCAATCACTTTGCAGAAAAGCCCATTTTCAAAAGATTTCACAGAAAGACTTTGTGTGTACTAACACACACACACACACACACACTGAGGCACAAAATGCATTAACTCTGAATGGCGGAGATCTGTGCAGGCTGAGATTTATAAGTGTGGAGCAGTGCTGATGTTTTTTGTTTGACACAGAATCCCAAAGCAGATCTGACCTCATTCTTTTCTTTTAGTCTGCAGTGGAGTTCAGCTCTGAGTCAGCACACAACCCACAGAAAAGCAAAACGCACACACACACACACAGAGTTGTGATTTTTTGGAGCGATATTTATCAGCAGGGTTTCTTTATTATTTTTTAAATATTGCTCGGTAAAAATCTATACTGCTAAATATTTAAGACATACTTACAATCCTGCAGAAATTTTAATGTAATAAATCTCAGGGTTTAGTGGCAGTAAGCTCAGCTGTTATTTTTAGCTATTTTTATTATATACTGCAGTGAGATTTTACGCCATGAGACTAAATAATCAGCTTCACCTGTAAAATCTGTATGTTGGACACATCAGTTGCTTACATTTTTATTACCCGACAACACAGGTGTGAGTCAGCAGCACTCAGGTCGATACAAAGTACTAGAATTACAGAAAAGGTCAAGTTATGCTTCCGGTGTTTTGGTAGTTTAATAGCACTAATCAAAGAAAACCAATTAAATTTACAGGAGGAGCAAAGTACAGCAGCTCCTGATGCTTGTTATGACTTTATTAAAATAAAATTTTTCTTTCCCAATTTGTTATTGTCATACAAACCACTTCATCTCTCACAATTGCATCACATTATGAAATGCATATAACAGAACCTCATTTCTGCGAAAATGAGTGAGGCTTTTTGTGATAATGCACAATAACATGCTGATTACATAACACATTAACAGGCCACATGAACTCAGCTGCCATCTCATGCATCACTAACAAGTCCTGAGAGCTAATATTAGCAACAGTGAGAAACTAGAACTGGTATTCTGGTACGGAGCAGTAAGAAATCAGAAACGTTACAGAGTAAACATTCAGATTTGTCTTTTTGTTACAGTATTATATATAAAAATTATGGGGGGAAAACATCAGTCAGGACTGTATTACTCATATGCATCTGTAACGCAAAGATAAAGACTCACTAGTCACAGCAACGTGGCGGTTATTTTTGCCCTCATCAATCACATCCATAACTTCATCAGGGCTTGAAACGAAGCGCTCAGTGCATCCCTAAGGACAGGAGAGGAATAGGAGACAAGCATATTATCATTTACCTGATGCAGCCCATGAACAGATATTCAGGTAGGACACCTACCTTCACATATGGCACCCTGTTCTTATCCTCATGAACAGACAGGTTGGTCTTTGTCACTAAAAAGTAAATAAAGGAAAATCAATGACTTTTTTGGAGGATATTTTAGAGCAAACGAAAAATGCTGCACTGGTTAATCACTGGTGGTAAATTAAAATAAATTGACGTGAGTTATTTATTCTAATACTAACCGTCCAGGAGATCACGGATTTTATCCATATAGATCTCAAAGTAGGAAACCTGTTGGAGAAGAAAAAAAAGTTTCCTCATATGGAAAAAAAAACCTTTAAGTGAATTATTGTTTGAAGCGGGTTTTCACGCCTGCAGAAAATTACTTATTAAAAGAAGGCATGTCCAAACAAAGCTTAGCACAGTGAAACAAAAACATAAACATAATACAAGATAAGACATCAACGCATGTAACAAATGTGACACCTTGATGTGGAATTCAAGGTTTTCATCCATGGCAAAGATGTGATTGAAAATGTCCTCGGCGATGCGAGGAATGATACCCATCTGGTGAGGGTCATGCAGCTTGCCCTGCAACAGGAAATTGTGCATGTAATTACATGTGAGACACAGCCACACAGTAAAATCTAGTTTGATATATTTCCTTTATTATAATAATGCCTTTAAATTTCCATAAATTCTCTGGTAAATCACCATCCATAAGAGGAAAAATGGGTATGTAACAAAGAATCAGCATAATAGCCCAACATTCAAAAAAATGAACATTAAAAGAAAATTTACCTCCATAGTGTGAGTCTTCCCGGAGGAGGTTTGTCCATATGCGAAGATAGTGCCATTGTATCCACACAGCACATCTATAAACAAGAAAAAACAAGAAAATGAGGTTACGCAACATGCGTTCATTAATTTGAAGAATTGTAATTTATTTAGCAGCTCATCCATACCTTTCACGATCTGCTTGGCACAGGTGTTGTAGACTTGCTCCTGGGTGGTGTTGGTTGGAAACACCCGATCAAACGCATAGGACTTTCCCTGCATAGACAAGGAACACGAACAAAAAGGTCATAAAATCCTACTGAAGTACAACTAATGGTTCAAATGAATGCATCCTTTGTTCCCGACCAAGCATTAAGGAAGAATGACGGTGCATTAAAACATAAAAACTTTAATAAGAGTTGCTTTTTCCATGACATTATCCATACTATAACTGAGCCACATCTGTGAAGGGATGTTCTAAATTACTCACGTACAAATTAGAGAACAGAGTCACCGAGTGCTGAGGTGCATAGTGCTTAAAAGTCGCCAACACTCTGGAGGTTTGGAGCAGTTACTGAGTCATTAATATCAGCACAAAACTGTGTGCCAGGAGCTTCGTGGGTTTCCATTTGCCGATCAGGTCCTGTAGGTGTACGTGTGTAAATCAAAGGTAAAACAGAGTCTGAAATGCAGTTGTGTAAAAATGCCTCTTGGTGGATGTTTTGTACCACAGAGTAAAATAGTCAGAGAAATATTTCATCCTTGATTTAGCATCTTCATATTACTGGCTAGGCGTACTGAAATGCTTTATTTCTAGCATCACGCTGTATATTGTACTACATACGAAAACTAAAATGTAAATATGAAAACTTCTAAGTGGGTTAAGTACTAAATTAATTCTTGGTTGGATACAGCAAATTTCTTAACAGCCGACGATTACAGTTGACAGTTTAATGTTTGAACAGACCAAGGCTAGCTGTTTCGCCTCCAGCCTCAGCACTGACCTGCTAAATGGAACAAAACTCTAGTTAATAATTCCAGTTTAATTGCTGAAAGTGATAAATGCTCAGAGTTTGCTGCCCAGTAACAGAAATTCATCACACTCTGAAACAGAAAACAGGAGCATATCTTATGGCTTATTATAAAGGTATTAAATAAATGCAAGCATAAAATCTAATGATGAACAGGTAGCTGGACACAATGTAGAAAAACAAGGGACAAAAATCATCCAAATGAAGCTCATATCCTGTTTATATAAGTCTAAAATTGAGTCTGTATTTTGTATTTTTTAAACGTTGTCCTCATGATAGATCGGTTCCTCCTAAAACCCACAGTCACTGTGTGAGACACTGACAAGTGACTCAGCCCAGACAGGCACGGCTGCAGAAACCAGGCTAATAAAACCCTGAATGTCACCATCCCATCTGAGGCAGAGTCCACAAAGCAACACAGAATGATGCTGCCAGAACATGAGCTGTAGAAAATGTCATTAACAAATTGACTCATCTGCAGACCACCCCCATGCCAGCATGATTGAACAGAGAGACAATTCAGTCTCAGGATGAAGGAGGTTGGGAGGGATGAAGGAGGCACACAAAGAGGCATAAAAATGGAGATGAGCATTGAGACAGTAACGACAAAAGACTGAGAGAAAAACACCAAAGCGGGATGAAATAGTTGATAAAGCCAGAATGGGAGGCACAAAAAAAGGTGGAGCCAGAAAGGAGATAAAGCAGGTCAGTCAGAGATGCCTGAGCTCACTGAATGATTATTGATCATCTCTATGGGCAATTAGAGGGATCAGTTTCTGGCTCTACTGTACAGCATCATGCTGCGGGGAGAGAGGAAGGTCAGGATGAGATATTTCCATTAGTGGTAGACAAGATTTCAACATGATTCCTCCCTCTACATATTAGATACGTCATTTGTACTTTAATTAAAATACTAAAATTACATAAATACATTGAAAAAGCACAAATATTTCTTTGAAGTCAGCGTCTCGTATACTGAATATGGCAGACAGTTAAGGGTGCATTAACTTTCTAGTTTCCAGTGGTTTCTTTAAACTATGTAATTTTCATTAGACATTCAAGCAGTGTTGTTGCAGGCACTGTAATAAGATGACATTGTTGGCTATAAAAAATAATTTTAGGACATATTTTTTGTTTGTTTAACCTCAATAAAAAACAATTAAAAACAGCAAATGAGAGATATGTGGCTTGTTCAGGTTTGGTTCCACCCAACAACCCTTCATCTGTCTTCTAAGCTGAAACATCTACTGCTTCAAGCATCTGCTGAGTAATAAACACAACAGAAATTAATTCAGTCTTGTGTTTTGCATATAAACAGGCCACGTTTTCTACTTCGGCACAGCAAAAGAAAAAAATGATAAAAATAAGAATAGAAACATTTTGAATCAATAAATAAAATGAAAAGCAAAGATGATCCTGGGCAATACTTTACATTTATTTCCCTTCATTTATATACAGGTAACAGTTTATAAATTAAGGGCTCTTATATCTCCCATGCAGGAAAATAAATATATAGGAAAATAACTTAAATGTGTATGTCATATACAGTTTGGAACATGTCATGTCACCATCTATGTCTCTTTATAAATGTGCCATAAAATGTTTAATGATGGTAAACTAAAGTAAGCATGATGATGGGCCTGATGTGTGTCATTCATAAGCTGCACGGTGCAGTCCTCAGTCAGCTGATGTAGGAGGCCAGAGTGCGCATTTTATCAATGTTAGCTACATAAAAGCCATGGGTACTTGTTATGCTAGGTGAAAGGACAATTTAAGGGTAAAAAAAAAAGAGGGGGGGGGGGGGGGGTCCCGTTCCTCCCCTGAATATTGTGTTTTCCTGCTGATCTACAACCCAAACAGATGGGCCGGGCTGATGATTTATTGATGGAGGGCCTTCCTGCACAACAAAGCGGCTTCTTTTTACTCACCCCGACGACGACGGTGTCATCTCCTTGGAATTTGGGTAGAAACTGGTCCCCACGTAAAATCTCCGACTGATTTAGAGGACGAAAGCGACACAGCACTTTTATGTTGCATTCCGCTGGGGCATCGGCCATTGCGCAGATTCAAGGTGGAGGATGCTGCTTTCTGCTGAGAGGAAAGATGCTGCTGACGCTGGAGGCGATTAGATCTTGGGCCTGATCTGTGCGTCTGAATAAGCTCTGAGTGATGCGCGCAGGATCCGGTCGTTTTATATCGAGGCGGCTTTGAGGATGGCGGACAGGTCGGCCTGTTTCTTACCCTTACCGGCTCAGAGAGACGATAATAAATTTATGCGCAGCTGGACGGTGTTTTCGTGTCGCAGTGAGGCGGCCAAGCTAAATTGGATGTCAAGGCGCAAAACAACCCCCTACATCATTAAAACAATGAGCTCTGAAGCGAATCGATTGCCCCTGCTGGTTTGTTTCTCGCTTGTCGGTTCCTTTTGTGTTGTTTCGTCCCTTCCCGTGCAGGGGCGGCGGTGGGTGTGCGTCTGGCCGGTTGAAGGTGAGATGCTGCTGGAAGGGCAGTGAGGTAAAGCTGCTGCTTGATCGCTCTCCTTTGGTCGCCACAGCGCCTCCTATCTGTAATCCGAGGAAGGGCGTGGTCTGCATCCGCCTCTTTAAAGTGGTACCCACAGCCTCAGCATCACCAAGGCCCAAGGTGAGGCGTCACATCTGAACAGAGGATCCAGGAATAACTTTGTTCTCATATACATCACAAATAGTCGTTGGCTCTCATCCAAGGAATGACTGTACTGCTTGGAAAGCCATATGAAACGATTTGGGGAAGAGAGATTATTGATTAAGGGATGATTAAGCTTCAGCTTAAAGTGGCATTACAGGCCAGGGTGATGCAGCAATATGTCGAGACAGCACATTGAATGTCAGAAACCTGTAATTAACACTGAAAATACAACTACTATGGAGTTAGGCTGTTTTAGTATTATAAAATATGGCCTGTCTGCAGAAACACAGGAACCATCTATATGAGCTATTTGCAGGGTTCTGGTATTGTGAAAACTGACTTAAATCGAACTGTGGTTTTTCTTTTAGAGTAGTCACGTATGTTACTTATGTATATATATTTTTTCTATGCTTATGTTACATCTATCTATCTCTATAATTTTTTAAAGGATATTAAGAAAGTGTTTCAGCAAAAGATTTTGATTTCTCTCTATAACGAGGGCAGGACTGTGTGTGCGACCTGAAGGAATATTTAAACACGTATCATATCATATTCAAATATTCAGAACACAAATCAGCACAAGGTACATGTATTTTTTGTAAATAGTTTAATATTAAATAAAAAACGACTCCCATATAAAAAAAGAAAGCTACAGTCCACAATTTAATCGTCTTTTTTTTAACATAAGTATTGAAAGCAAGGGGTAGAATGAGAAAAATACTTAATTACAATTCCCAGAAAAAATTCACAATTCATTGTTTTCTCTCATCTTTCTCTAACAATATAAAATCAAAATAAAACACATTAACTGTACATATGTACAAATCTCCAAGTGTAGAAATTGCATAATCTGCTTTCTTTTTCACTTTTCTTTATTCTTTTTTTGTTATTTTATTTTAAATACAGCTAGAGATGCCAGTACTCTCAGGGGCAGGGCAGTGTGTGGAGGAGAGTTCAAACAGTGACGGGGGAGACAGAGCAAGGATATCACTCCAAATCCACAGTAACACAGGGACTCAACAGATCCACATAAGACATTATCGCTCTCTGTGTTGTAAGTATTCCAGCCATCCATTCATCCAATCAAAAGGACATACAGTACTTTCTGTAAACACCTGGTTCCTGTTTAACTTCAAAATTAAGCCTCTTTATTTTATTTTATTTTTTAAATAGACTTATCTCTTGGCTGGGTCTCATCCCATGTAAGTCACCAGAGCTACATGTAATTCTTCACAGAGTCAAGTAACACAGCATCTGAAATGTAAATGGGTTGCCAAATTATGACAAACGGCACTCGTGAGTTTCATGAGTTGCACTAGATTTGTTGCCGGTTTTGCAATTTTTACAAACATCAGTATGGTTAGAGTCACTGGGAACCCTGGAGCATTGCAAAATGATTCAAGGTTGTACTAAACAACTTCAAATAATGTTTTCCGTTGGTTTAACATGGAAACCAATACATCTCACATGATATGTGAAATTATATTCAATGAAAAACTTTCCTGTTTGTAATCAGCCACTGATATAAACTACCTAAGAAACCTGATTGAGTAAACCACACTAGTTCCTTGGTTTATCCCACATAAAGGTTATATCATACTTTGAAAGTCAAGTTTTTTTCCTTCTTGTAGTCTCTTTCAGCACCGTCTGAAAACCTGGAACATTTCTCTAAAATACAAGCACAAGGAGACGTTCATCTTACTAAAAAGAAAGTCTCACTGAAATGAAAAACGTCCTGACAGTGGGGGGCTCAGCAACAGCACTGTTGTCCAACACACACACACACACACACACACACACAGACACACACAAGGACACACTCATCCACACGTGTACAGACACACTTTCAACAGAGAGCATAGTTCAAGTAGATGGGCTTCGTCCTGACTCACAGTAACACACTGATGAGAAGAAAACATTACTCGTTTGTTATTTTCATGTTTTCTCATTAATATAATTCTAACACCAACCTAATTGACAGATCATTGTTCACAATGTAACGCAACCATTATTTTGTGACCTAAGAGAAAACACAAGTGAAAAAAGTATCCACAAAATCTCTCTTCATGTTTTTCACCTTTTGAAATAAACTCAGACTAGATCTTTCTCCTATCTGTTCATAGTGGTTGCCATAACAATGGTTGACATGACAGCATCATATTAGTGCAGTTGATTTTTTTTTAAGGTCTAAAACAGTAGTGATGAGGTTGGAGAGATGGAGGGGTATACAGAGGCATCTGGTTGCCTTTCATTGGTGAACAGCTCTGAATGATGGCACCCTCCACCAATCACTGCCTTTGAGACCTGGCGCCTCGTCGCCGCCTGCCGCGCACTGACCTCTCAGGCTTCAGCAGTGCTGTCTGGAACGAGAGAGAGTGTGAGAGAAGAGTCACATCAGGCTCATATCTTTGCAGCTGCCAGTGGTGGAATGACTTTGCACTGCAGTCAGAACTGCACAATCATTGAGAAGACTCACAGCACCAAACAGAAACTGCTCCCTTCAGCAAATCCTTTACACTGATCCTGCACATCAAGCTTGCACAACCCAAGCCCCCTTCATGTCTTGTTGGAAAATCCCAACTTTAAGAGCTCTCTTTTTACAAATATTCAGAAAAAAAAAATCAAAGTTTCAGTTTCTACAGTTATCAACAACTCAGTCAGTTAATGAAGAACATGACATTATATTATCTGATATTATATGACATAATGTGATATCATTGAAAGGCCCTAGCACCCAAGAGTGTTGAATATTTTTCTTAAATGCTGGTTGTTAGTGGCATTTCTTGTGCCGCATTGTCATTAATGTGGTATTTCTACACTTCAAGGATGAAAAAATTAAAATACTTGGATTCACTGCACACCACCTATCTGATGCTATGAAGACGTCAAATAGCATTATATTAGCTTCATTGTTCTTTACACCCATGCTAGCAGCTTTGAGAGGAGTCAAAGGATTTTAACGGTACCATTAGGTCTGTGTGATATGACCAAAATCTCATATCCCGATTTAACACATCTATCGTTCCGACAACGATATAAGTCACAAAAATGTAAAATTTTCTGTAAAGTCTGTGAATCTTGGGCAGCTCGACTTTCGTAATGTGTTTTTAGCTGGGCGTCATGTACCTGGAGTCGAATGTTTTAACCGATGCATGAAACTATACATTTTTAGACATAAGTTGTAACGGCCACCATTTTCTTTGTGAGTATTTATTACACGGCGTGCTGCTGGGAAAAGCCTGTTCTAACATTTGAGTCTAAGGTTTATTTTTTAGCACCTGACGGCTCTTTGTTGCTTCTCATCCGTAAACACTTTGCATACTGTTTCACGTATAATTCAGTTTATATTGAAAAATCTCAACAGGATCTTGAGCTTTATTGTGAAAGGGTTATGTGGAAAATAAACAAGAGGACGGCGGAGCTACGCGATGGTTTTACTGTTGTTGTTGCTAACGACAACGCATAAAAACAGTTGCCTGTCTGTCTGTAGTGTGGTTATATTAAATATAAGAGAAAGAGAGAACTTGACGAAATTAATATAGCCACTACAGTGACCATCAAAACGATGAAAAAATATTGCCGTAAACAGTTTATTTTGCAACACCACGAAACAAACGATAGCGTAATATGAAAGATTTTTATATCGTCATCCGATATATCATTATATCGAACAGCCCTGGGTACCATGACTCTGTGATGAATGCTTATCGATCAATGGTTCTTTACTCATTATATAGTTTTACTTTATTACATTTTGTATTCACTCATATTATTGTGCCTCTCTTCCATTCTTCACCTAACAAAACAAAACTGAATACATGATTTACTTTTATACCATTTCTTCTGTGTGGTTTTGAGTGTACTATTCCACAGTATACAGACGTTAGGCAAGGAAAGATATAGTGTATGATTAAGTTTTATTCGAGGTGTCGAAAGATTGTTTGTGTTTCCAGCCTTGCACACAAATGATGTGTGTAAGGCTGGAAACGAACACTGTCACCATCAACTCTATTGAAGTTAAATCTCACTTCAAAGTAAAGGATTTAATCTTCGTGGAGATCAGTTTGTGAGATCAAATGTCTAAGATAGGATCAGTAAACAGGAAATCTATTACTTTTTTTCTGCAGTACTCAGAGAAGAAATAAAAATATAAGAGCTTGTTTATACTTGGGTCTGATTAGGCCTCTGGACCCACTTGTTACCTGGTTTCAGGTTTCCCTACAGACTGTTTTAACAAGTACATGTCTCAGTGCTGCCAACTCAACAGCTGTTGATGGATTTTCACCAGAAGCCATGCATGTTAACCTCAAAGTGTGTTAACATGCAAGTCGCATATAGTCATAATATAGTCATCAAACTGTGGAAAGGTAACAACAGCAAATACCAACAGCTGGGGGAAAACAAGGCCCTTCTTTAAGACTGCAAAGAGTCTGACTAAGAACATTTGAATAGAACTGGTGAGAGGTAAACAACAACCAGCCCTCCTGCTAAAGAACAATAAATCCATAAGTCATCAAGAGGGAGACAAATCTTACTGTAGCCTTGGTTTCCTCTAGTGCTGTAGCATCCACGTCTCTGAAGTCTTCTAACACATTCTGAAGCCTGATAAAGTAAGAAACGCATTAGTATGCACTGCAGTATGCCAAATACACCTGACAGGACAGTTATTATAGAACTGCATGTGGGAGACACTCAGATTTTTACTGGAAATTGAATTATCCAGGCAACTTTCTGTATCGAGTACAACTGAGAAATGAACCATCTTAAAAGGAGTCTTACGTTTGTTTCCTTTTCCTTCCTCTTCTGGCTCCAGCCGCTGCTCCTGCTTGGTCCTTTGTGTAACCAGAAATCATGTTACAAGGTTATTAAATCATGCATCATTGTTTTAAATTTCAGCTACTTAAATTAATCAAAAGTCTATAACCAACCATTGTTAAAGTCCACATTCTGGTGTCTAAAAGAAGCAAAAACATTTTTGCCTTTGAGTATAAAGGAAACAGAAGACTCGGGCACTCACCATTCCCTGTTCAGAGTGCAGCAATGTCCCAGTTGTCTCCTCAGTGGGCCTACTATTGCATCCATCCCCAGGACTGAGATACCCTACTTGGGGAAGATGCCCCTGCCTATCCACACCTGGATCTACATAAGGGCACATAGATGCAGCAGGCCCAGCACAGTCTGTCTTGGCCTCCTCCAAGTATATAGGTGGAAGAGGAGGTTCTGGGTGAGTATGTCCCTCTACCATAACTGGTTTCCTTTGTAAGGGGGACACAGACCCATCTTCAGTGGGTTTGGGTGTCCCTTGGGCTGGAGAATGGGCTGCTGCTTCCAGACTAAGTCGGGATAAGTCTGGGTTGCGTAGGGAACAAGCCCTCCGTGGGCTAAGGGAAACTGGGGCACTTGCCTGTGGCAGAGTTGGGACAGTTGTGGACGGTGTATGGTGCTCCACAGGAAAAGAAACTGGAGGTAAGGCACAGAAGGGTGAAGTGGGGTCAGATGGCCCCAAATGGGCCCCATCTTCCTGCTCTTTAGCACTGACTTGAAGAAAAGAGGTATAAATCGTGTCCATGAAAGAAGTATAAGGATCAATGACAGATCTGCCCTCAGATCCTCGCTGAGAGGCTGGAGTGGATTCTTGGGCAGGAGCTGGAGCTAGAGCTGGAACAGGACTTGGGATCACTTCAGGAGTGATTTGATTAGCTGGTATGTCTTCCTGTGGGGCAGGGCTTTGCGCTTCCTGCAAGGATACTGGCTTCTCTCCCTCTGAGGCTGGAGCAAGGTTCAGCTGGCGGAGCAAAAAGAAAAAGATATGTTAAGTAACTTTCAAAGATCCAGAAAGTATTAGAGAATTAAAAATGTGTTTTCTCTTTGTTGCAAAATTGCCTAAAATTATATAATCCTCCATTTATATATGAACATTCAACTTTAAATTGTCTTTAGATTTTCTTAAAGCATTCAGGAGGAAAAACAAATCTAAATCTTTCAACATCTGATGATACTGAATTCAGTCAGTATAATGTAACACTTGTCTGAACATGGATTTAATTTTTCACTTACAAACCCTCCCCCCCAAAAAACTATTTTTACACGCTTCCAGATCAAAACACAACAGGGCTTTTTTAAAATAAATGATAACATCTGTAAAGTACTGATGCAATATGAGAAGAACTCAAATTTTATAGAAAACAACACAATCCTCAAAAGTGAAGCTTTATGACACAGATGTTGCAGCAGATATAATCTGCAGCTGCTGTAACTGAAACATTACAGTCATTCCCAGAGAAAAGTTAGTGTCTTAACTTTTTGGACACCATAGTTCACTGAAGAAAAGAAAAAAAAAAACAACATTTTTTAGTGAATCTAGTACACACCATTTCTCAAATTGTGGCACATTATTTTGTGTAGCACATATGCATTCACATTCACCCACTTAGGATTTTCTTAACAAATGCAACATGGTGTTTGCAGCTAGAGAAAGGTTATTATGGAAAACAGCAAATCCTTAACACTAGTATGTACAGTAAAGAAAGGATAAAAATGCTGTGTTCTCCAGACTTCATGCTAGGTATGTACCTGTATGTTGTTGAGTAAGTTGATTGCTCCATCATGGCCCTGTAGCAGTGGCATCCCCAAAGCAGAGGCCTGGACTGGTGGTAGAAGAATGGAACCTGCTCCAATCCCCACAATGTTATGGAGGCCTGTGAGGCCAGGAAGATCTCCTATAAAGCAAAAAATACACTAATACACAGTGTATAAAAAAAATACTGCAACAGAGTCCCTGCAGAGTTTAAAGTTTAACACTGAAAGGCAAATAATATTTATTCCTAAAACAATGAGAAAGACGTATAATACAGTGTGTGTGCGAACTCACCTAATATAGCAGGGTTCAGCAAAGTGGGGAGTAACTGTTGGAGGATGGGGTTGTCCTTGCTTTGAAGAGATACGGGTATGAGCGTGTCAACACCAGCATCTGTGGGTACCTGAAGTGAATATAAAGGTTTGGAGTTTCAGACAATGAATTATAAAATAAATAAGGTATGGCTGAAAAAACCAGGAGACATAAATAAATTATTCACATATATTAACTTAGTATTTCAGTATAAAAAAAAAAAAACTAAACAAAAAAAGTTTTGGAGAATGCAGACATTGCATTTTTGCAAAGGCTGAAAGGAACACCTCCCACTCTTTCTCACACATTATCATCATCATCATTATCATCATTATTGCGTTTCTTCTTTTAGTTACTGTTGAGTGTTTTTTCTATGTTCATATATTTGAACTATAAACAGGATGAAAAACTATCCTTTCATGCCACATGCCAATGGGTACATTAAAACAGAAAGACTGTAACCAAACCAATTGTAAAGTGTGAGGGTTTAATTATAAAGCAGGGTAGCAAAAAAGGAAAGAAATTTGGGAAACTAATGCAGTAAAAAACAATGGAGGAGTTAAGGAAATGAGTTTAGTTTTTCCAAGGGAAACTAGGATGACCTCAGAGGAAAGAGCTATAGGAAATCGGGAGCGTACCTGAGGTTGGCTATGTTGGGTTTGCTGTGCAGGAGCTAATTGGGTATTGGGAGGCGGGTGGAGCTCAGCAGAGCTCAGGGCAGCAGTGAGCAAGGCAGGGCTGAGGGGCAGGAAGGCTGCAGAGGGAGGAGGAAGAGTGGCGGGAATGAGTAGAGACTGAAGGGCTTGGATAGAGCCTTCAGCTCCTGCAGGAATAGGAAGGAGGCCCTGAGTGACCTCCAAGAGCCCTGGCCCAGTTAGGGTTGATGGGTCCAGCAGGCCAGAGGTCTTATCCAGACTGAGGCCCTCTAATGTAGTAGAGATCTGCTGTGACTGCTGGATAGGAACTTCCAAGCTGACCTGGCTCAACTGACCCAGCGCAGATAGAGGTAACAAGGAAGCCTGCTGTTGCAACAAGGAGGCCATTAGCAGAGCGTGAAGGTTGGGTTTTTCTGTCAAATCAGCCTCCTGCACTGCAGAAGGGGCTGACGCTGGGGCTGGAAGTGGATTCAGCAGCCCTAAAAGGTTCAGAGGGAACTCCCCTTGGGCACCACTCAACAGGGGCAACAAGGGAAACAGATGATTGTTGTTAATCTGCAGTTGCTTTTGTTGTTGGTCTTGGTGTTGCTGCTGTGCATCTTCTTGCTGTGTTATCAGTAACTGCTGCTGTTGCTGCTCTGACTGCTGGTCTGACAGATTATGTGGTGGCTGCGGTGCAACACTGGCAGGAGGTACTTGTGCATGTTGTCCTCCCAACCAAAGGCCCCCTAGGGGCAATGAAGCCAGGACTGTGGGGTCCAGGACAGATGGTACTCCTCCTGTAGACGACAGCAGCTGGAGCAGCTGCTCTTGGTTCATGAATGGAAAGGCCTCTGCCAGACTTAAAGGAGTGGCTGAGTCACCTACAGCTGAAGGGTTAGGAGGACTGTGATTCTCTCCTTGACGGGAGGAGCTAGTGAGCCCGGGACTGGTGGCTGGAGGTTTGGTCAATGTGGAGATCTTTGGGTCCCCAAATTCAGACTCCTCCGTTCCTGTGGTAAAAACAGCAATTATTTAAATCTGTTTAAAGTGACTAATCATTCAACACATTTTTATATGGATCTCGTGCTGGATGGTATGCATCAGTTATATCAGTTATCACTCTGATTCAGAGCAACAAGAAAAAAAATAATGCACCCCTTGTTCTTGACATATATTGCTCAAAAAAAATAAAGAACCATTTGTTTATCACAGTATAACCAAGCAGTTAAAATTTAGGGATATCAATCTCTCCAGTTAGACAGCATAAACCGAGGGAGGAACAAAAGGACCAAGTCCAGTGCCCCACAGACTATCAGGAAGAGACTCTAGAAGCATGAGGTTCCTACCATCCTTTAGCAGGACCACCAGAGAACACTACAACTGGCAGACCTGCCACTGGTGCCATTTTCTTTTCACAATGGTTGCCACTTCTTAACTGGACAGATTGATATCCCTGAAGTTTAACCGGCATGTTTTACTGTGATGCTCCCTTATTTGTGTATTTATTATCTTGTGTAGAATAATCTGTAAAGCCCATTTAAAGGGGGAATTCAGCTACAAATACAACTCACATTAAAAATAAGAATGACAAAAACAAATCTGATGTCTATATGTGTAGACAACCAAATTAATTCAATAAAAATTACAAGTTTAGGCTGTACTTGTAAAACTAAAACCATGAATAACATCCTCACCTGCAGTTTGATTTCCTGGGGAAGACGTCTCAACATCAGAGGTATGGCTGGAAGAGTTGCCCTCCCCTTGGGGAACATTAGAAGATGCTGCGAGAATGGCCAGGACGTGGTTGCTAAGATCTAGAGGCTTTGGGGAAGTGGATACCCCTACAGGAACACTGCCTTGAGAATGACTAAGGTCCACTGACGTAGGTTCATTCTTACTAATAATCTCTCTTGTGACAGTGCCCTGAGGTGAGGCAACCTGTAAAGATGACTGGGAAGCAGGATCTACTGAAGGAATGTGATTATCGGTTCGTTGATGCTTGCCAAAGGGAGATGGGGGTGTCTGCTGAGATGGGCTGCTGCTGTTGTGGAAATCTGAGTTTGGTAACACTGTGCACGAAGAATCTTTTTGAAGAGGAGTTGACTTAGTGGACTGACGATGAAGATGAGACTGCGCTGATGTGAACTGAGAGGAGGGGGGAGGAGGAGAAAGTGGCTGTGGACTCAATGGGGGAGAATTAGTGTTATCTGTTCGGCAAGGTGACCGAGTCGGCAAGTCCCTGACATTAGACTGATGGGTTGGAGATGAAGGTGACTGCTTGGGGCTCTGTTTATTAGTGTGTCCACCTCCTTCAACAGACACAGATCCAGACTGAGCTAAGGCAGAGCTGGATGCTGAGACTGTGGCCTGCGCATTCTGCAAACTGAGCAGGTGTAACAGGGCAGACAAAGGCTGGGTTGGAGGATCCAAGCCAAGAGGGGTGGCTGTGGGTGTCGGTCCTGTAGTGAAGTCCAGGGCCTCATTTGGGCGCAGAGGCCTGGAAAGCTGTGCCGTCTGTCGAGGAGCAGGGAACCTGGGCATCTGCCCAGAGAGGAGTTGATGATGGTTATCCAACATGATGGCATTCTGATTCTGCACAGCTGAGGTAGAGGAAGAATGCGAGGAGGAGGAGGGGAATGAAGTGGACGAGGAGGAAAGATTGATAACTGTAGCAGAAACAGCATCTTCTGGTGGGGTCTTCCGCAGCCCATTACAGAGCTGCTTGGTGTCTGTTAGCATGCTGAGGACTGTGGGAGATCGACGCTGCCGCTTCCTATACGATGTGTTACGCTCTGCTGATTGTGGCAGATGGGACGAGGAGGAAGCCAGGGACTGGACCAGAGAGTGGGATGGAGGAAAGAAAACAGTGGAGGCTGCTGCAAGGGAGGGATGGGGAAGCCTAGAAGAAGCAATGGAGGAGGGAGAGTGGCTGTTATGTAAAGTGCTGTTTGTTACCTTTGATGCCTGTTGCTGCTGTGCCTCTTTCAGGACCTCCAGAGAAGAGGCCAAGCTCACTGCATTGCTGGCCACATTTGACCTCTGGCCCTGGGTTATCTGGTTAGCCAGCTGAGCCTTGGCAGCTGCAGAGAGGAGGCTACTTGCAGGGAAAGAAGCTGGATGTGGCAGCTTGCCCTGATGGCTATGGTGGTGGTTCAGATATGGCCCCAGAGGTAAACTAGAGGGCCCTGCAGAGTTCAACCCAAACACTTGTGATCCTGCAGTGGAGGTTGGAGTCTTTGAGGACTTTGAGGAAAGACCATGAGGGTTACTACTGCTTTGGTTGGTCAGTAAGGAGGGATTATTAGGGTTTAGGAGGTGGTGATTATTAGTGCTGCTATTGCCTGAGTTCTTGAACTGCTCCAAGATGTCTTCCAGCTTGTATTTGGGAAGCTGGGGGCTGGGGTTTGGGGAGCCACTGGAAAGTGGGGAGTGTGGAGAGGAAGAGGTGGATTTCCTCCTCTGAGGCAAGTTATTTCCCATCAGCGTTCCTCCTGCTGCTGGTAAGCCTCCTCCCTGCTCAGACAGAGAGGATGGAGAAGCTGATGGGTGGCAGGAGCGCTGGTGTGGAGACATAGACAAGTTATGGACAGAGGGAGAGAGGGAGGGTGGGGTAGAACCTCCCACAATTACAACATGAGGATGATGAGGGTGAGTCTGTGTTCCTCTTCCTCCTCCACCAAGGGTAACAGGGGACGAGGGGGGAGGTGAAGAGAGGGGTCCTAGCCGAGGAGAAACAGGAGTCTCTGGGGTTTTAGGTGTTCTTTGACTTTGACTGTTGCTTTGAGGAGTGGGAGTACGGGGTGACCTCTGGGGGGTGCTGTATGCTGGAAATGAGCTGGAGGAAGAACTGGAAGATGCTGAGAAAGCAGGATGGTGAAGTCTTCTCAAAGCATCTAGTGGATAGTGAGAGTTTGTGGCTGGGTGAAGGACAGAGGAGGAGCCATTGTAAGGATAAATAAAATGGTGAGAGGATTTAGGACTGGTGCAGGGGTTTGGGTGAAGGTTGTTCTGGGGTCGAGCTGGGACTGGATGGAGTTTGGGACAGAAAATGCCACGGTCCTCTTCTTCACGCTCTGTGGATTCGCTCTTTGTATCACGACCGTCCACCCGATTGCTCATCTCTGGAAGTGGGAACAAAAAATACAGCTTGTTACTCAATTTTCCCGAGACTGCTAAATGGTTTACAGAGCAATTATTGTGAAAGACAAGTCTGCCATAATTTCTTGTCCCTTTAATGTCTGAACTGTGATATAATTGCCAGAAAATTCATTTTTAAGGAATGTTTATTGAACAGTCTGACAAAAAAATATATAAATTTGCATGACTTTTAATTCGTAAATTTTTTACATCTGTCAATTTTGTGCAATTTAATTGCTTAAAAAAGTATTGTGAAGTTTATTTAGGTTTTTCGATACATTTGTTGTTAAAGGCTGTAAGAAGCATTTAAACAACCAATTTTTAGTAATTGAGGTAAATGGTGTGAAATTTTTTTTTGTTTTTTTCTAAAAATCAAACGTTGAAATTATAACTAATATGTGCAGAAGAACCTTTTACTTTTGTTATCTAATGGTTGCTGAATAATCCGAATGGAGGCCAAGCTCTGCAATACAAGAATATCCCAAAACCAATTAAAATTAATAATAATCTAGAGAAAAGCGAGCAGTTATCTAACCAACCAAAATGAGAGAACTATGCACAGATGTGCATTAACGAAGGAATATAACTGCACAGAGTGCATAGGAAAAGCCTGGTTCAACAGTTGCTCCTCATCACCCCATGTGGCTCTCTGACTTGTCGTGTATACAAGGAATGTTAACGCTAATAACACCATACTAAAATATCCAGTTCACATGACTTGAGTCAGAGCAGCTCTGCCCATTGAAATAATTCATATTTTACCCAAATTTTTAACAGAATTGAAGAGAGCTGTGTCTCAACACTGATTTTTACCAAAATACAAACAGTTTTTGGGTGGAAATAAGATACAATAAAGTGGAGGAAACAAAGCACGCCAGAACTGGAAATCATCGTTTTCCTGAATCTCTTCTGTTCTTAGGATGAAAGGACATCAATACTACAGCAGTTCGAATTCTGTGTGGCTGACAGCTGCTGCATTCAACAACACAAATGCAGATCTACAAGAAACAAATTTCCTTTCAAACCACACCCACCGGCTCCCACAGGATTTCCGGCAGTCACTGGCTACTCATGCAGATGGCCAAACCCACTCCCACAGTCAAACACATGTGATCCAAAATATGGATGCAAAATTAAGTGTGTAAGGCTGTGGCTTAAAGTGTAATAAATTGCATTGAAACATTGTGGATTCTGTTAGAGTTTCTCTGATATTCTACTAATCGAAACAGAGTGCAAGAGAGTAGAATGGTGAGCTAGAAGGAACTGGATTTGAAGGCTGACTTGAAGACACTTTATTAATAACAGCCTCTTAATTTCATAAATGAAATTTCATTTTTAATTGGTTCTACGATCATGGTAATACTGATCGTGTATTCTCACGTAGAAATGTGTGCAAAGTCCTTTACCTGATGTTACTGCTGTGCACACAACACTGTCAACATTAAAGGCTGTGAGGGGAACCTGTCAACATCGTCCATAGAGACTTTATTCAAAGAAAAATTAAAACCCAGCATTTTCTGATTTTCAGCTTTTCTTTTTAAGGAAATATGTAGAAATTAAGAAAAAAAGTATCACTCAAATGTTTCTTTTTTTTTTTTTTTTTTATTAGATATTATCTAAGAGCAAACTGATAAATGAGTACCATGTCTCAAAACTACTGCATGTCATTGCTCACCTTGGTTACCTGGATGATGAAAGCTGGCAAAGGGCAGCTGTGAAGCCTGCATACTCCGACACAGGGCAGCCATTGCCACCACTTTCCTGCGATGATTACAGAGTTTGGTCATGTCCTGCTCTGCTTTGCCCAGTGGCTGGCTGTGCTGTTCCACCTTCACACCCACTGTGAAGTTGAAAACCTGCACAACAGCAAAAAGGAGGATTAGAACGAATTCAGACAAAACTTTATGGAGAATATGTAAATAGATTTTCTCTGTACTTTTATGCAACTGTTACACAGACGTTTTTGCTTCCCTTAAGTATGTGAGGTTCAGTTTTCGTCAGGATGACGTAAATTTTGTTATCAGAGGGTGAAAGCGAGGCCCTGTGCAGACATCTGTGTCCCAATCAATTTGTTGTGACTACTTGAACAGACAAATCTAACTAGACATGCTTCCTATAAGTATTCTCCATGCCGACTAGGAAAAATGTACAACAGCTGCTTAGCTGTGGTCCACAAGTATATTTGTGACACAAGAATGAGAGTGAGATTAACACCACAGAGCTTACTGAATCTAAAACTCTGTTGTGTATTGCCAAACCTTACTAAAAACACACAAATCAACAGCACAAACAAACTGACAGACTGACAACACCTTGTTGATGATGAGAGGACACTCGAGGCCACATTTGCAGGTGCCATCAGTCATCAGATAGGTCTTGACCTCTTCCAGATTGGACAGGGTTGTGCCACTGGGACTACAGGAAGAAGGCAGAGAGAAACCGTAACAAATGAGACACAGTTAAAGCACAAACTCTGCCCTGGCTCTGAACCTAACACCAGCCAGTGCAAATTGTCAGAAAAATGCAACTATGCGTAGGGTGTAAAGGGGTGGACAATGATGTATGACAGGAGTTGTTCAAGGCCAGAAGAAAATTGAGCGTGACACATAATCGCAAGGCACAGCAGCCACAGAAGGAACTTTTCCTTTCAAGAATCATTTGTAGGCAGCATTATGGAGCAACTGAGCCAAATCAATTTGAGCTCAAGCTAAAGCTGCAGCTCTCAGAGCAGAGACATGTATACTGTTCATTCTAGGAAAGCCTTTGCCAACCTTTAATATCAACAAAGTCATTCATGAACAACTTATGGGAGACCAGCCATTTATGGGTCTACATCCATACTAGCCACTGGTAGTGAGGTTCAGCAAAACTAGGAGTAACGTGTCAGCTGATAAACATAAACTACTTGTGCATTTTTCAATTCCATCATAATATTCATGCAGTTTGTGTTTTTTTTCCTGGTTAGAGCCATGGAGAGCTAATGGAGAAGGGCAGGAGAGCTACATGCTTGAGACTCCCCCAGTCAAGGAGTAAAAGTTTCCCTGCTGACTGTACAAATGTGCAGAAGATAATTATAATAAAAGGTTTGATTCAATCCAGTTCAATGAGAGAAACCACTAGTGTCATTTGCAAGCACTGCTGACCCATACGAGAGTCTGAAGGACACAAATCCACTCCTGTGGTGCTTCTACACCTGTAAAATGCACAAACTGGCCCAATAATTAAAAAATATTCCATGGAGAATTGGCAACATATAGCACAATCTCCTGTGAAGCATTAAGTCTCAATCAGGGTATATTTAACAAAAAGCAAAGTTTCAGAGTCTTGCTCCAGGGCTGGGGTGTCTGGCATTAGATAGGTTACTAGTTAGTAATGCAGGTTATGGCTAACATTAAAATGAACAGTTAATTTCAGCCAAGTTTCTTTCCAACTCAGTGGCTAAAAATGAGTAATACAAAATTTCATATTTACAATGTCACATTTTATGTCTAAATTCAAGCATGATCCAAACCGCTGCTCAACAAAAATATTGTTATCCAAATGGAAATACTTTTTTCTCTGCCTCAGCTGCCCAGTATTTTAAGGCAAAGGGAATCCTTTCACAGCAAAAGAAGAGGGCAAGTGTGGAGTGGAGCACACCTGCAGTAAATCTAAGAAGTCTTTAGGTGATCTTCAGGATAAACGACTGATAACAAAGAAAAAAATGTGTTTCTCTTTGGTAGAAACAACATAATATATATAAAAAGCCTAAATCTGTCAGTTGCTTTTGAGCCCCCACTAAGACCTAGTATGTTTGAAAAGATGAGTATTTAAAACCACCAGAATAAGAATAAATAGAACCAGAATAAGTGCTCACCAGAATAAACAGAACATTATAATTAACACATTTAATTTTACTCACTTTGCACTGCCTAAAAGTGCATAAAACATTTTCTTGTCTTCATTGTTGTCTATAGCTAGAAACAAACTTGAAAAAACTAATCCAAAACCGCAGTCATCCTGCCAGGTAACATCCCCCAAAATATGTTTACAAAACCAGTACTGTCATTTTTCAAGAATACATTGTGTAACAATTATTCAGTGGTGTGCTTTCAAAACCTGTTTCCCAACTATTAAAAATCCGCAAGTTCATGTGTGTGGAACCAACGTACCTGACATAGAGTACCTGCCCTCCTTCCACTCTCCTCTGCCAGCCGATGGGGACGTGTATTGCAGTGGTGTGGACCCCATCCTTGTCCCCACTGACAGTATCACTGCCTCCCATCATTTTGTAGCCTGCCAGCACCTTGAAAAGCAGGAAGTGTTAACACATCTTGTCTTTTAACATAAGGAGGGGGGTAACATGAAGGCATCATGTAGTAACAGTTCAGCCTGTCGAGAGTGGACCCAGGGACTGTGCTGCTAAGGAAATTTTAACCGTTGTGGTATCCCCTACTGCACAACTTTACTTAAGCACAAAGAAAAATCCAATGCTAAATACTCTTATAGTGGGGAAACAGTTATTTAGTCTCAGCATCTACATTAGGTTTCAAGCCATCTATCCTCCCCCCTCATCCTGCTATCTCTACATTATACGGGTTGTCAAGGGTGTCTATACTAAAGCCTCCATGAACCAGATGCTTACTCATCCCCATCCCTTTCATCTGGGACTTGTTGGAGTCCAACCAGAAAAATAGTTGAATTTTTCATGCTTATGCTACAATAAATTTTGCTCTTCTCTTCTGAAAGAGCTTTCCTCATTTAACTGTATATTGTGCACGTATCAGGGAAGTTCACTAAGCCTGAGTGAGTCACTGAAAAAAGTAAACACACAAAAGATGAGTGAATCTTTCTGCAGTAAAGATTTTGCAATCATTAATGTTTTATTTCAAGCAACCTGCATACTTAATGTTAAGGTCACATTCAGCTTATTACACAACATCAAATATCAATGTCGGATATCAAACATTACAAAATGTACCCTATGCGTGGTGATGAAATCAGCCAAGATCTGAACTAAAGTAAGCAGCATGAACATGGGAAGCACTGCAAATTAATTCCACTCTACTAATTCAGCATCATTTCCTTTACTTTTTAGCTGTCATCTGTGTGTCGAAAAGTTCTGAGAAAGTACCCAGCAGTTTCTTTTCTTATGTCTGTGATGAAGATAATACAAGCCCCTAGAGAATGAATGTGATGTAAACATGTTGAAAAGGGGGAGTGACCACAGCAAAAGAACAGTTTTTGGTTTATTATCAATGTAAAAGTAATACCAAGACAAACAAAAAGAAAGTTGCATACCTTGTCATCTTTGGGAAGCCAGGATCTGTTTTGGCTAGAGTATCCACTGTCCAGTGTACATGCTGGTGGGTTAGAAGCACACTGCCAGTAAAACCTGACTTGCCCAAACACCTCGACTTTCTTCAGCTATGAGGCAGATCCCTCTCTTGAAGGATGACTTCTGCAGATTTATTAGTTCAGTTCACATCAGAGTAGGGATGTGGGTGAAGGTGGAGAGCCTGCAAAGAAAGGTGGAGGTGGATTATGTAATCTGGCAGCGACCCCCGCGGTAAAGACATCGTGCAACAAACCTATTCTGTAACTGATATGATCTAAGCGTGTTTGAAAAACGACGACATCAGATGTATTAGTCTTCCCCAGAAGAACTTCGGAGTAAGCTCTGGCTGCTTTGAAGTAGAAGGGTGTGTTTGCCTAGGCCCGTAGTTTACTCAGTGTTTAGCGACAGTATAAGCAGCTGCAACAACCAACTCCGAAGCGAACACGCTGGCACATGAAAGAGAATTAATATAGCTCTGAACTGAAGTATCCTTTATTTTCTTAATTTTGTATCATAAATAGCGTAAAGTATGAAAAAAAAACATCCCACAAAGTACACGGCTCATACACGGCAGCTAGCGTCCAGGCTAACAGCTAAGCTAGCAAGCTACCCTACTTTGTACTGTGTTGTCGTGACAGCTGTCAGGCGCACAAAACACTCCAATACAAAACTCTTGCCCGTTAGCTGCAGTACCAACACACGACCCATGCACAATACCGCGTTGTGAAAAAAACTCTTATAAATCGGATACCTACATCACACTTTACTTATTGATATCCGTTAGCTAACGTCAATATTAGCAGGTCCTACCAACCTTTTCTCTGCGTCAGGCTCTGTGTTGGCGAAGTTTTGGAGTCTTGGCTTTTCTGGCTCGCGGGAGAATCAAGAGTTAGCTGGCTAGCAAACGGGCTAGCCAGATAATGTTTTGAAAACGGCTGATACTTTAATAAATGAGCGCAAAATAAGTCACTGTGTAATCCAATTCCCGTAGCGGTGTGCGCATTCAGCTCTCAGCATTCATACAACGTCTGCCAGTCCGACTTAAAAACAAAGGGCAATAACGCTTCATTTTACTGCGCCTGGGATCTCGGAGCTAACGCTGCAACCAGCTAGGCTAGCTAGCCAGTCAGCTAACTGACTGAAATTTACTTGATTGTGGAGTGTCCCGACAAGACTGAAGGCTGTCCCGCTCCCGGTCTGCAGCTATCCGGCCGTTGCTTTGCTTTCTCTTTTGCTAAACCGTGGAGCCTTCAGGTATATTCCCACAACCATAACGGCCCATGTAATCCCCAGTTCACAGTTGCCCACTGTTTTTTTTTTCTCACAAATTCCGAGCAAAAAATAATGGAGTTTTTACTGTTGAGCATGCGCATTAGACGCTTAAGGAATATTGTACCCGACATGCAACGGGACCTTTGTAGTGTTCCAGACAGACCTGAATGAAGCTGTGTTCAGCTCCTTGACAGAGGACATGATAATGACAGAATAATAACATGTGTTCACTTGACAATAGTGCATTCACTTCCGCCTGTCTACACTGCATTTGTGGCCCACATCACGAATTTTAAATGAAAAGTTAAACATACTCTAGGCATATATATATATATATATATATATATATATATACACACATATATATATATAGTAAAATATAGTAAGGGGCATATCATAACTGTATAGCACAACAATAATAATTCATATGCACACAGATACAGCATGATATGGAAAAAAATATGTTTATTATAAAGGCCACCGGCATTGTTAATTTGAACAAGTGGGACAAGGGGAAAGAGATGTATTGAAGACAGAAGGAGAAATTGTATCTGATTTCCCCCCGTCATCGGTGCTCAGTCCAAGGTCCTCAGCTGTTGCAAAGTGTCAGCTTGACATAGGACCGCTAAGCCTGGCATGCACACAAGCACACACCCAAAATCATAGATGCACAACTCCAGATATACACTCAAACTACAACCTAAAGTCACTTTGGAAAATATCTAAAGAACACAGAGGGACCAGACTTTGTGACAGCCCAGCATCCCGAGGGCCTGAAGTGAAGCTGCTTTGTAACATACTGACCATACAGGACTCTGATCATTGCCAGCAGGTGAAAACCCATTCACTGAGATTTTGCCAGCACAACGGATTTATGATTTCTTCAGTGCGATCTGTACAAATTTAGACAAAAGGTAGGCCATTGCTGTAGTTTAAAGAATGTTTTTAATGAAAAAATGTTTGTGCATGACCTGTGTTATAATCACTCAGTTTATTTGAATTAATTTGAGTGAAGTTCCATTAGTTTTAAAACTCGAGCTAAACAACCCCAACTCTGAGATTATCTCTGTCACTTTACAAACTCAGATTTTTTTTTATTTCCATAACATTTTTTAATTTTGTGTTGCTTTTTTCCAGGCTGACAGAGGCAGCCAAATTTAGCTGTGATGAGATTAAATTTCACAACCCTAGAATAGTATAGAAGACGAGCACATTCTAACACTGCATGGATATGCAAGTGCATGTAGCGTTCACACAGACTCAGGAATATATTTTCTATTGTATTACCATATTTGATACTTTTTAAATACATTTTTAATCAAAACCAAATACAGGCTTATTTTCTGATATTTCTTTCAACTTCCCTCTAAGAAGTTCAGAAATATGTGTTTGACTTTTCAGTAGCACTTCCTTTGAAAACAATTTGACATAATAGTAAGTGGATATGGGCTAAGTATTTCAAAGTTTTGAGTAAACAAATAATTAGGAATACATTCTCTCATGATATAACTTTTATTAAATTGTCTCATAATCTTTTGGGAGAAAAAAAACAACACCTAACTCATTACTTTCTAGGTGGAGGTGAACTAACGCTGTCTACATCAAACCATGGAGCCGTAAGTATAATTCTTAAAATCAATATACTCGCCTCTTGATACTCATTTTATTGGCTTAGTTGTAGCACTTGTTTACCATTTAAGTCTTAATTCCATTTCCTGTTTACTAAATACTGCAGTAGCCCATGCCGTAAAAATATTCTAGAGCATTATGTCTAAAACAGCTCTATGTCCACTTGAAAGAATGTGCGTCAAGGATATCCTTAAACAAATTGAGTCTTATATTAAATTGCCATGATTCTACTATTTTAAGGTGGAATGGTAGTTTCACTTTAAATTGTGTGTCCTTTTTTTTTTAAAGATTGTTTATAGGCAAAACCTTGTTCCTCACTTTATATGCTTACATGTTCCTTTAGAATTAAAAGTGATCATAATGTTGAGAATAAACAAAATAACTATCTATAGCCGCACCAGTTAACCTCACTTATGGCTGAGTGTGTTTTTTCTTTGTGTGCGTGTGTGTGTGTGTGTGTTAGGGACGATGACAAAAACTCTGTGGATATCCATGACAACCCCCCAGCTCCTGACAATGTAGTGAGGGAGGACGGAGACACTGTGAGTGACAGCACCATGTCAACCCCCCGCCATTAGCAGTGCAATTCTTGGGCTGTTTAAAATAGCCACCAACTGGGACATGGTTGCAGTGCAGCATCAGCTGGAAACAATATGAGCTTAAGTGTCCCTGTCTTATACAACCTTATGGGAAAAAAAATGAGCACTGCTGGCTGATCTGGATTAGTCACTGAAATGTTATTCACTAGGTCCTGAAAAGCTAAATGTAAGACAGAGATCAGGTACCAGCTGATAAACCAACAAGGCAAGACACTAATGTAATACTTCATAATACTGTGTGACATTGACACTGGCAGCTCAGTATGTTTAACATTTAAAAACTTTAATAACAACGTATATAACAACTCTATCACATGTTTGTTGTTGGGTTTTTTTTGTCTGAGATATGTCCCTTGGGTCTGCAGGTCTATTTTATATATGAGGAGGAAGTGGAGGTGGAGGAGAAGGAACCAGAACCTCCTTCAGAGCCTGTCGTCCGGGTCAATGACAAACCCCACAAATTCAAGGACCACTACTGCAAGAAGCCCAAGTTTTGTGACGTCTGCGCTCGCATGATAGTCTGTAAGTGCTGTTTTTTATATTAATGATATAAATAATCAATCATCATATAATCCCATAGGTGTTTGTTCTAAAGATTGAGACTGTTAATTTTGGTTCCTCATCTTTCAGTGAACAACAAATTTTGCCTGAGATGCAAAAACTGTAAGACCAACATCCACCACTCATGTCAGTCGTATGTTGAGTTTCAGAGGTGTTTTGGCAAAATTGTGAGTTTGCTGATGTGCACTGAATATGAAACTATATTTGTAACATCTGCAGTTTCCTTTTACTGCCCTTGAGAGTGAGAGAAATATATTTTTTAAAACATTTTTAAAAAACTTTTTTTCTTCTTTCCTGTAGCCGCCTGGATTCAGAAGGGCCTACAGCTCCCCCCTTTACAGCAGTGACCAACCAGACCCAAGTGAGTCCACTGAATCTGGAATGGCAATATATCTCTTGTGTATATAAATTTCTTAACCTTAAATTCAAGGCTGCTATCACAAAGGAAACTAAGGACAGTGTCTGCATTTTCTCTTTAGCTCTTTATTTAACAAGCTGCATTTAAAGATTTTTAAACTTAAATATGCTCGAAATGATTAATTTAATGACAGCAAAATTTAAAAAGAAAAACATTTTTAAAGGACAGTGTAAAGCAGACGTTCAAGCAACATTCTGACCTTTGTGTTGGGAAATAATATTTCTTAGAAAAACAGCAGAATGTGTTGTGTCACCATAACACTGATCCTTTTATTCCAGTGTGTCATACAGTTAGTTAACACTAAAATAAAATAAAAAAAAAACAAGTAAAGTGAAACAGCAAACACTTGTTTGGTTATTTTCCTTCCATAATTCACATTCAGTTACGTTCACTTTGTTATTTCCCCTGGTCTTCTGTGAAGTGGCTCCAAATGCTAAATATCAGTGATTTAATAAGAAATGGTAAATGGCCTACATTTGTATAGCGCTTTACTAGTCCCTAAGGACCCTAAAGCACTTTTACACAACCAGTCATCCACCCATTCACACACACATTCACACACTGGTGATGGCAAGCTACATTGTAGCCACAGCCACCCTGGGGCGCACTGACAGAGGAAAAATTTATCATGAAGGTCACGGTAATTTTAGCATTTTAATTCTTTGATTTGTTCTTGTTCCAGGGAGAAATCATTGTACAGTATACACCCTTAGTGACTTGAAAAAAAAAAAACAATAATTGGGTGCACAAGTTTATAATCTATAATCTATACAGGGGTCAAAAGTATATATGTGGTCTCAAATATATACATACAACCCCACTAAAAATTGGTTCAGTGTCTCTCAGCAAGGTATACCCCGACAAGAAAAAATGGTAGCCATCAACGAGTTTCTGACATAATGATATACTTGACCATTCATCTTGGCAGAATTAGTATAAATTTGTTGGCTTCCTGCTATCCAACCAGCATAGTCCACAAATTTTTAGGTTTGAAGTTAAAGACCATTGCAGAAACTCAATGTTAGCCAGCTTTATCCATTCCAAAACCAGCTTTGATGCATGTTTGGGGTCATTGTTCTGTTGGAATACACAGCTGTGCCCAGGTTTCAACCAGCTGTTGATTTGAGGTGAATTTGAAGAATTTGTAGGTAGTCCTCCTTGTTCATTATTCCGTCCGCTTTATACACTATAACAGTACCACGGGCAGCAAAACAGCCCCAAAGCATGATGCTACTACCACCATGCTTAACAGTTGGTACAGTGTCCTTAGGTCTGAAAGCTTCACCTTTACTCCTCCAAAAATATCTTGACCAAGCTTGAAAGTGCTGTTTTTGGAGCAGAGGTTTCTTTCTTGGTTAACACCCACTCCGTCCAGAGTGATGTAAAAGTTACTACACTGTGGACAGTGACACTGGTATTTCAACAGTTTCAAGTTCATGGCAGGCTTGAATCTTAGTGGTTCCTGGGTTCCTTCACTCTTCTGCAGGTGACATTCGAGTCTTCTTCCAGATCTCGGCAATCTGGTGACACATTTGAATAACTTATGTACAATTGTTTGAACTGATGATCTTGGAATCTGCAGATGTTTAGAAATATCTGAATGAGTAAATGTAGTTTTCCTTTTTAGATTAACTCTTTGGGATCTTGAGAACATAGACTAGTCAATCTAGTGTAGTGTAGTGTAGCAATTCTTATACTCCATGTTGATTTTGTGTTTATTCCTGTCCTTAACCAGACAACCCAAACCGGAACGACCCAGTTTTTGACACCCTGCGGGTTGGCGTCATCATGGCAAATAAGGAGCGTAAGAAGAATGAAAATGATAAGAAAAATGTAAGCGTTTATAATAATCTTAATCAAAACATAAAATCTATGAATTTCAACAGTTTGCAGGGATTGACTCACTGCAAACAAAATAAATACAATTTATGTAATCAAGAAAATGCAGTGTTTGAAATCATTTTAAGAACAGATTTCATGTTTTATATATAAAATATGAGATCAGTGCTGTTTTAACACTGCTGTGTCCTCTAGATGATGATGATGATGGAAGAGGAGGAAGAGGAAAACCAACAGCCCAAAGAGAATGAGGAGGGAGGAGAAGGTAGAGTTAAAGCAAGAGCTTATGTCTGTGGTGTAAAATATGCAAGTTAGCCATAAAAGATATGATTGTGTGATGTCTGATACTCAAACAGGGAAGCCTGATGATAAAAAAGAGAAAGGAGGAGACAAAGCAGACGACAAGGTAAGAAGTCGATTATTGCATACATGTAACGCTTTGTTGCTAAGTAGCACCATACGTGCATGTTTTTTTTAATTTAAACTTAATAACATTTGTCATATAAACTAGCATCCATGCTTTTTTTGTCCCTAGACTAAAGGCACTTTCTCCCAGTCCCACTATTACCTGGCTCTCTACCGCTTCAAGGCCATTGAGAAAGATGACCTTGACTTTCAGTAAGAAAATCACAATCAAATCTGAACACTAATGAATAATTATTTCTATTTTGCTAAATTTAATCAACTTTCAGTTAATATAAAGCCAGTGACAAAAGCACTTACTGAGAATGTGTTTACTAGCCCTGGTGATCGGATCACAGTGTTGGATGACTCCAATGAAGAGTGGTGGAGAGTGAGTTAAAGTTCTTAGAGGTTTACAAATGCTGTTTCAGTTTGTGCTATTGATGATGAGTACACAAATTCTGCTCTGTGTTGTCAGGGAAAGATGGGAGAGAAGTCCGGCTACTTCCCCGCCAACTACCTCATAAAAGTCCGAGCATCAGAAAGAGTTTACAAGGTGACGCGCTCCTTTGTGGGGAACAGAGAGATGGGACAAATTACACTCAAGAAAGACCAGGTAACTCCAGTGTGTGTGTGTGTGTGTGTGTGGTTTAAGGAGCTTGGAAAGAAAAGCATCTGGGATCTTTAAGTTTCCTTGAAGATGTTTCACCTCTCATCTGAGAAGCTTCTTCAGTTCTAAGAGCAATTGGTATGGAGTCCCAGATTTTAGGATCAATGGGGGTCTGTGACCCTCTTGGGGACACTCCCATAGGGCTTAAAATCTGGAACGCTTTCCTTTCGAAGCTCCTTAGACTACGATGACCTAGATGACTGAGAACCTTCACAGACAGGTATGTGTGTGTGTGTGTGTGTGTGTGTGTGTGTGTTTGTGTGTGCGCGCGCACATAAGATAGTGCATTTTCTTTTCTGCAAAAAAGTGTGTAAAACCACTTGAATTAAAGTCAAAAGTCTGCACTTCATTACATTTCTATTCTTTGATTTGAAATCCACTGTGTTTTTGTACAAAGATGTGTCTTTTATAAATTATGACCCAAATTGTAAATCAAAGTTCTTTGTCTTTATAATAAAAAGGTTGCTTAACCTGTTGTCACTCTGTGTTTCAGATTGTGGTGAAGAAAGGAGATGAGAAAGGCGGCTACTTGAAGGTCAGCACTGGACGCAAGCTGGGCTACTTCCCTGCCGATCTGCTGCAGGAGATCACTGTGACTTAATCAACCTGATATGCAATGGAAAATCCATTGCATCATAACGAAAAGTATTAGCGAGAACTGGAGGTCCTGATTTTCTACATTTGCTACTAATAGAAAAGTTAAATATAGCTGTGCCTTTGACATAATGGTTTAAAAGTCATTTTCACTAATGCCTGCAATGAAGAGACATTTAGCTGATTTATTGGCTTTGCTGTGAACGGCATAGTTACGCAAGCGTTTGATTTAATTTAAAGTTTGATTTAAAGTTTGAAAGGAGCAAAGTTTTCTTTGATTGGATTTGTAAATAATTTCACATGTATGACTCTGAAAACCTTAACCAAGGTAAGAAAAAATCTGTGTAAGAAAACATCAGTGCTATACATTAAATTGTTTAGTGTGTTTGCACCATTTAATACAATTAAGTGGGCGTAATGCTTGTAGTGCCTAAAGAATTAAACCAAAAATGCTCTTAAAAACTGTCTGTGATGCTTTCTTGTAGAAAATAAAACCTCATCTGAGAATAAATGGTATATTTATTTTTTCTATGGCTTGTATTCTGTATTAGTTTGCCGTGAAGTGACCATTTCTGAAAACAAGGGGTAGTCGGCAGCAATGACTCTTCCCTGAAGTCATGCGCCATTAAAAATCCATCAATCAAACTTTTTTATAAGAAACTTTTTTCCTGAGTGAAAATATTATTATTTTTATTTATATTTACTGCATCATATCATTTAATCACAATTACTAAAAGGAAGCTTTTTGGTGGCACATAGGTTAAAGAGAGCGTTACACTTCAAGACAGAAAGCCTAACTTTTACATATAAAAATAAATATTTTTACAGATAAAGACTTTTATGGGATTACCAAATCCAGATAAAGAAGTGCTCTTAATATGACCTAACATTACAGTTTAAGCTATATGAAGAAGCAGGTGGATCTGAAGCAGATCTATTAACTTCTAAGTCTCCTACAGACCTCTCACACCCTTGTTTACTGTAAGTTTGGTCAGTGCAGCGCTGAGGGCCATGGTGCACATAATCACAGACGAAAGAGATGGGTCATCTTGGCATCCTGAATGTGTTACTTCCTCAGTTTGCTCCATGATTTTTACTATAGCCTCTGTTAAATCAGCTGATGCTAAGACACACCCACAAAGATCCATCTGTGCACACTCTGCTCCTGTATCTCTGAGTTTAGCTTGTCAGTTTGTCAGTATTGGTAATTTGCCTCGCAGCACTGTCTACACTAACCACAACATGACACCCTTCAGTAGCACCTGTCACTATTCTGATGCATCCATTATTAGGGATGAAGAGCTCAACAGTAAATCTGCGTGGAGCCATGCTCTGCCACTATTCAACAAATGTCCTGCAGCTGTTGCAAGACTTCTATAGGAGTGTGAACTCTTTGAGGAACCTTCATACTGAGCAATGCACTGATAAGCTTGTGTATACCATATCCACCCCCTGACAATCCAAGACAGGTAGGAGTCAGCTGAGAATTTTCTCTTCCAATTATTAGTGTGCAACTCACAAAACTGCCTTCGGTGCTCCCAGGGTCCGCTTTCCTTTTCGTTTACACTCTGGTGTAGTTCTCTTGAGACTTTGTTCCTGAAGTGAATGCATGTGTGGAGCATGTAGTGAGGTGTGAGTTTGCATAATCATTTGTTCTCAACAAATGGATATGGAAAAGGTCTATGCAAAGCATCATCAGAAAAGTGATTTCTGTAATTGGCAAAAAGACTGACTGTATTTAAACTGTTGTGACTTGTTGGTGTATAATTTCTCAAACATATGGCTCATGAATTATATCATGTGATATATGATATAGCAAACAACACTATTGTCACAAGGTAGAAACTGCAAGTTTGTGGCAACGTGACTTTTACATATCCTTTATTTACCCAGCTAAAAAGTCTCTTTGACATTAAACATGTCTGTTTTTAGGAGAGATACAGCCAATACGGCAGCAGAAATCGCAAATATAACATACTAGGTCTATAAAGATATTTTATAATCTAGATACAATAATGATATTTGCGCAACAGGTAATTTCCTTACTTTATAGATGATACCTTCGTAAATCCCCGCTTGAGTACAGCCTATCTACCAATGTAAGCAGCCATATGAGACGTAAAAACAAACACCGGAAGTCACGTTTTGCACAACACTGTGAATCCTTCACCTCTGCTCACAGTCCTCTTACAAACCCTGCATCAACATTAGTTCTAGTAAAATCTTTCCAGATGGCGCTCTCATTATTCCGCTGCCCCGCGTGCTGTGTGTGAAATCAGCAGAACTGACACAGTCATTAAAAACTTCAGCTTTTACAGTATCAGTAGGAACCATGACTGTCCTCGGCTGAGGGATTCAAACTTCTCAACAGCAGGAATAAAGGTCCGCGTGTAGACGCCCGCGCTCTTTTACATCGAGCACTGTTTACATTTAATCTACAAACAGATTAAAATAAACGTACTCTCGTTAACTTGTGCTTATAAGCGAGCAGCCATTTAGTTCCGTTTGCCGTCCCCTTTCTTCGGATTTTATTGTTTGTTGGAAACCCGCTTCTATGCGCACTGCTGCCGACCAGCGGACGGATAGAGAAAGAAGCGGATAGTTTGTTTTTTCTCTTCAGCGTTAACCTCCTAAGACCCGAACTCTTTCATGGCATGCGTTTTTAATTTCTCGTTGCTATTTGCGCTGATTGGGACCCGATGAATGGAAAAACAAATAATTATCTTTCACCTGATGTAGTTTCTGAGAAAAATGATATCCACATATGAGGACAGTCCCAAAAGTGCAAAACTCTTTATTTGGTGTCTGAACACAGCGGCATTTTTCCTGAGTACAAAAACAAAATGAGAAACAACAACTGTGCCCCTTTCAGCAATATGGCTTATTTGAAGCGCCGCTAACAGTTGCAGGAAGATGTATGTCTGTTACAAAGGTGAAAAAAGAAACAGTAAAAGACTTCTGAACATGGAACACGAAACATTTCATTCCAAAACTGCTACTTAAAACTTTTCCCCCCGTGGGAACATGTTTACACCTATGTGTGTAAAATTTAGTATTGTGGTCTAGACAACCCAAAATGTGATGTCCACAGGTTAAATTTTTTTTAAAGCTCTAACATCCACTGTGAGGCGATAGTTAGAAAATATCGTAAGCAGATACTAGCAAAGCTGTGCAGTGATTGCATTGTGCCACATCATTCTTTTATTTTGTGTGTGTTCATATTGGGAGTGCAGAGAGTGGACAGTTTTCCGGTACCTAGGTGTACACATAACTCAGGACCTGTCATGGTCCTTTCACATTAACACCCTGTTTAAGAAATCTCACGAGCCTCTCTACTTCCTCAGAAGGTTTGGAGACTTCCATCTGCCACTGAGGGTGCTTAAGAACTTCCATCGAGAGCATCCTGACAGGAAACATTTGCACCTGGTTTGGAAACAGCACCAAGCAGGACAGACGAGATCTGCAAAGAGTGGTGCGCTCGGCCGATCAGATCTTACTGACCTGCTGTCCATCTACACCAAGCGGTGCTAGAACAAAACCAGGAAGATTATGATGGACCTCTCCCATCCCAACAATGGACTTTTCTCACTGTTGAGGTCTGGGAAGCGCTTCTGCTCCCTTAAGGCCAAACCAAAGAGAATGAAGAGGAGCTTCTTCCCCCAGGCTATTTGGGCCCTGAACCAGGTGTAGGACTGGACTCTCATAAACACGGTCACCGCACGCACCCTGTTATTTGCACACTGATTATAATTTATCTCTTAAATCGCTAATTGCACATTCTTTTTTACTGTTAATTTTATCTTGTGCTTTTGTTTTATTGTTCTTCATTGTGTCATTGTTCTATTATGTGTTTTATCCTATTGCACAGTGTCCTTGGGTGTCTTGACAGGCGCTTTATAAATACAATTTATTATTAGAATTTCTTATTTCTAATCATTACATTTTATCATAATCTGTAAATCTGTAAACTCAACCGTCGTTTAATAATCGGGCATTGCACAGTAATAAGCGTTTCACCACATGTCGTAATGTGAGGTGTGCGCGACAAATAAACTTTGAATTTGGTTCGTTGGTCGCAATATTTCGCTTTTAGTCTTAGGAACGTTAGGATAAAGAGACAGATTGTTACTTTTAACATATAGAAGAAGCCCCACAAACGCAGGACATCAAAAAATTGAGTGAAACTCTTGTTGTTCCTCTCCACGGAAATCTTTAGTAAAAGGCGAAAGATTTATACGATCTGAAGAGAAACAAGAGTGCTGAAGAGGTTACGGCTACGTGAATGACCCCATTTCTCCCACTGGTATAATCACTTACGGTTTACTCAAACAAACTTCTGAGTTTATCTTTGATGCGCAAAGATAAACCTTTACTATACATATCCCTAATACATGCACCAGAAAGTTATTGAGGGCGACAGATAAATGTGAAATACTTATTCTAAAGCTGCTTTGCGCGCGTGGCATTGTGGGAATATGGAGACACCGCCCCCTGTGTTTTGTTAAGCGTCTCAACGATGACCAAATGTCTTGTTTTTCCTTTAAAACACGAGGTGACTCTTGAATAAAAGAATATAGTCTCTGAATGGTGTAACATTGATTTATATGTTTATCTGAGTCTATTATGAAACTACCGCTGAGTTTCAAACTAAGTACGGTTTTATAAATAGAGAAGAGCTGCCGTTGACATAACTTCCTGTATCACAGGGGCGTTTCTGGGGGTGACCAACTGATTTAATTATTTGTACTTGTATGTTTTGTCAGTGCCCTTGGGACTATTGTGATGCTGAAGGCAGATTAAAGCCCAATTTAGGGATTCTTTAAGTGATTCCACAACTCACTGTTACTGTAACACATGGCACTTTATTAAAGTGGATGAAACAGGAATACATGAAAACAGCACTGCAGGACAGTCAATCAGTGAACTTGATTATGAACGCAATGCAAGGGGCTTTACAAAATCAACTGTGTACAGTCAAAAGTGCCTGTCAGATATGCTGGAATAATACGTTACCATCAACAATATCATTGTGAATGTTAAATGAATGTCACTTAAAGAAAGTTTACAATGAGCAGCATATACTGACAATAGCCATACAAGGGTAAATGTGTTGTAAATGGAAATGCAGTAAATCTGCCTAGAATGACATTAAATATACGATACACTTACTACTTCATATACCTCACATCGTTTGTCCCGCTACATGTTGTTATTTTGGTGACGCAACTTCCGTCGACAGAAGATTGGTAGTCTACAGTGGGATTCAGCGCTTCTATTGGGCCAGGGTCTACAGTGCCTATGTTCACCGTAGACCCCAGGCCAATGAAAAGACGTAACTGTCTACAGTCACTGTAGACTTTGCGCTACCGTAGACACGGAGCTGGAGGGCTTTGTGTCGGCTCTGACAGACGCATACTTGCAAAACTGTGTAGTGCGTGCATTATGCCACATCATTGCTTTACTTAGTGTTTATCCTAGTTGTCATAGCACCCCTATGACAACTAGGATAAACACTAAGTAAAGCAATGATGTGGCATAATACATTACAGCTGACACAGTGACTACTTAACATTATAACTATGACTCTCTCCTTTAACATTATAAGAAAACCCCACTAATGTAAGGCATCGTTAAATTAATTCAGACTGTTACTGTTCCACTGCACAGAAATGTTTAGTAATACGCAAAAGATCTATGCAATCTGAAAATAAATAAAACTGCCAACAAAACCACGGCTAAGAGAATGACGCCATTTCGCGCAATGGTATGATCACTTAAAGTTTACTCCAAAAAAAATCTGAGTTTATCTTTGATACGCAAAGATAAACCTTTACTACAAATATCCATAATACATGCACTACAAAGTTATTGGGGGTGACAAATAAATGTGAAACACTTAAAGCTGCTCTGCGTGCATGGCATTGTGGGAATATGGAGCCCCCGCCCCCTGTGTCTTTTAAACGCTTCTTCATTTTAAAACATGATGGGACTCTTGAATAAAATAACCAACGGTCTCCGAATGCTGTAATATTGAGTTCTATGTTTGTCTGACTCTATCGTGAAAGTTTAAAGTTTTATAATTAGAGGAGAGCTGCCGTTGTTGTAACTTCCCGTATGACGTGGTCGTTTTTGGGAATGACCTTCGTCCAAATGATATAAAAACGTCGCTTATGCCGAATTTGCTTTTTTACACGGAAAACAAGCCCCACAAACGCAGGGCATCAAAAAATTGAGTAAAACTCTTGTTGTTCCTCTCCACGGAAATCTTTAGTAAAAGGCGAAAGATTTATACGATCTGAAGAGAAACAAGAGCGCTGACGAGTACATGGCTAAGAGAATGACCCCATTTCTCCCACTGGTATGATCACTTACGGTTTACGCAAAAAAAAGAATAAAAAGTTGACTTTATCGTTGATACGCGAAGATAAACTTTTACTCCAAATATCACCACCACAAGCGCCACATAGGTGTTGTGGAAGACAAGATACATGTGAACTACTTACACTAACTGCTTTGCGCGCATGGCATTGTGGGAATAGGGAGACCCGTCTCCTGCGTTTTGTTAGACGCCTCAACGGTGAAAATTTATCTGGGTTTTCCTTTAAAACGTGACGTGACTCTTGAATAAAAGAATCAGCAGTCTCTGAATGGTGTAACACGAATTTCCATGATTATCTTAGTCCATCATGAAACTACTGCTGAGTTTTAATAAAGTCCATATTGGAGGATTGGTATATAAATGAGGTGGGCATAAAAAGGAACTCGACAGAAGGCCTTACACTTAGTTTATATTGGGTATAACGCAACAAGTTTCAAACATTAAATTTACTTCTTTTAACATGGAAAACAAGCCCCACAAATGCAGGGCATCAAAAAAATTAAGTAAAACTCTTGTTGTTCCTCTCCACGGAAATCTTTAGTAAAAGGCGAAAGATTTATACGATCTGAAGAGAAACAAGAGTGCTGGTGAGTATATGGCTAAGAGAATGACCCCATTTCTCCCACTGGTATGATCACTTACGGTTTATGCAAAAAAACAACTCAAAAACCCGACATTTTATTTGATGAAAAAAGGTAAAGTTTTACTACAAACATCACTAACATATGCACCACAAAGCTGTTGTGCGTGACAGATAAATGTGAACTACTTATTCTAAAACTGCGCGCATGGCATTGTGGGAAATTTGGGAGACTTGTTAAATAGGACAGAGCTGTCTCTCACTGGTGCAAAATGAATGGAGCTCTATGGAGCTGTACCCCAGATAAGTAGGCAGCTTTTAAAAAAAATTAAAAAAAATTAAGAATTAAAACATGACGTGATTCTTGAATAAAAGCGTGAATCAACAGTCTCTGAATAGTGTAAAGTAGATTTCTATATTTATTTGGGTCTGACAAATAACTAATGAGGAATTTAAAAAATATAAGGATTTTCATTTAAAATGACCTATTTATCCAATATTCCAGTCCCTGTTGTATTTATCATTTTCTTATGGATGCAAATGTCTAACACTCAGCAAGTAGAGCTGGAGGGAATCAATCCAAATCTTGAGAATTTTAAAACCAATGCTGGAATCGGTGTCCGATCAATGCGTGCACATGCACTGAATTGTGTTCAATTTTAATTTTATTGGAAATGAAACTAAATATAGGCCACCTCAGAAATTAAATATGAAAAGTGTCTGGACATAATAACCTTTTTGTGTTGATGGTTAAGTAAGTTGTATATATAAAATACATTTTGAGGGGCATACTATAGATACCAACACTGTTATAGTATCAGACTGATACTAGCACGATTGGACTGATAGTGTAGACCAGGGTTGGCTGTCACATTGCTTGTTTTTGTGGATTTCACACATGTTTGCAGTGGTCAATTTGTGGAAAACAGACAAAACTTTGGAGGAAGGAAGTATTTTGTTATTTTGATGGGTGAGAAACATTCTTCATGCTGTTTTTGTATCGAAAGATATGACACAATTTTAGTCCTTTAAAATATAGACACTAATTAAAAAGCTGATATTAATCGCTTTGATATTAATCCACCTCTCACTATTTGGTTAAAGCCATGTGGTAATGTTTATCAAGAGGTCAGTCTGGGATGGTTGTCTTTTTGAATTGGTTGCCACACGTGACTAACAAGCCTCTGAGCATGACAAATGATTTTGCGGGTAGGCATTTAAAAGCAGTGATATTTTTGTTTCTTTGTTCTCTGAATGGTTTGTTTTGAGTCATTCATCAATAGCCAGCTCAAGAAAGTATGGTTTTGTTGTGTTGTCTGACCAAACTAAGCTCACAAAGCTTGTATCTCTGGCAATTCAGGGGCATACATAACTGACTTGTGTGACTCTGAGGTATAGGACTGCTAGCTAAAGACTCGCAACCTCAAAATGGAAATCTCAGTAAGTTTCCTTGCCTGGATGATCAAGCATGGATCAACCTTAAAAAGTACACCAGTTCAGAGTCAGTTTGATATTGATGTCGTGGATTTTTAGACTGATCTGTTTACACTGGCTTGCTGGCTATTGCTCAAGTTAGAAAATCTTGCACAAAACACTGCTTGTCTTCTCAAAGATCCAGGAAACCTCTCTCTATTTTTTAATGATGTCAGTGATACATCTCATCAAAACTGAGACATGAATGTGCAATCGCTTCTCAGTAGAATTTGTAACTGCATTTTAAAGCACTGTAAATTCCTAATTTCACTGCTCATACATCGAATAATTCACTGATTTATAGTTATAGTTTAATTTAAGTAACATTAGGTGGAGTCCATTTCTAAACTTTCTGATGTCTCTATCTGAAAAAATGAAATACAAAGTTACGCATAATTTCTCTTCAATCTTTACTGAAACCCAACTGATAATTATAGGGACCAGCAACATGGCCTGTCACAAAGTGTCAGTGTGTTGTCAATAGTTAATTATTTTTTGTAACAATTAACTGCAAAAATAGAAGGTATAGGTATTTTGAGCTATACCTTCAACTTCAATTTAATGAAGGAGTGGTTATTGAAAGATGTTTCAGTGATCATTAGTTCACACAAAGAGTGAAAAGTGTGACAACCAAGCCCGAGCATACTTCACTGCACTAGATACTGCTGTTTGTTTCAGTGTTATATATCAGAGATGTCAAACTCGTTTTAGATTGTGGGCCACATACAGCCCACTTAAGATCAAAAAAGTGCATAAAACGTTTGGGTGACCGATGAATGTCAAAACTTTAACTCAAAACTTTTACATGTTCAGTGCACAGATTGTTCTGTAGTTGTAAAATATAATAAGTACTTGCTTAATTTACTTAATATTTGAAAAATATCAACTTTCCTGTCCTTTAATTGTTTATCTGCTAATTAATCACTTTGATGTGGTATGAAAGGCAATGAGGTTTGGCAGTCTTAAGTCGGAAAAGCTGCGAAATGTATTAAAATACAGTCAGAAGTATATAATGTATGCACCTATTCTCAGAAGTCACAACAGTGCGCTAGCCAAGAATCCTCTGTCTGTCTATTTATTTGTTTTAAAACAGATCACAAGCCCCACAAACGCAGGGCATCAAAAAATTAAGTAAAACTCTTGTTGTTCCTCTCCACGGAAATCTTTAGTAAAAGGCGAAAGATTTGTACGATCTGAAGAGAAACAAGAGTGCTGGCGAGTTTACGACTAAGAGAATGACCCTATTTCTCCCACTGGTATGATCACTTACGGTTTATGCAAAAAAAACAACCCAAAAACCGGACATTTTATTTAATAAAAAGTTGACTTTATCATTGATACGCGAAGATAAACTTTTACTACAAATATCACCGGCACAAGCACCACATAGGTGTTGTGGAAGACAAGATACATGTGAACGACTTACACTAACTGCTTTGCGCGCATGGCATTGTGGGAATATGGAGACCCCGTCTCCTGCGTTTTGTTAGACGCCTCAACGGTGAAAATTTATCTGGGTTTTCCTTTAAAACATGACGTGACTCTTGGATAAAAGAATCAGCAGTCTCTGAATGGTGTAACACGAATTTCCATGTTTATCTTAGTCCATCATGAAACTGTTGCCGAGGTTCAATAAAGTTCATATCGGAGGATTTGTACATAAATGAGGTGGGCATAAAGAGGCACTCGAGAGAAAGCCTGACCGACACTTAGTTTACATTGGGAGTAATGCATCAATTTTAAAACATTAAATTTACTTCTTTTAACATGGAAAACAAGCCCCACAAACGCAGGGCATCAAAAAATTGAGTAAAACTCTTGTTGTTCCTCTCCACGGAAATCTTTAGTAAAAGGCGAAAGATTTATACGATCTGAAGAGAAACAAGAGTGCTGGCGAATATATGCCTAAGAGAATGATCCCATTTCTCCCACTGGTATGATCACTTACGGTTTATGCAAAAAAAACAACCCAAAACCCGACATTTTATTTGATGAAAAAAGGTAAACCTTTACTACAAATATCACTAACATATGCACCACAAAGCTGTTGTGGGTGACAGATAAATGTGAACTACTTATTCTAAAGCAGCTTTGCGCGCATGGCATTGTGGGAAATATGGACAAACATTTTGTTACAGGGCAAGCAATAAGAGCAATCTCTGAATTGTCCACTAGATGGCGGTATGATATCTCATTTTGACGGCATCCAAATTTTTAAGACATCTATGTTATCGTCTACACGATCCTAACGCTAACCCGAACCTATAACCTATTTATTTATTTGTTTGTTTATCTAAAGTTGACCCTTCCAAGTCTTGACAATCAGCGCACACAGACACATCACTGTAACAGACAGCATCAGAAATGTTTTTTCCCAACATTTTTCCCCAACCCTTTTGCTTGTCTCTAAGGAGCAATGATGACTTCGATCTCACGTGGTCAGTGAGAGAAGGAATCTCTCATAGACATTATACTTAAAATAAAACAGCTACTTTAATCCTCGACACTTCAAAAATAATACATATACATATGTTCTAGCAGCCATATACTGTATATATATTTTTAAAACATAAAAACATAGCCTATGTCGTCAAAGGAGCTTGTAAAGAAAAGCGTCTGGACTTCTTTAAGTTACTTGAAGACGTTTCACCTCTCATCCGAGAGGCTTCTTCAGTTCTAAGGTCAAATGGTGGAGAGTCCCAGATATAAACCTGGTGGGAGTGTCCCCCCACAGAGGGACAAAAGGACCCCCTGATGATCTTCAAGTAACTTAAAGAAGTCCAGACGTTTTTCTTTGCAAGCTCCTTTGACTACGATGACCTGGATGACTGAGAACCTTCACAGACATATAGCCTATGTCACAAACTGTTTTGTGACATCCTGTTTTGAAGCCCTGAGTTCAACTCTTTGGCTTCCATCTTGGGTTTTTAAAAACTGGACGTGATGATCGACAGAGATATAAAACTGACTGCGTGCTCATTTTACATGCACGTGGGACCATCATATGTCAAATCATCCTGCGCTGAACAACACTTGAGAACAGTGACTGTCACCATGAGCTCTCCGGCAAAGTTTTTATTCTGATCGATCCTAAATCAAATGTGAAATCGGGACATTTTCTCATACAATACAATCAAACTTCTTTTGCAACCAGTGAATTCGCCCCCTGCTGGCCGTTATAAAGAAGGTAGATCAGGGTCATTTTGCATAGTGGGCCACATACAGTCCACTTTGAGCTAAAGTGAGCTAAACTGCATGATCAATGTGTAAAATTACAGTTAGAAAAATTGTTAATTTACTTTAAAGTTTAAAAATAAAAGACTATGCTATAATTACGATGATAAATAGCCGAGCATAGTTATTAATAGTATAGCTGAAAAACCTTCTGATCATTCATTTAATCATTTATCTGTTAACTGTTAATTATTGCTTTGATGTAGAATAGAAGGTAGTGGAGGTGGGCAGTCTTTATCAATAGAAAAAGCTGTACAAATGAATGAAATTGTAGTTAAAGTTTAAAAATGTATGCTCTCCTTCACATTTTCTAAAGTTGGGCCAGATTCTTCACCTGGCCAAGTTTAGCCCCCGGGCCTTATGTTTGACACCCCTAAAGCTGATTTATTGTTTTATTTTTCAGACTTGGAGTCATAAAACTACTAAGAATTGGCACTTCTGGTTACATTGGTCCAAAGTCACTGGATTTTCAGTTAGATGCCTGTGGTTAACACAAACTTTATCTCCTATAAAATAAAATACATTGGTACAGTAAATCATTAAATATCCATCCATCCATTTTCTTTCACTTATCTAGTAAGTAAATATCTCACTTGTAAATTTTGGAGTCATTAAAATGCTGATAGTTAGCAGTTTATTTCCGGTAAATGGATTTTGAGGAAAAAGAAAGAAAGAAAAATGTGACTTTAGTTTGTGGAGAACATGTTGCTGAAAAACACATTTTACCTATGAGGAGTTTTATGTCATGCAAAGCCTATTTGCTGCAATAATTCAAAAGCCTGTTGTGTGTGTGTGTGTGTTTTGTGAGCAATTGTAACTTCTTATCTTTGTCTCCAAAAGATACATGTAAAGGTCAGCTTAGGGACTATATTTAAAATACTTCAGAATGCTAGTCCCCTTCACATTACCACATTTTTTGCTGCCACAGAAACACTGACCACATGTAAAAACTCACTAACCGTGAATACGACACAAACACCGGCTGTAGAAATGCCCTCGAGGAAAGCAGTGGCTCGATCTTCATGTCTTACATTTTCTCTAATCCTACCTGCTTTAGTGAGATTTTTATGTCAAATCACAAAATCACTTTAAACTAACTATTAAACCTAAGTTGATTTAACTCACACTCAAAGCAGCAAGCGAACATATGCTTTCAAAGTTAAACCAGTTTAAAATGCGGGTGCTCTTTCACACTCATCGTTATCCGTCAAGTGGTGGAAGAACTAGTGTGCAGGTGCTCGAACAGATGGAGCGCGGTGGGTTTGTGCGTTTATACAAAATCTAATTTTGGTTCTTTATTCAGTTTAGGTAGCTGGTTACTGCTCGCAGTGATTCTGTGGCTTAAAGTTTCACTGCGGCACTGAATCTCATCAGTTGTCAGTAATTTTTCACAATCCCCGGAGAGCGCCCTCGTCATTTCTGTCAGCCTCCCTGTGGCTATGCGGGGACAGGGAGGGCTGTCAAACTGTGCCTGCCCGAGAGCGCCTTTTCACGGGTTGATGAGTCATAATAAGGGCTGTCCAGGTGGTGAAAATTAAGCTGTGTGTGTGTGTGTGTGTGTGTACATTTACAGTACAAGAAATTTGTTCTCCTCTTATGGATGCTATACTTTATTATAAATTTTTGATCATGACAAGTCAGTTGTACGTATGTGTGTGTGTGTGTGTTTGTGTGCGTGTGTGTCTTGGGGGCTAGAGAGAGAAGGAAAAAACAGAGTAAGAGAGAGAGAGAACAGGAGTCAGTGGGAGGGAGAGGAGAGGCGAGCAGAGCAGAGTGTTCACTCCATTTCTTGGGGATTTTCGAGTCTCTCACTGCGGATTGTCTCCTCTCCTTTAGAAGTGAAAGTCGACTTTAACTCCGTTAATCATTCGGGCAGATTGCCTGTAACAAAGTCCCACTCTCTGGATGGAGAAAGGCTGCTGCAAAATGAGGGCTCTGTGTTTGAACTTTGCCATCACCTGTCTGTGGCTTCTTCCTTCATCAGTGAGTAGACTGCAGACAGCCTTTGCACCAAGTGCATGAAGAGTTACTTCCATTCAGAAATGTGTACCATTTATTATTATTGATCAGTACGTTATAATCAAATTTATGTGCTGCTTGATTTCTGCCACTCATTCTGAGATTACAGCACTGTTGCAGAATAAGACATGGACTGTCAAAATTATCCCAAACATCACTGTAGTTTTAAAAGGTAACAAGTAACTTGCCATGGGATTTTAAGAAGTAGAAAAGAGTTTTAATGACTTGGTAAAGACTTCATGGGATTTGCTGTTTTGAGAATATTGTGGAAAAAAAACTCAGAGACCTGTTCATTTTTAGGAATGAGGAACGGTGTCTTGCTCTGATGTGATTTGCTTTGTTACTTTCAAACTTAAGACCGAAGACGTTTTCATTGTGTGAAATTGTACTAGGACTTGATTAAAGTGGAATCTTTTGTTAGATAAAGTTCAGAAAGGATGAATATATATACCGCTATCACATTTTAAATTTGTTCCAGTCCCACGGTGTCTAATTCTCTTTCAAGCGTAGTTGTAATTTAATCTGCGCCCCTTTCTTTAATTCAACTTCCTCATGCTGCACGAGCAGCCGACTGCATCATCTGCATCTCTGGTATTTAAGATGTCAAGTGCAAACCCTCAAAGCAACCTCATTTTGTGCTTTATTGCTTGAACTAAATGAGTGCACGGGCTTTGTCAGTCTGAAGAAGTTTCATCACCCTGGGGCTTAAAAACATTCAAACTTATTTTTCTTTTCTTTTTTTCTTCTAGGTTAAGTCGTTAAAAAAACAACCCAAAAAACTGACACATTAAGGAGCTTTTTAGCCAGTGGCAAGAATTCTATCTCTCTGTCCTTAAAAAAAGCAAACACTCCTCCCAGGCTTTTCAGTTGCTTTTCAGTTTTTACTTTTTTCCCCCCGCTTCTGCAGGTACTTTTACACACGTGTTGTGCTTGTATCCCCTCCTCTGCTGTTGCTCAGTTGCAGTCACTGTGCTGGCATCTTGACACTGAGCCGGTGACATTGCTGTCACACTGTGGGCTCCAATTAGGGCAGGTGAGAACAGCACGTAGCTGGAGCTTTGGGTTTGTAACAATAGGCACAGCTGGAGCGCACTTGGTTAGGGGAGGAAGGCAGAGATTGGCACACAGGGATGGGGTGGTTGGGGGGGGGGATGAGAATCCTGCTTGTTTGAGTAAAATAATGATATCCTGGGAGCTGTTTATTCAGAAATCTAGGTGAGATTAGCCCTAAACCTCCATCTGCCTCTGACACATTATGGCAAAAACAGAAATCAAGTCCTAAACAGTGAATGTGAACAACTCATGTCCCTAGAGGCGTAAAAAAAATCTTGTCCCATCTCCCACAGAGCATCCACCATTACACCTAAGCTAAAGTAAGTGTTTATATAAAAAGAGAAGTGTCCAATTAGTTTTTATCCTAAACGCATTGTGCAAAATTGGTGTTATATACTTTTTGTATATACAGTTTGCATACTGAGACGTAGCTCCACATGTCAGCCATGCAGAGCAAATTTGTTACATAAACATCCCTTGATTTATTGGGATTTGTGTATTTTAATAGACACAACAGCAGGTGGTTGCCTGGCTTATGATAAGCTGCTTCATCAGTATAAAGACGTATTTAGTTTTCATGGTCACACTCGTATATTTTTGGAGTGCTATTTCTTTTTTAAACCCAAGAGGGACATTCAAGTGGAGTTAATTACCGTATTTCTCTGCGTTAATGATGTCTTCAGTTCTGCGTGAGCTGTGCATGAAATGTGGCGCTATCACAGAAGCCAAAATATTTAACATTAAAGCAATTAGTGGCAACAGATTGGTTTTTAGTTCCTGTAAAATATATTTGGAGTGTTTCTCCGGTACAGTGGAGTCAACACTGTAAGAGGCAGCTTAATGTATCATTTTGATGTGGTGTATTTTTTTCATATAATCTGCAGCCTGTTCACCCATACTGTTTCATCTGATTTGACTTCAGGGGAAAGGCCAGGGAGCGTAGATACCTTTATACAATCTATTTCCCGAAAAAGGGACAAAATAGGACAGTAAAAGGAAGGAGGACAATGTGGGTGGAAGTGATGAATACAACAAACAAAACGTGAAGTCGTAAGCTCTTACCTAACAAGATGCATTCAGGTGAAAGCTTAATCCCTTATTCATTTCAAGAAGCTGTCCAAATCAATCCAAGATTAGAAGCTGGGATATTTAAGGTAATGAAGAGGAGGAGGAGGAAAAAGGTTAAAGATTTTTTAGTCTTTTTGAGACCACTGAGACATATTTGGCACAGAAGGAGCTCAATATGGAAATGTGCCTAAAACAGATGCATATTTTTCATATTTTCATACATTTATTATTTTATTGATTCTTCAGCAGCCACGTTTCTCTCTATCTCAAGCATATTGATTAATCAGCCTATAGACGGTCCATTACCAAGGTCGTGCAGAAACGAGGATTGAAAGTTTTAAAGGGGGAGTGAGAGAGGACGAACGGACGGGCAAATTAAAACGTGTTAATGGCAACAAGAACGGGACTGTGTTTGTTTGTGGTGTGGGTGTGTGCATGTTCCTCATTACTGTAGTCCTTGCCTGAAGGAGATAACCTATTGATCACAGTCAATTTCAAGACGTTCTCAGTGCGAGGGCCCGCAACACTGAAGAATAATTATTTAAATCGATTATGTGCTGCCTTATAGTGCAGCTACAGTCAAGCTGTCCTTCCTTTGTGGTCATCCAGGTGGTCAAGGGCAGTTTTGCTTTTCGTCTTTCTTGTCACTTTCTGCAGTCCAACAACAAAATCCTGTGACTTTTTTACTGTAGTTTTTTTTTTTTTACTGTATTTAATGGTGACTATGTTGACAACCCCAGAGTTGTTTTGGGTTACAGTCGATATTATAAAGTTCTTATAGTTGTCTGTGAGCATTGGTGGATATGAGTTTCATTTGGTGCTTTTAAGAGTTGTTTTATTAGTATAACAAAACACAGATTTTAGCATTCAGCCACAGTAGTTTGCGGCTAATCAAAGAGGTTCAATTTTAGGATTTGGGTCTCTCTTTCTTTTTCTGCCTCTCTTTGATATATCAGTATCTACGCCAGTATCAAAAAGCTGGATGAAATTTTACATGTGGTGCTTACTGAATTCAAAATAAATAAAAAGATAAATAAAAAACAAGGCAACGTGTCTTTTCACTACTTGGCAAATCAGCCAATTACAACACAAATTTGGGGGATTTTTTTTCCTAACAGGGACTGTTTCTTCAGTTAAAACTATCTACAAAATGTTATATTCTGTAGTGTTTATGGAAAAATGGTGTGCAAAAGCACAACACCGTGGCCAAATTCCATTTGGCTCCATTGTTTTGAAACCGCACCGGAGATCTCAAAAACTGACATCTCAGTGTTTAATGCAAAGTAAAATGCAAGACCTATATATACTATATATATATATATTTATTACCCCTGTGGATACACAGTTGTGGTGAGATGTTTAGACTCATCATGGGCATAAATGTCATGGTAATGTGGGGCTTGTAATGATTTCTTTGAACTGTTCTTTTTCCAGGGTGGAATGATCGTACAGCAAACATCTGTAATGATGAAAAATAAATAACTATGTACACAAGTTTTAATTTATTTTGGACAACAAGCTTTTAGCATAATTCTGGCTGGATATTTGACCAATCTTCATTTAAACAAGGTCGTTTAGTGGCATGGAGCTTTTAAGCATGGTCTACACATTTTAAACAGGACTGAGGTTGTGGCTTTGGCACGGCCATTCCAGAAACTTAATGGGCCATTTCTAAACAACTACAAATTTGAGGATAATTGGTTTAAACAACTAAATGTAAGAAAAGTTATTAGGATGTGTTACCACTTTGTCAAAGTGTGAAAGAACACCCAAGCTGTCCCCTCAGATGAGAGGAAATTGGTTAGGATGTTCAGGAATAACCAGGTAACCACCATGAAAATTTTACATTTCCACTTTTAGGCTTGACTAAGATACTCACACAGACAAGTCAAATGGCTTCTGGAGAAAATTTTAATGGTCGATAATTCAAAGATTGACCTGTTTGGTCACAATGACAAAAGGTTGTTGGAGGAGTAAGGGCGAGGTTCTAAGACCACTGTACCTGTTGTCAAGCATGGTGGTGGTCACATAATGCCCTGGGTCTGTTCTGCTCCCATTGGTACTGGTATATTGCGCACGGTAGATGGAATAATGAAGAAGGGGTCTCTCTGAATACTTCAACTTCACGTTAAATCAACAGCTTGGACACAGCTGCATGTCCGAGTTGGACAATGATTTCAAAAACACGATAAAGCAGGCTAACAATAAGCTTCTGGAATGGCATTCCCAAAGTACAAATCTCAATCCTATTGGAAATTTGTGGACTATGCTTCAATGAAGCCAAGTAGAGTGTTCAAATATCCTGCAAGAATGATGCCAGATACATGTTGGTGGCTACCAATAGTGTTTGGTCTAGGTGAAACTTACTAAGACATTTAACCAAATGTTAGTGGGGTATATGTATGCTTTTGAGGTTAGATAAAATCCAAAACATTTCAGACTTGTGAAGCTAATTATTGTTTTATTTTTTTAAGTCATTAAATATGTATGTTGTACAATCCCTGGAAAAAGAACAGTTCACTAAAACCCCAAAGCCCCATGACATTTATGCCCATAGTGACTGTTAACTTCTGAGCACAGCTGTATGTAATCTGACAAATAAGCTATATCTTGTAACAATGGATGAAGAACATTTTCAAAATTCACTATTTTATACTTTTTTTCCACAGGTCCAAGAGATATCCAAGAAACTGGAATTTCAAAGCCAAGAGTGGGGTGAGGAGGAAGGAGGAAGAGAAGGTGCTGGTGGAGCAGCACTGAAAGTTAAACATATTTCCAAAGATTTACAGATCATCTCCACCAAACATAAAACACCTGCTTATGGCTCGCTTGGCCCATACGGTTGGCCTCAGAACTTCTCACAAGCCCTGGATCAGTATCTGTATCGTCCTCCTCCCAAATCCAAACCTCCAGCTAAAACTTCCCCAAAGGCCAAAAAGATCCTGGGCTGGGGGGATTTTTACTTTAATGTGAAAACAGTGAAATTTAGCCTCTTGGTGACAGGGAAGATTGTGGATCACATCAATGGAACATTCAGCGTCTACTTCCGCCACAATTCATCCCGTCTGGGGAACATATCCGTCAGCATCGTTCCACCCTCCAAAGCTGTGGGATGGGAGGTTCTTGATGCTGCATCTCAGAGTGTTCACACTAAAAATTCAGTACTGCTCCCAGATCTGATGTCCCAGTTGCCAAGCCCTCCTCAGTCCACCAGCTCCACTCCTCCCGAACAGCAGAAGCAGCAGCAGGACATGATGATGGTGACTGAACTCAACTGCCGGATCGAGTACCAGAGAACCAACCGGTCCAAGAAGACCAAGCCCTGCATGTACGACCCAGGCCAGACATGCTACTCAGAAAACACCCAGTCCCAGGCAGCCTGGATCTGTGCCAAACCATTTAAGGTTATATGCATCTTCATCGCCTTCACTGGCACGGATTACAGACTGGTGCAGAAAGTTTGCCCTGAGCAGAACCAGCAGCACTTTGGGTGACAAATTCTGAGATATGATACACTGACTTCTCACTCGTCCTTCAAACATCCTTCAGAATCATATGTTCAGTTTTCCAAACACTTTCAACATAAAGATACATCGTCAGCCTGTCAGTGAATGCAGATTGAGCCAAAACTTGTGTTGTCTTTTTTAAGGATTTAAGTTTTGTGTAAGCTTTGTGTTGTCTGAAAGCACACTCATTAAAACATTAACGCTGATTTTGAATTTGTATTTAAAACCTTTGCCTCATGATTATGGATTAATTGAGGTTTTCATCCAAAATTTGACTTGTATTCTTATTTTTTTTACTTGAAAAATAAAGATAATATTGTATATGTATCTATGTTTAAGGACAGAATCACATGTAGGTTTTCTTTTAAAGCACAGACTGACTTCAGCTAATGTTTTTACTATGAAATTGTTTCTATGCCTGTTCGTTTTATGGAAGTTTTCTATTCAAAGAACTCACAGAGCGAGATGAAAGGGATTATTTACTGTAGTCATTATTATCAGTGACACAAAGTACACGTCCGGTATCTGGCTACATCCAGTACTGATTTTACTTTCACCCTTTGCACCTGGGAAGTTTTCTGTTTTTCCCTCAGCTGTTGCAGACATGCTCTCTCTGACGTTACGGCAAAGATTACAGGTGAGTACGTTTTGTTTTTTAAAATTACGTGCACTTATATCTGCTTCAGGAGACCCTTTTTCTGCATGTAAGAGTAGTTGTAAATAAGTCACTTATAACCGTAAGTAGGCCAGCTTGTCACTAAAAGTCAACCCTGATAAAAATGTCTGGTTTGAAGATTTTTTCTTTGTATTTTTCAGTCCAAAAGAGAAACACACACTGCTGTCCCAGTTTATTTATTTCTATATTTTGCTGAAAGAAAGTTGACTGCACAGTCTGCACTTTATGCAAGACTTACTATACTCAAGGCTTAGAAAACACAGCGAATACAGAAGATGAAAGGAGACTTACTTTAACATATATTTATGCTTCAACAGTAATCTGTCTATTGGGCCAAAGTAACACATAGTTGCATAACTATCATGCAGGCACAAGCTGGTTTCAACAAACAAGACCCTGATAACTAAGCCCCTCCATGTCTGACCAGCCCACACGCAGTACATTTTTCAAGTCCAAGGTTTTCCATAACTGCTCCATTGAATAACACATTTGGGGGTTTTTTGTGTTTTTTTTTTTTACTGCCTTTCATTTAATGGGTTGTTTAGAACATCAAAAGCCACATTATTCTAACTCCCTTGTTTACAAACCCCAAGTGCAAAGTATTATCATTTTGAGGGATGAAAGTATTTGTGCACAGGCTTACTCTTCATCAGGGTTTCAAAAGACACCAAAGGATGAAAAAGAACCCCCCACCAGAAACTTTTTTTTTTACACTCTGCAGAGCATTTAAAGCACAATGGAGAGTTGCATCGCACCCCGTGACTTGGTATTTGTGCCTTCAAGAGGTTTTTTTTAACTTCTCTGAGCAGTTTAGAACAGCAGGTCGCAAGAACTGTAACACTGTTGCCCCAGGGTACTTACTAGTGAACAGCTTTAAAATCATTATTCAAAAAGTGTACATTTATTCAGTGACTGAAATCATTCCTGTGTGTTCATTCACTACCCCCCATGCTGCAGCCCCTTTTTCTCAGTGCTTCAGCATGTTTGGGCCGACAGAGGCAGATGACTGCAAAATCTTGCAGAAGACACCTCAGCAGCAGCAGTGATGGGTGGACAGGACAGGAGAGCCTGGCTCAGGATGACCCAGAGATGTGGAGACTCCTGCAGCAGGAGAAGGACAGGCAGTGTCGGGGACTGGAGCTCATCGCATCAGAGGTCAGACCTCATTTAGTTGAAAGAGAAGAAAATGTGATAGTACCATAAGGAGATTAAATAAAAGAGGAAAAACATGAAAGCTAAATCTTCAGTAAATCTTGATTGGAAAAACAACACGTTATATGTATGATTCCCCTCAGCAGCAGGCTGCTAAGGGAAATCAAAAGTGGCTGTTTAAATGTTTGATCTGTGTATTGCGTCACACATAATCTCTGTGCAAAATTAGTTCTGGAAAAAGAGGCGTGACACGTAAACTGTGCTGTTCATTGTTAAATGAAAATAAAATAAAAGTAACTAGAATTGCCGGCATTAAACTGTGATTTCACAGAGTACCTGCTGTAATCTATAATGACAGTTTCAAGTGCAAGTCTTATGGAAATGTGCTGTTCACTGTAAAATACAAGCTTTACAGTGAAATACTGTCAGCTGTTTGACTATCATAAAATTATTATGTAACTTGTTGCTATTCTACTCCTAGAAACATATTTTATAAAAATCCTGGTGCGTTAAAAATCTCAAAACACCCAGAAAATCACTCACTGCTAGAGTTTTGGTCATGGTGGCTCAATAACCACATCACACATGCACAGCCAGCAATCAAAATATAACGTATTGATATGAACTAAAATATTAACAGTCCTGTGTGTATTTATGTTCAACAGAGACAAAAAAAATAGTGATGATGATCTAGTTTAGCTCAAAGGCACGGCATTTACAGAGTTCAAAGATCACTACAGTCATATGCGAATTTCCTGTATTTTTACAGCTTTTTTTATATAGTGAGCAATATTTTAAAAATAAGAATTTTAATTTTCCTCCTACTTGATTGTTCAATAGATGATGTCAGTCAAAAAACAATACCGTGGTAATGAGTCTATAGGCTTACATTTAACGTTAAGACCTCATTTTTTGGTCAGCTAGGATAAAAATCGGTTTTGCGACGCAAAATTCATGAAAGAGCTGCACACTCCACAGACTTACAGTAAAATACTCCACTGAGTTTTGGGCTGAAATGTTTTGTTCTTCACAGAGGAGCACATTTGTCAGCAGTGAAATCTCAAGTCATCAGAGTTGTAGTTTCCAGAATTTTACTGTTTTCTTCAGCGTTCACTGAGATTTCCAATGCACCCCACCAACTCCTTTTAAGTCAGTGATTTTCACTAAGTGGAAGCTGTGGGAAAAGACGGGAGCTTTTATTCTTTTATTCTCCACCAATTATGCATCCACAGCACTATCACTCACGATGACATCTGAAAGGTTTAATCTTCTTTTACATGTGCTATCAGTCATTTGCCGCTCTGAGCCAACTCCCAGAGGAGAGACCCTGCTTTTTTTTTCATCTTCAGGAACATAGTCAAATCATCCCATTAGGTTCCCCCCACTGATTTCTTTCACTGATCCCCACATTTAAAGCTGAGACAGAGAAGGAGGAGCGATCGTGTATGTGTGTGTTTGTGTGTGTCAAGATAGTGTTTCAAAATGTCATGGAAAGAGATTTATGTCACTTGGGGGACTAGTTTTAAACCCCACTGGAATGATTGAGGGATCCCTGAACAGTGACAGGTTTAGTAAAATAACAACCCAGAGGGGGCGGCTGAGGAGGACAGAGAAAGAGAAAGCGAAAGACAGTGAGAGAAGATAAGCTGAAATGTGAGTGGGAGAAAAAAAAGACTGAGACGGGGAAAAAAATTCATTTACATTCATTTCCTTTTTCCGCAGCTCCATCTCTTTTCTGACATTTGACACCGTGCTGAACTTTGCAAGGATTCAGTACTAGTTAGATTCTTCTATATTCAGCCCTCAGCATCACTATAGTACCTCTAATGCACTCTGATTTCTTTAAATAATCAAATATGGCTCATTTGTAGCTTATACAATAGGCTGTTAAAGCATCTGCTCCATTTTTGTTGCAATAAGTATTTGCAAAACACCCCGGCAGGGGTATTCAGTCGTCCTTCTGAAGATAAATAAAAGCTATATCTGGTTATATTTGGTGACAGACTTCTGAATATATAAGTATGATAAAAATTTACTGCAGGTTTTGATGCTTTTTTGTTTGTCCCTCCAGAACTTCTGCAGTCGTGCAGCTTTGGAGGCACAGGGCTCCTGTCTAAACAACAAATACTCTGAGGGATACCCAGGACAAAGGTAATAAGGATCGCCTACTTTAAACATATATTGATTTAGTCATTAAAACTATTTTCAGAAGCCAGCACATGAAGCTTATAAAATTTCATTTAAAGGCAAATGGCCTTTAAAACAAGAAGGTTTGCATTTCTTTTCCCAGCATAATTCAGGGCTGTTCACATAGCATATAGCAATATAATCCAGCTCAACACAATATAAAATTACCCTAAACTAATAGTGCACAAAGTATATTAAAGGACAGTGACATGATACAGAGTGATATGACAGCATACGATGCAATACAGTCTGTTGAATATGATATGATTGAATGCAAAAGAAAGCAATACTATGATACTATACGATGTAATAAAATCTGATGTGATACACAACAGTGATCAGTGTTATCCATCATAGTACAGTTTCAGTAAGAAACAATAACATATAGCCAAATAAATGGAACAATACATTACGACACCCCATGATATGACAGAATACAAAGTTTGAAGATGTGATAGGATACATAAGGGTACTGCATGATTCAGTACACATGATTTGTTGCAAAATTATACAGTTATCGTACAATATGATAAATTACAATATGAAGTGTGTGCGTTACAATAATATGAGATGATTCTATGTTTCTTTTTTTGTCTTTGTCAGATACTACGGAGGTGCGGAGATTGTCGACCAGATCGAGCTGCTGTGTCAGAAGCGAGCGCTCTCAGTCTTTGGTCTGGATCCCAATCTGTGGGGCGTTAATGTTCAGCCATACTCTGGATCCCCTGCTAACTTTGCAGCCTACACATCTGTGCTGCAGCCTCATGACCGCATCATGGGCCTGGATCTGCCTGACGGGGGACAGTGAGTCAATATGTTAAAGTTCATTCATGCTAGACATGCTCAAGCAGAGGATATTTCCATTCCCATAATAACATTTTATACGGAGCTTTTTGTCCACCCTGCACCTGCTCATCTTCTGCACACGTGCGCTCTGTTATAAATATATATTTTGTCCTTCACATTTCAGTCTTACCCACGGCTACATGTCAGACAACAAAAGAGTCTCAGCCACCTCTATTTACTTTGAATCGATGCCTTACAAAGTGGATGTAAGTAGTATTCAAACAGAATTAAGGTTTCAAACCTGTGATCCATTTAAAGACATAAGAACGTGTAAGCAGTTCTCTCTACCCCCTGTTCCTGAATCCCCCTCAGCCCCAAACAGGTCTCATAGATTATGACCAGCTGGAGAAGACTGCTCGCCTTTTCAGACCCAGACTTATCATAGCAGGAACCAGCGCCTACGCTCGTCTCATCGACTACTCTCGCATGAAGAAGGTGCTTCATTTAATAATGTTTACGAGAAGGTGTCTCAGAAACTTCCAACACCTGTCAACTCTACCACAAATCAGATTACTGAGTTACAGAAGCGTGATGAGATACTTGGACATTTAAACAAAAGCTGAGAAAGTAACAGGATTTCAGGTTTGTGGGATTCATGTTGAGCTGTGTGTCTTTTAGTTGTGTGCGGAGCTGAGTGCCTACCTGCTGGCAGATATGGCTCATATTAGTGGCCTGGTGGCTGCAGGAGCTGTTCCCTCTCCGTTTGAGCACGCTGACCTTGTGACTTCCACCACCCATAAGTCCTTGCGTGGAGCAAGGTTAGGATCTGAGCCCTAATATGAATTCATTTTAATAAGTGTGTTGATAGTTGCCTATTCAGGTAAGAGCTTTATACATGTGATTCTGCACATGTCTAGCTAAGCTCATTTGGTGTCCTTTCTCTGCTCTGCAGGGCTGGCCTGATCTTCTACCGGAAAGGTGTGAGGTCCGTGGATAAGAAAGGCAGGGAAGTCCTTTATGACCTCCAGGACAGGGTGAACTTTGCTGTGTTTCCATCACTTCAGGGAGGACCTCACAACCATGCCATTGCTGGGGTGGCTGTCGCCCTCAAACAGGTCAAGATGTGTATTTTAATCTTTAATGTTCAATAATAGCCCACAAATTCAATTAAAGAGGAAATCCTCAGACAGAACATCAGCGTAGCTCAAGTAGGTCTGGATTTGGAGTATCTGAATACAATCTTTCTCTCTCACACGACATGATTTCTGCTTCTGCAGGCTTCCACTCCCATGTTCAAGAGATACATCCATCAAGTGCTGCTGAACACCAAAGCCATGGCCAATGCTTTGCTTAAGAAGGGCTACACTTTGGTGTCAGGTGCTGAGTGAGTCTTTGATGTTGAAATTGTATATTTTTGCATTAAAAACAAATAATTTCATACAAATTAAAATAAACGACAAATGCTTTTGTTTTCTTTCTCTGACTATGAAATTAGACTCAGCATTTAAACGAGCAGTGCATTTCTACCTCTCCAGTGCCTGATGCAATTGCTTTTGGATCACTTTGCATTTGCTTCAGCCTCATTTGCATTCTGTTTTTATAACTTTGGAAAAGTTCACTTAAGCTTCACTTGTCAGTTGAATGGAAAAAAACAGTGAGTAATATTTTACGGTAGCAGCTGCACGTCTCCTCATTGTCTCCAGGAAAGACTTGATGAGAATTTCACCATCAGAAACATTTCCTCAAATACAGATCCTATAGATCTATCCTCCTCTTCCGTTTCTCAGGTGGAACAGACAACCACCTGGTTTTGGTTGATCTTCGACCTCGTGGTATGGATGGTGCTCGAGCTGAGAGGGTCCTAGAGCTGGTGTCAATCACGGCCAACAAGAACACCTGTCCTGGAGATAAGAGCGCCCTCACTCCAGGAGGACTTCGACTTGGTACTCGCTTTAATAGAAGTGCAGCTTGTGCAGAATGTGTTGCAAAATTTAGTAATCTAGGAAAGAGTTACAGGAGTGGAGCTACTTTGGACAGACTCTGTCAGCCACTCTGTCTTTCTGCCCGTATGGCAGCAGACCCTTTCTTCTCACTCGGAGTGTCTGACTCTGTGATGTGTCTGTGTTTCCTGCTACATGTCACTGTAGCTGTAGTTTTTATCGCCGGACCATCATTCAGTATGTCACCATGTACCTCAAACCAACCCTCTCTTTATGAACTATTGACAACAATCAAACCATTTAATCTAACGATTGTTTTATCTGTCACTTTCTTACAGGAGCTCCAGCTCTGACCTCTCGGCAGTTTAAGGAGGCAGATTTTGAAAAAGTTGTGGAGTTGATTGATGAAGGGATTCAGATTGCACTGGACGTGAAGAAGAAGACCGGTGAGGGAGTTTTGTCTAAACCTGTGATTCATCCAGTGGGAGTGGTGGTGTTTGGGGTTTTGTGTACAGCAGATTCACCATGCTGACATGTTGTTTGCTTACATAGATTACTAATGCTCGAATATGTGTTCAGAATTCATTATTTCTCTTGCAGCTAAGGACTGTGGATCATTTATTAGCTGTGAGTAGGGCTCAGGAAACAAGCAAAAAGAATAAATAAAATGTTTTTGCCTTTCTGTCTCCAAACAGGAAACCTGGCTAGCTTCAAGTCATTTCTGCTGGAGGACCAAGATACAGTGTCACGCATCACAGAGCTCCGCCAGCGGGTGGAGCTATTCGCCAGGCCCTTCCCCATGCCGGGATTTACTGACCATTAGAAAAAACTCAGACAAACAAGCTGTAATGCACAGTGTTACTCTTTGGGGGGTTTTCTTAGACATACATATAATGCAGCAATACAGCATGACATTTCCACATTAACTGGAAGCATTAAAATTACCAGCTGAGCTGAAAAATGTAACATAGTAACAGATACTGATATGGATGGAAATGCCAGGTGAATGTATTAAAAATAAATTATAAAAGTCACAACTCGTTAAAAAATGACTCTAAGGAGGTTGGAAAGAAAGCAACTCAGCTTCTCAGCTCAGCTCCAAGAGACTTCTCCAGTTCTAACTCTGCATTTCTAAGCAGCATGTAAACATTCATTATGTATAACATTGTACTAATGCAGACATTTAAAATGTCTTCATAGGAGAACGTGTATGTTTTAAAAGGTAATGTAAACTACTGCAGTGTTTTTATAGAGTGTTATCAATAACTACTACATACACTGCAGTTTATAACTAATCTGTGCTAAGTTACATTCAAGTGGATACTATTAACTTCTGTTTCATTGTATCAGCGATCAATTTAGTGGAACAATTTATTATATACATTGACTATAAAGGATCTAAAGTGATTGGATTTGTTACTAGCTTGCAGTGATAGCTGGATAGTAGTGATTATATTCATAAAAATGGTATTCAATAGGACTAGAGTGTAAATGGTACACAGCAATGAACCTAAATTGTGAGTTAACAGCACTCTGGAATTTGCTTTCGCCTTCTTGTCAGGACTGTTGTTTGCTGCCCAAAGATAAGAAGGACCCTTATGTGCTTTCAGGTATTTTTGGCATTTGGTTGCTAAGTCTGCTTAAGAGCTCTTACTGACTTCAGGCTTTGTTCTGCACTCTGGGAAACTCGCAGCAGCTGTGTTGGGAATTGAGCACAGGTTCAGTTTACATCCACAGATCCACTAACATGAATAGAAAACAGTAAAGTAGCACAGGCGTTTCAAAACAAGGCTTCAGATTTGTGTGTATGTGTGTGTATCTAATGTAATAGTAGCTTTTGTAGTTTTACTTTGACTTCTATAGAAATCATTTCTGAGGAATGTATAACATGAATATGCATCTTTTAAACTGCAATAAAACTGATGCTGAATATTTACATGTTAAATTTTCTAAGGTTTTTTTTTTTGCATGTACTTTTTTTACCTGCTGCTGAGTTGCATGTCACTGAGCGGTTGATGATTTATGTGTGTTATCCCAAGAGGGAGGAGCATCTTCAGATTCTGTAAACACTGATCCATGTTAAGCTGCTGGAATTTCCTCTGCTCATGTCCTCTCACTGTTTACTTCTGGGAATAGTCAAGAAAAAGAAAATAAAAAGTAGTCCCCGAGCAGTGTCAGCGGATCACAGCTTCAGGTTCACAAAAGAAAAAAAAAAGAACTTTGGATCATTTGATTTGTTTTCATAGTACTTTAGATGTCTGAATTGTTTAGTTTGACTTCCTCCCTCAGTTGGACGTTGATATTGTTTTCTATTAAATAAAGTATTTCATGATATGATCATTAAAACCACATGTTCGCTCTATGAAGGATGAATAAAGTGGACCTTTGGTGCTTTTTTAATTTTCTGTTATATACAGTTGGGTCCAAAATTTGTTGGAGGAACAAAATTTTTTTTTTTGTAGTTTTGTCTCCATAAACCACAACTGAGCAAATTAAGGTTTGACTGTGCAGTTCAGACTTTCAGATAAATAACAGAAGTATCACATTAACATGCTACTATTTTTATAGAACATTACAGCCCATTTTCTGAAGCTCAAAAGTACTAGGACAAACTAACATAATTTTAAATACAAGAATTGTTTTATATATCGGGATGAAAATCTTTTGCAGTCAGTGACTGCATGAAGTCTTGAAGCTGACATCACAGAATACTGTGTTTCCTCCCTTGAGACGCTCTCCTACGTGTTTACTGCAGCTGCCTTCAGCGACAGCTAGTTTGAGGGTTTCTCTGCCTTCAGCTTTGTCTTTGACTGACTTGGTCATTGAAGAATATCCCATTTATTTATTTTGTGAAACCTGTGCAGCTTCTTGCTTTGGATCATTATCCATTTGCACCGTGAGGTGCTGTGCCATCAGTTTTGCAGCACTTGAGCAGCAAGTATAGCCCTGTTCACGTCACGCCTTTTGGAAGTTGGCAAACGCATCTCAATTTGAGCCTGGATTTTCACCTAATTTGTTGTCCCCAGTCTTTTTCTTATTGTTGAATCATGCACTCTGACCGTCAAAAAAAAAAAAAAATTGCAAAATCTTTTAGCTTACTTCACTTTGTCAAACAGTTTCTATTTAAGTGATTTCTTGGTTCAACAGATCTTGCAGTAAAACAGCATTTTTGAAGTCCTATCCTAGCTTTTGGAAATCTGACATGATAAGCATGGCACGGAACGTGACAGGGAAACTGAGTGAAACTGTAGGCCTATATGACAGTGACAGGTGAATTACAGATTAGGGTTATCCTAAAAGCCTTATTGTGGGACCGTGAATTAAAAAAGAAAGTTTATGTTTTAATAATTAAGACCTGAAATTAGCAGTTAAAACCATAAACTCATCAGGAAATTATTTACTGAGGATCAAAGGAGCAGTAGAGCAGCATCCCCCAGGCATGCAGCCTTTTCGAATCAGACACTACATCCAGTTTTTACACACGGTCTGCCTCCATTAACCCCTGCCACAGCATCCAAAACTAGTAGCTCCTTTTACTTTTTATATTCCCACAGAACCGTGTTTAACAGCGTTACACACAGACTCACAAGGTACTGGACACATCACCACAGCTGCTCGTGACAAAAGCAAGCAGCATGTTAACATAAATAAACATAAATGTTGTTATTTAATTTATATTAAGGCGTCATTGAGTGTTTTAAAGGCACCTATAAAAATATATATTATTATCATTGTTATTAGAAATTAGATCAGAAACCCCATTTTTATTTTAGAAATACTGTTGCCTTATGTCGTTGCATAATTCTAGTAAACACTGACACTTTATAAAATAATTGAGAAGATGAGAGCATTATGTAACACCAGTATCCTTGACTATCTTTACTAAACCTTCAGACCTTCCATTTTTGTTTATTTAAAAGCTTCCTCTCCCACTGTTTCTCTGCAGTAACATCTTTACCCCCATAGACACATAAAAAGAGCTTGCCTCCTCTTTCTGTCTCTCTGGGCTGAGAGGATATTTCATTTTTGATGTATTTATTTATTATTCTGAGAGGATTTCCCCTGAGACACTGAGTGCTTTGTAAAGCAGCACTAAATTAGCATCAAACACGAAGCACTGCTGCTGCCTATTGGAGCATCTGATATTTAATTTACCAACAAACTGAATGGACTTTTGTTTTGAGTCAGTCGTGTCTTCCAGCGTTTTGGATGAAGTTCATTGCTTCAGTTTCTGCCAGAGGAATGTGTGCCCTCCATAGAGACCAGGCAGCAGATTCACAGGTTAAAGGTCAGGGATGTTCTCAGCTCTGTCGTCAGAAAAGACACACAAACAAACCCAAGGACGCACAGACACGGAGGACCACAACACAAAAATAACAGCTCATCTGCTTCATCTCCGTGCCTCTTTCTCATGACCTGACAGCTCCTGTGGGTTTGCGCGAAACCATCTGACCCCGTCATGTTCTGTCGCCCTAGCTGTCCTTACTGCCACAGCCATCCTTGTGATGTTCACAAGGAGGAGAATTTTTTGATGTTCACTATTCTTCTTTCAGAGGGTATTTTTTTGTTTGTTTGACTGTTTTGTAAAATTATCTTTTTTTTAAATGAGACTGACCTTCAGCCAAAAAAACCAAGAGATCCGCCCCCAAAAACGATCACGTTTGTAATCTGTGTACGCTTGAGTAAGAAGGACGTTCTCCTAAAAGTTCCTTCAGTTTGTGTTCATTTTACTTTTCTCTGCTTATAAAAAAACAACGAGCATACATAAAGTAGAGATGAAGAGGCGTTCCGTATGAGCCTAAAATCTGAATTTGTTTTTTTCCTGTTTATATTTCATTCTGTATGTTTGTTCACCCACCATCCACTATTTTAGGAGACAGATGTGAATATGAATATTCTTAATACTTTAATGCTGCACTTTACACTGTGCAAAACATCCAATATTCCAATTAAATGTGAAAATTGTGGTTTTATTATGTGTTTATTCCTTCTTCTTTTTTTCATTTTTCTTGTTGATTGTAAGATTACTTGGTTTTGTTTTAGCATATTTAGCATATTTGGTGATGCTGAAGCCCAAGAAAGTTTATTTAACTGAACAAAAATTGCTTCTGTTTGCAATATGGAAAGCATACTAAATGTATTACCTTGTTTTAGATTAAGTCAGTGTGATTTATGTGTAAGCTAATGTAATTTAATTTCTTTATATGTTGCTTCCAAAGAGCCAGGCTTTCCTGTAATCTTTTGTCTCGAGCAACAGTGGACATTTGGACATTGGCTGCTTTTTCACTCAGTTTTAGTCCAGTCTTCTATTTATTAAGTGACTTAATACTGACATATGAATTATTCATGTGTAAAAAATGCACCTAACTCACAGGATGAACCAGTGTTGTGTCTACACATAACAGGAAACTTGGCAATTGTTAGGAACTTTACTAGCAGCCTGTCTCAGAAACAACTAATTTGTTCCCATTTCTCAAAGTTTGACAGGCATAAAATAATATTTCTGCACCAACGAGGTGATTCAAAAATAGCTATTAGCTGAAAACTTGGAATATCTCAGCCTGCTGTGCAATACGCCTTCAAAAATGTGAAGGAAATGGACAAGAGGAGGACAAAAGAAGAAGTGGTCGGCAGGTAAACAGTATCTGATAGTCATATCCTTAAAAAAACAGGAAAGTAAATCCAGCAAAGACCTGGCACAGGACCTGAAGGACAACAGTGAGTGTTTACAGCCATCTGTAAAAAAAAAAAAAAAAGTGGAGCTCTGTTATAGTTTGGAGATGCATATCAGTCAGAGTTTCGGGGGATCTAGTACCAGAAAGGTATCATCAGATTTTGGTCTATCATGCAGTACAATGTAGAACCCACCCGATTATCAGCAACTTTATTTTTCAGCATGATCCCAAATATGTTGCCAGTACAGTAAAAGCATACCTGGATAGAAAAACACACAATGTATTGGCCTCCCCATTGACCTCAACATTACTGAAGGGATCTGGGGAGGCCAATCATCTTGACAGAGAACAAACCAAAAGGGACCAACCATCCAAAGAAGAGCTTTGGATGCCCTTCAAGAGAAGGAGAGAACGATTCCTGAAGACTACTAAAAGAAATTATAGGAAAGCTGCCTAAAACAAGAACAAAGGTCGTCATACCAAATATTGACTAGCTTGGAAGAACTGTGCAGACTGTTTTTATATTTTATGTATGTTTGCACCTATTCCCAGCAAAACACAAAGAAACGAGAGGTGAATTAAGACTTTTTCATGTCCTATATATTAATGGAAAATAAGATGGTGTGTGTAGGACACGTGCACAGGTTATACATCAAAGTCTTTCAGGGGGAGGGCTGTTGAGCGTCCTGCCTTGGCTGTCACTCATCAAAGACACTGAGCTCCTGTCACACACACTGGTACACACGGACAAACACAAATAGAAAATGCAACCACACACAGTGTAAAAACACTAATCAGGCTGCAGAGTGACAGCTGCATTGCCAGCAGATGGATCGGTTCCATCAGAGTTACTGATTGCGTAGGTGTGGAAAAAGATCTGTATCTGGCTCTCGGTGCAGGTGTTTGAGGAAAGTCGCCTGTGTATGTGCTGGAAGAATTCAGCAAAGTTGATGCATCTCAGCTTTTTTCATAACTTACACAGTCATCGCTGAATTTAGTGGCTGCTAAACCTACAATCATGTGACAGTTATGAAGGAATACATGCAGTCTGGTCACACTAATATGACCTTCACTGTGATGCAACACAGCAGGCCAGTGTCATGTTATGAAAAGCTGGTGCAATTAAAGCTCCTCACTTGCACAAATAATGAGGGAAAACAAAAAAATCAGCAACAGAGGAAGAGTGCATACAGAAGTTTGAAATACAACCTTCAGTAAGTGAAAACCACAGCAAAAAGCATTACAAAGCATTTACAGGCTTCATCTCCTCATTTTACTTTTATGATCAATCATTTCTAGATACAGAATAGTTGACTTTTTCTTCTTATTAAAGGCAACTCAGTTGATTTCTGTCCAACACATAAAACAGATCTACCCTACCCTGACTATATTTTCATACACTACTCGTGTGTTTACATATAAATATTTGAATAGCATGAAACCTTCTCAAACAGATCAATATGATGGGCTGGTATTTGTGATTACAATTGTCTGAACATGCAAAACCATTGCTCCGGTGCCAGCAATGTGTTGCCAGACATATGATAAAGACTGAGTTTGTGCATGTGGAAATAAGCCTGTTTTTCTATCATGCATATGGGCCTTCAGGAATGATTGACTGACAATCCCGGTCACATTAACCAGGTCACCAGCAGCTCTGCAAACATCACACAGAATCAGAGACATCCTGATCTGGACTCTGTTTCCCCCGTCTGCAGCGTATTTATAATATTTATGTCCAAAATGCTAACTATAAGTAACTTGACTAGATGTAAATATTCCATGTGATTTTATTACACAAGTAATTATTTCTGGACTTGATTTATTTACATTCAGTTTATCAATCTATACCAAGTATGTTTTCTTAATGATTATTTCAGATGCATTTTACATAAAATTATTCATTTTTATGAGGCCAAAGAATTTTTTTTTTTCTTGAGTGTAGGAAGGGCAGAGGGGATGAGTCTGACCCAAGATCAGGATCTGTCATCCTTTATGGGTTTTTTTGGTTTTTTAATTGCACTCTGGTTTGTGAGATTCAGAAGTCAGGTCCCTCTTTCTTCAGGTTTTTGTAGTCTGTGGTGATGGCCACAAACTGGGGGGAAAAGTAGAAAAAGACCGTGTTTGTGTACGTTGATTTAACAATCAATCGACAGTAAAAACACAGTCAGATTAGAGTTCATGTGCTGCCTTACCTTGTACTGGTATGTCGGGTCAAGTTTATTCCATGGCTCTGGGTTGTTGGTCTTGTCCCAGCTGAAGACACACAGAAAATTAAATGATTAAATCTGATGAAAAGTGAATCAAGCTCTCTCCTGAGAGCTTTTTTGTTTCATTCCCACTTTGTTCAACTGGTAAATAAAATAAGAAAGAAGCTAAAGAAACAACAAGACAGTGCTCCATCCCGTGAGGCCTTGTAAAAAGCACTTAGCCATGTCTGCTGTTGTTGGAGTTTCTTATATCAAATGCTTGGGTAACAGCAGGAGAAGAGAAAGTCCAAGCAAAAAGGATAAGAGTAGGCAGGACTCCCTGTGACAGAAACCATCGTGAAACAAATCCCTCCACTTAGAATGTGAAACACTTATTCATCTCCTCTCCGCACGCCTTTGAATAAATGTTAACAAATGTGCATTTCAGGGTGAAATCAAGCCTATCACAGAAGGACGGCTAAGTCCTTTCTTTGTTTGGAGTCCAACTATGATCATCCAGTAGGTGGGGATGATCATAGTTGCTCTGGTTGCTCTTTGGAAGTTGCATGCAATTAAAATGAAAACAAAACTAAACAGATGTGCAAACCTGAGGAAACACAGGGTCTCCCAGTTGTGACACGTTTCATTAAAAGATGGTGGGGATAATGACTTTTAGCTTGTTGTTTTTTGTCAGTTGAAAAACAGTAATGATAACGAACAATTAAATGATGTTTTTAAAAAGTTCTCACACGTGATCAGAAGTCAGAAATTTAAGGGTGCTTACGTAACATGGGGTCCTCTGGCCAGCCGGATCAGATACAAGGATGCTCCGCCCATTCCCAAACAAATGAAGAAGAACTGGGGGATGAGCTACAGAAAAATAAGAATTAGGCTTCTACACATATTTTACACTTAAACCGTGAAAGACAACACATTTACACCTACATGCTAATCTGCACCACACTGTTCACTGGTGTATTGGCAGCTGTACCTTTTGCTGCAAGGCCAGGATGCTGTTTTGGTTTAACATAATGGACGTTTGACTTAAAAAGAAAGAGCTCAGGAAACTCAGGAAAGCTGCAAAAATACATTTCAGCCAGATGCCTCGCAGACCACCCTGAAGACAGATGAAGACCACAGGGACTGCCACATCCAGGGCTGATATACAGAGAAGTAATCTGGATATTTTTCTGCCAGCAGCAGTTTGTTTGTCTTATGTGATTTAGAAAAACAGAGCTGGCATTTACTCCCTTCAAATGATCGTTTGGAGCATTATTTCTATTTTGGCTGATTTTTTATTTTTGTTTATTTGTCATTCTGCAGTCCTTATTCAAGATAAACTCATACCACCCTGAATATATTCACAAAAATCCATTGTTCCCATGTGCACAATAACAGGAAGGGTAGTATAACTTAACTAACTCTCTTTGTATGTTACTTTTAGGGAACATGTGGGCTGCGTTGTTCTTTCTTTTGGGATAGAAGTTCACTGGTGACGCTTGATGTTTCTTCTTGGTGAAGCCAAATCTTCTTATTTATTTATTTATTTATTTATTTTACACTTCAGCTAACCTGTCATTTTCAGATTTGTCATCACAGCATCCAAGTGTGTTAAATCCCCACCTCCATGACTGAGAATAAAAAAGAAAATCCAGATTTCACAAAAAACAGAAAGGTTAAAGGTTGTTAAATAACTATTATCACGATGGGAAGCTGTTAGTCCTTTCCAGCACTGCATCATCTTCAGCTTCGTGACTCCTGACAGTCTGCAAGACGAATGTCTCAGTAAGAAAAAGCACATTCCTTGAATTTCAAGACAGATGTGGCACGTCTTCTTTTTAAGCTAAGGTGAGGCAACTTATTCAGCTGTGAGAAATTTTCTTCTAAATTAGCTGTCAGCCTTCAGCAATAGCATCATTTATTCAAAAACAGACGCTCGATTTAAAACTGAGTGTGTACTTAATATCTGCTGTAACAGAGGTGATCTGAGCAGCTGGCCCACTGAAGCTCAGGGGATTAAGTCTTGGTTGCTGTTGCTCCGTCACCCTGCATCATCCCAGTGAACGTGCTGACACACATCTGGCGCATGTGTGTGCGTGTTTTATATAATTATACTCAGAGGGAAATTTTGTACTTCTGACTTCTCTGTCAGTAACTTCTGAGAATAAATATCCCTTCTTTAACAAAAAACTTTTGCTGCTGCTTTTACAGAATTTTCCTGTTATTTCAAATTATACGACATAAATAAAATGACAAACAAATAAATATTTGTTTAAGATAAAACTGTTTAATTCTAGTTTAATGCTGTAAATAAAATTCAAATTTGATGCACTGAGTGTAAAACGACACAAAAAATACAGTAAAAGAAGAAAAGTTTCTGTATTTTTTTTATTATTATTTTTATAATGGCCTGCATTTGTATAGCGCTTTTCTAGTCCTTAAGGATCCCAAAGCGCTTTACACTACATTCAGTCATTGGCGACGGCAAGCTACATTGTAGCCACAGCTGCCCTGGGGCGCACTGACAGAGGCGAGGCTGCCGGACACAGGCGCCACCGGGCCCTCTGACCACCACCAGTAGGAAAACATTGGGGTTAGTATCTTGCCCAAGGATATTTGGCATGCAGCCAGGAGGAAGCCTGGGATCGAACCACCGACCGGCTGTTTAGTGGCTGACCTGCTCTGCCACCTGAGCTACAGCCACCCTATAATGTGTGATTTAGTACTACATAAACCCACCCTCACCTCCGTGTTTTACAGCTGGCACACCAAACCTGCTGAACTCCATCTGGTCCAATAAAACAATATGTTTTGGTTCATTCCACCAAAACAATGTGCTGCCACTGTTGATTAGACCTAATTTCAAGTCCTCTGGAAAAGCTTTACTTTGCAAGCAGCGATTTTTCTGCTCTGACATCCCCCGTGGAGACTGACTTTATGCAATGAGCTTTACACTGCCTGAGCCGTCACCGAAACACCAATTTTCACAGTTAATCTTTGTGCCAAGTAAGAAGCACTTGCCTGCTTATTTTTTGGATAGTTGAAAGAAATAGTGTGCAGCATGCCATATTATTTATTTCCAATATGGCAACTGTGCCTTGTCTTCCTGGTCCACATTAGCACTGCTGCGAGTGTTTTTCATCTTTACGAAGCCACAGATGCACAAAGGTATTTATTAAGAGGTTAGTGATCACTGATTCTAAGGAACTTTACATGCTGGATTTCCATGTGCCGTTTTTTTAGGGTACAAGAATTCTCTGACATTCACACACTTGTGAAAAGTGTATTTTTGGACACAGTCTGTATAACTGACCCTTAGTCTGTCTCTGTCTTAGTGCTGCCACCACCTGTCTGTCTGTTTCATTCTGGTTTTAATCACTGGTTCCATCTCCTCTCTGTCTGTCTCCCTGACTCTCGGTCTACTTTCCCATCTGACCAACGATGCATTCATCTGGCTCATTCTCTGTCTGTGGGGCTCAGACTTTCGGACTCTCTCTAACAGCCTTTCAGTCTCTCCTTCTTTCTGTTTGTTGTAACTTGATCAAGGAGGGTTGTAGAGTCTCACAGGGAGCTGCCTCCTGCAGCTCTTCCCTCACTCCCGCTCTCCCTTAGAGTCTGTCTCTCAGTATCTCTGCCTGTCAGGATGATAGACCACATCACGGAGCGCTGGTAGAGTCTCATACGGATTTCTTCCCCGCTGCTTCTCTCTCTCTCCCCTTCTCCTGGGAGGCCAGTGAGAAGAAGTTAAAACTCTGTCACTCCCCTCTCTGACAGCAGAGCCGGTTAAAAACTGCAAAAATAATCCCCTGCCCTGTAGGGACAACTTAAATTTAAAAATTTCTTACTAAACATTTGTGAACTGCTTAGATTTTTGTCAGTTTAGATTTAAGGGGTTTGCGGAAGTCGCTGATGTGTTTTTGATGTCTTAAGCTTCTCAGTTCAGCTTGATTTTGAAATGAGCAACTGGAGCAATTTAACAGACTGAAACAGAGCTAAGATAAGATTAGATGAGACAAAATTAGACTTCTACACTACTACACTACTACTTAGGATGTCATGAAGTTTGCCTTAATACAGGCATTAGAATCAAATCAGTTAGGTGCAGCAATTGTTTTATATTATATCAGGCTTTAACATTAGGCAATATTTTCTTTGAGCATAGACTAAACCAATAAATATATAAACCTGTGGGTTTAATACTGTCCTAACGAGCTGAAAAAAAAGAACCATCCTGGGATTCAAGTGTTTATCCAACCTCGCTAGTGACAGACTGAGTTTCTAGTGCAGCTTTGGTTTTGTTTCATTCAGTGAAGCATGTTTGAATAATTTCAACACACTTATCCTAAGCAAAATTTCAGAAATGCAGAGCAGTTGATGGATTTCTATTAAAATGTAAGTTACATGTTAAAAGAAGCTGGACATCGCTTATCAAAATTTGAAACACCTAAAAACTGGTCAAGAATTTAAAAGATTACTTACACCGGGGTGCTTCTTAGCATGCTCGACTGCTGCCCGAAACATCATTGCTCCCGTTTACAGTAAATCAGGAACAATGCATGAAAAGAAATGAATTCAGGCCTTTGTTCACAGCAAACACAAGCTTTGCACAGCCGTGCACAGACGGGATTTAGACCTGTTGCTGGGAGAGGCGGGAGGAGGAGGAGGGAGAGGAGGAGGTCGTTTTACATCTGATTACAGCCACTGCTGTTCCCCTGTTGGGTAATTACACTGTGCTGGACACTGGTTAATAGTTTGTATTTAAACGGAAAAGTTTCGCCCCAGTAAACTGTTATTTGATATCCAGAAAAGAGACATTTGATGCTATCAGGCCATTCAATTAAAAGAAGTAGGGCGGTCTCAGACCTCAGAGGCGTTTTCTCTACCATTTCCCTCACTGTGTTTAAAGACTTGTCGGTCATTTGGGAGCTGACTAAAGGAAATGGAAAACCATTTGAACGCTGTGTCCTTTTAAATGCCATTAGGGAATATGGACCCTTGTCAGATCCACAAAGAGAAGACCCAAGTCCTGAATGAGGATCATTCTTGCGTGAGCGTGTTTTGATCCTGAATAATCAAGTTAACCAAAAGTTCGTTTGATTGTTGCTAAAATACAATTTACACAATCTTAATGAAATGCGCTTTTGTGATGTGTCCATATTGCGTGCTCTTTAGCAGCAGATTCTCTGGGCTTGACTTGGCAACCAAAGTCAAGGATGCTCAACCAGCATGTTTGCTTTATTTCAGCACAGTCAGAGAGCTAGATGCACACCAAGTGTGTGAAATGTGGCGACACAGCTTAAGCCACCTAAAAAAAAAAAAGCAAACACAACCCAGTTTAGTCTGAACACCAGAAGTAACACGTACCCTTCACATTACGGCCGCTGCTGTGATTAAATAAAGGTAAAACCATCAATGGGCAGAGGTCAGGGCGACAACGCTTATCAGCTACACTGTTGCGTTTTAAAGGGTTATTGCACTGATTGATGATGATAGAAGTAGAGCCGCTAACGTACGTGCCGCTCGCTCACGTAAAATGCACGCTGCCTTTGGTCATCAAAAGAAAATGTCCCAGTCTGCCTAATGGACCCGTGTCTCTGATTCACTGCACTTCAATTTAATTAGAAGTGAAAACAAATACAACTCAATTTAATAAACGATGGCCTCACTTTCAACTCCACAGATGTGTTGTCCCAGATGTCTGTGCTAGATAATAAAGCAGCATAATAAAAGCCGACATGATGAGTGCTGTGGTTAAAACAGGTTTAAATAATTTTCTGTCTACACGTTTTAATTTTTTAAATGATATTTTAGCCTTTTTTTCTTCTTACAAATGAAAATGGATCATTTGCACAGCTAGACCTACAAGGTTTTTCATAACAGCAGAGATTCATTATAATGACTTCATCGGCCTCAGACAAGGTGCCTGCAAAAGGTAATGAATCCCAGAGTGAGACAGGGCCATGGTCCCTCCTGTCAAAGTATAGTGTGTGTGTGTGTGTGTGTGTGTGTGTGTGTGTGTGTGTGTGTGTGTGTGTGTGTGTGTGTGTGTGTGTGTGTGTGTGTGTGTGTGTGTGTGGTAGTCAGACAGACCTTTTGCAAATTGCAAATGAGTGCCTGGAACTACTCTCAAAGAGACTGTGCGTTCAGTGCCTGTGCTGCTGATGTTGTGGAAACATCGATCTTTCCACACTCTGTGGACTTGTCTTTCTTTCGGGGGCAAAAGTTAAGTGGTTAACAAACAAAAAACTGTAGAATATAAATTAATTATGAATAAATAATTTTTGAAAAAACTTCAATGGTTTTAGTGTCCAGCACAGTTCTCCAGCTGGTTGATTTGGACTGTATAAAACAAATGAACCTGTATAAATCTGCTCACATCAAGGTTTGGAAGAGAGTTTATCAAATGTATTTTTTTTTTGGTGTTTTGAGTATCGCAATGAAAATCTCTTTTAGTTGAGTTATAATTAGGAGAAGCCAGATGGCTAATATCTGAAAAACTCTCCAACAACAGCTTTATAATGATGAAAGCATCTAAATTAGGTTTGGGGTTTTAAATTGTAAATGCTAAAAGGGGGTTAAAAATGAGAAATATGACTGTGTTGGGTTTTTTAAATATATCCTCATTATTCTAGTAACATGTCTTCTTTTATGATATTTAGGCATACATTCTTTTATACACATCTCTCTTAAGGTCCCGGTACAGTATTTCAGTCATGTTGAGGTCTGGACTTTGACTGGATCATTGCAGCACCTTTATTGTTTCTTTAGCTTTAGCTGCTGGACAGATAGCCTCACATCTGACTGTAGAATACTTATATATTATATACAATATATATATTGTATACAGAGGTCATCTCAATGACTGCAAGGTGCCCAAGATCCAGTGGCTGCAAAACAAGCCTAAATCATCACCCCTCCACCACCATGCTTGGCTGTTGATATGAGGTGTTTGTGCTGACATGTTATTTGGTTTTTGACAAAAATGGTGCTGTTTATTATTAAGAAATTGTTCCAGAAGTCGATTTGGAGAGTAGAGACTTTCTCCTGACAACCCTTCCAAGCAAACCACACTTATTCAGTGTTTTTCTAATTATGCTGTCACAAACTTTAATATTTAAAATGCAAACTGAGCCCTGTAGAGTCAGAGATGTATCTCTTGGGTCTGTCTGATTGATTGATTGATTGATTGATTGATTGATTGATTGATTGATTGATTGATTGATTGATTGATTGATTGATTGATTGATTGATTGATTGATTGATTGATTGATTGATTGATTGATTGGGTTTGGTTGGGTTTGGATTGGGTTGGGTTGGGTTGGGTTTGGTTTGGTATTGGTTGGTTGGTTGGTTGTTGGTTGGTTGGTTGGTTGGTTGGTTTTGGTTTGGGGTTGAACAGCCTGACCTTGGGGAGAATATGCTGAGCATTCTCACTGTAGAATGACGGACTTCCCACTGTCCGGAAATTGACTTAAAACCCTTTCCTGATTGATGAGCAACAGTTGCTTTTTAAACATTGTTGTTGACTCCTTTCCTCTTTGGCATTGTGTTAAAATAAGATAATGGCTGCAGATGAGCAAACATTCAAAACTGATAAAAACTGCTTCAGTAGTGAGGCTCACACTATTTTTGTTTTCACACTTCATTTGTGACTCTGTGACATGTTGTGCTTGTCTGATGTAAAAGTGCTGAGTGTTGCTGACGTATGGCCGTAACTGTCATTTCTGTTTCTTAAAGATAAACAGCTATAGGGATCAGCTGGAACTAGTTTTATGGCCGTCCACACCCCGAGGATGCAGGGTACAGCCCCGAGGGATAAAAGTGTGTCTCTGACCTCTTTTCTGATCCATGTGAGATTACGTGTTCGCACTGAGATAAAGCTTTTATGTCTGTGTTTATATTTCCCTTCAAGACTGCACAGTCAGAGAGGCAAATGACAACGATAATCAATATATACCCAGTGAGCGTTTTACAGCTGATGAGGAGACAGATTCCAAATACCTTTTTTAGTATAAAAGCATAGCCTATTTTTGCCTTCAAAGGCGACTCTGGAAAGTTTGTAGTTCAGTTCAAGTCACTTACAAAGGTGTGAAAAAAGTGACAGGTTTTCACTGAGCAAAAAACTGTTTTAAAACATCCACAAACTTCTCAAAGTGCTCCTGCAGCACAGCCAACTTTCCTCTGTGAAAAATATATAGTATTTTCAAACAAAAAAAGCCTTTAAGATTTTTAAGTAGATAAAAATTCTACTTTTGCATCACACAGTTCCTTGAATAACATATTCACGGGCAACAGAGAAGTGGCTTAAACAGCTGGAATCTTCTTTAAAGGTTACTTATTTGTGCTTTTGAAGTCGGTTACTATATGGCTCCTTTGTCAATAGTATGAATATGAGCTTGCAATAGCCTCTGTTCTTGTGCATAAATACTCCAAATAATTTTGAGTACACTATCCTTACAGTAATTTGATCTACTCACAGACTGTCCATGTTCTCTGTCAGTGCAGGAAATACCAGCTGTGTCAGGGTCAGTCAGCTCCAAATATTGATGTTATTGTATAGCATCTACATAAAGCTTCTCTGGTTGGACGGCAGCCAACATGTCCGTTGAAGATGAATCATTAAAGTCCTGTTCTGGGAGTCAGGAATCTCAAGACAGTGGTACGTGATAGAATTTTTAATGGAGTAATGGATTTAAATTCATGATGTTAATGTGTTTTTACTTTGATTGACCACATCAAATGTTTATTTAGCAAAAATATGAGTCATACCCACAGATTATAAGCGCAGACAGGTCACTTTCTTATAGTGCAATCGTCTGCAGGGAAACCTTGAGTCTTTGCATTTATACTTTTGACACGCACCATCTAAACTTGCAGATCAAGCAGATGAGATCCACTAGGGAATCCTGTTACACTGCAGGAAGTGCTCAAGAAAGGATCAAGGAACACGGCAAAAATCAGGTTGTAGACTTTGTCTACAAACTGCCAGGTGACATCTAATCAAGCATCTGTGGGAAGCCTCTAAACTATCAGCCAGAAAACCAGGGTTAGATCATCATGTTGGAACCATCATATCACTTTTTTTCCCCTTTAGGCTCATTTAAATCACCTTTTGCAATGTTAACTGAAGTTTAAAAGGTTTCTGCAGAAAACCAAAGTATATTTTAATTGTAAACCGTAACTGTGGGTGCTTATAGGAGCTTGCATTAATGGAGGGGCTGTCTTATTTAAGACAGCCACTGGAGCAGCATGTCAGAGTCAGACTGACAGCAGCTGGCACGGTGAGCTCAGGGAAGGGGATGAGATACTGAAGTGACATTTGCAGGCAAAAAAAACAAGCCCTATTTAAATGTAGTTGGACTTTAAAATGATAAAGAAGTACATGAACATGTAATGATTATGTGAAACTTCTATTTACAATAATCCATCAGATCCCATATTTTTAGATTCATTTAATGATTTCAGTCATTAAGTGTCTCTAAATCAGCAGGTTTAAAGGTGGAGTCACCTTCATGTTTGCATGTGTGTTTACAGTTTTTTAAAAAAACGCCATGACTGACGAGAGAGAAGGCATGAGGAGAGATGGAGGAGCTGTCTGCAAGAAAGCATCCCAGACTCACTGTTACCCGATTTACATCATCCGTAACTATGCCAACAAGACACTCTGCTGACAGGCTATTACATATATCGCAACCATGAAGACCTCTTTGAACTTTGAATTGGCAGGGAAGTGGATAATTTCACTGAGGATCTGTTTGCAATACAACAAGTTTTACACAGAAGCAATAACATATTGGCCAGCCATTAAGAAAAATAATACCCTTTTTTGCATCTGTCACAGCTCCAACTCCAGGTCATTATTTTTTCCTCCCCTTTACAACAGGACTGTGACATGTGCTCTGAGCTGCCTGGCGTTCCTGCTGACCTACAACGCTGGAGCTCACAAATAAATCCTCCTAATTGGACACTGGCCAACCTGGTGGCACAAACAGGGCGCAAGACAGAGCAGGCTTGTTTAAGAATACATAAGATCTGCATGGTGTACCTACAGTATCAGCAGCAGTGCTTGACTTGTGCATCACAGCTGTGTGTAGGGTGTACAATAACTGCATCACAGCAGCGAGAAGAATAAGGCCACTGCAGATCCTGACCTCAGAAAACTGTTAGGATTAAAGAGTTTTTTGCATTTTTTAGAATCTCAACTTAGTCAGACATTATTCACCTGCTGTGAATGCTGTGCACTGAATGGTAAGGAGAAGGTAGAGGACATCTGCTGGGTTTTTTCCCCTAAAAATCATTAGGAAAGCCTGGCTGGACTGCAGCGTAGCCATAGAAATAAATCCTGGTTACTAGCTTTCACACATAAAAGATTGCCTTGTTTTTGCCCTTTAATCCCTCTAGTTACATTTGAGCCAATTAACCTGCAGTCACTGGCCTGTTTTGGCTCTGATTAGCCAAGTTCAGCCCTGCTGTGGAAACCGGGGGCTATTTTATGAGTGGGGTCGCCACACAGTTGTTTTGGGAAAAGCAGAACGTTCTGAACCTTGAGCACAGTTTAACGCCACATGATGCTATTAGACTTCAGCGGACTGAGAAACAATGCAATGCACACACCCTCAAAGGGAACTCACGGTGTGTCAGACAAGATTCAAAATTTTCAGATGAGTGTGGAGGTATAGATGTATACTGTGTCAACAGAAGACCAGATTCACCTGCTGTCCAACGACTCCATGAGAATAAAGTCCAATCAGTTTTAGCATTAAAGGAAATCTGTGGTAAGAATGTGTCTCCTTCAGTCTGGCTGATAAGTCGGCTTACATAAACTATTAGTACAAAACACTAAATACTGCTTGTAACTGAATAATAGTGAAGCCAGAGTAAGATTTTGTGTTCGTTTGTGCCATCTAGTGGTAGAACAATATATTGCAGCACACAATTCTACTTATTTATTTACTTTATTTATTTATTTTACATTTAAAGAGCCCATCTACTTTTACCCGAAAATATTTTATTACATTGTTCTGGTTGCATTTAGAACAGAATAACTTTATTCTCCACATTAGCAGAAAATTGTGTGTGAGTCACCAAGTCATAAATCAATTCATAAAAAAATACTGGCAGCACTCAGTCACACAAATGCATACATAAAACTTCAGTACAAATACATCACAGAGTCTTATAACTCAGTATGCTAATTGCTTTTGGCACAAATGATCCCTTATACACCTTTTGCCTACCTAAAGGCGGCCAGTGAAGTCGTCCTGAGGGCATTGGTTCAAAATAAGAATGTTATGTGGTCTCATGCTCTCTAATCACTTTAACACCTACAGCAGTAATTACATGTTCCAGGGTCGAATTACTGGTCAGATTTTCTGTAATCTGTGACTTAGAGCTCAAAAAGGATCCCTCTGATAAAAACCTACAGGACAAAGAATTAAAGGTGGCATGAAAGAATGTTTTCACTAAAGTTAGGGAAAAGAAACTAAGACTAGCTGCATGTATAAATAGCACTAGATGTGTTTGAGGGAATGTGTGTGAGCATTCAGTAAACTGAACATTTAACTAGAAAACAGGAAAAGAAAGGAGAGAAGAAGAAGGGACAGAAGACGCGAAATATCAGATTTCTTTGACAATCAAAAGACAGACAACGGTCTCCAAGAGAGGAAATGTTTATGTTTTGTTTTTTAAAAACACAGACATACAAAATAAAATTATATTTACACAATAATACAAAAAATACTCTTGGCCTTTAACAACATTCATTTGACGCCTGTTCAATATGAACTCTTGTGATTTCACCAAGAACAGCAGTGTACAATACTCCTGATTCAGTTACAGTTATGCATTTCCCGTCTCTCTCAAGCTCATTTTATTTTTTTTTTCCCAGCGCCTGGAATTCAAAGACCAAAGCGTTCAGCAGGACTGACAGCAGCTTTCTGACGGTTGTTGAAAAAGCACGATCCGAGTCGAGCTGAACGAAAGAGGACAAAGTGAAACCCTTCACTTCATCCTGAAATTATTCCTGAACTTCGGACACGTCGGGGGAAGGATATCAGAGAGCTTTGCTTCATGTGGTAACCATGGTAACATCAGCAACAGCACTAGTAGAGGAGAAGGAGGGGGTCGGATCTGACGTAACCATGGTGATGGCAGCAGGAGCTTCTGTTGATGCTTGCATTGTAACGGGTGGCTCAGCAGGGCGAGCGGGTTTAGCGATCTTCATGGGAACGAAAGCGTTGGAGGCGCAGTGCTCGCTCAGATACTCGCCTCCTTTCTCCTCGTAGTCCTGTCTGCTGATCCATCCCTCCGACCCTGCTCCAGGAGGGTGCTCCAACGCCCAGCCTCGTGCTCCATGCCAGGCATCCAAGGCCGGACAAGACGCCATGGTCACCTATGAAGAAGTTTTAGGTTACCTTCAGATGATCTCAACAATAATCAAAACATCTGAAAGGACCGGACAGTTTAGCTGGAGTCATTTATCCCATAACGGTTCCCATAACTCACTTCTTTACTTTGAAACAAGCTCCGTTGCTTCATATCTAACTCTATGCACTATTTACATGGCTGGTACTCACTGGACACTTTATTAGGTACACCTTGCTAGTACTGGGTTGGATCCGTTTTCTCCTTTAGAGCTGCCTTAATTCTTCAACCAAGTGCTGGAAACATTCCTCAGGACATTTTGGTCCATAATGACATGATTTGTCGGCTGTGGAGGGCGTTCACTGGATATGTTTTCTTTTTCAGACCATTCTCTGTAAACTCTAGTGATGGCTGGGTGGGACAATCCCTGTGGTGGGACAATCTTCAAAATCACTTAAACTTTTTTTCACCATTCTAATTCTAGGTTTGAACTTCAGAGCCTGCATGTACCGAGTAACTGCCATGTGATTGGCTGATTAGATATTTGCACTAACAAGCAGTTGAACAGGTGTACCTAACAAAGTGTATGGTGAGTGTACATTAGATCATTTATATTTATGTCACATCCCATGTTGAACGTCCATCCATCCATCCATCCATTCATTTCCGCTTATCCTTTTCAGGGTCGCGGGGGGCGCTGGAGCCTATCCCAGCTGTCATAGGGCGAGAGGCGGGGTACACCCTGGACAGGTCGCCAGTCTGTCGCAGGGCCATGTTGAACTTTAGAAAAATATTTGAGCTGATGACTTTAAAGCAGGAGTGTTGAACTCCAGGCCTCGAGGGCCGGTCTCCTGCAGGTTTTAGATCTCACCCTGGGTCAACACACCTGAATCAAGTGATTAGTTCATTACCAGGCCTCTGGAGAACTTCAAGACATATTGAGAAGGTAATTTAGCCATTTAAATCAGCTGTGTTGGATCAAGGAAACATCTAAAGCCTGCAGGACACCGGCCCTCGAGGCCTGGAGTTCGACACCTGTGCTTTAAAGAGACGATACGACCTTTTTGTGGCGTTTTGTGTTCCGTTACTATGTTCAAGTTTTTTTTCCAGAGAAAACACAAAAGCTTAAAGTCCAGGGTTTTACATCCACCTGAAAGCTCTTGTTTTCTGTTTTTTGTGGTTACTGTTTGAACTACATTAGATTTTTTTGTCCTTATCAAAGAAAGATTTCAGATTTTTTGACAAAGTAAACATAACAGGGTTTTAGGAGAGCACAGGCTGTACCTTAAATTGTGACTGGAAGGGTCTCATGGCCAGCAGTTCTCGCTCTACTCTCTCTTTCATCCCAGGATACTGCATGTTCCCTCCAGTCAGAAATACATTGCTCACTAGTGCCTCCTGCTGCTCTGGAGTGTACCTATTTGTGATTAAAGCATCAAAGTTCACATCATTAACAAAAAAATAAATACCATCAGTAAAAAACTAATAAAAAAATAATAATAAAAGAATGTTTATATAACATAGCATTTTCTGGCTCCTTGTAATAACTTCATCAGGATGAGGTTATGTGTTTATACAACTTCTCTGCATATTCGTGCTTTTGTGTACAACCGTTACATCCCATCATTACCTGGCCAAAACATATTGCAGAGTCTCCATCAGTCCCATCTGCTCCTCTCCAGTCAGCGAAGGCTGGAACAAAATCTCTGGACACCGCAGACGCTCCGTCCCCACAAAGAGCTGGTGGTACTCCGCCATGTTAAACACGGGCTGGAGGAGGAGGAGGGGGGAAAAAAGTTCTCCTTCATTAACGTGAAGTTATGACAGTATTGACACCACCACATGTTTCAAATGTTGCAATAGCAAAGTTATGCTCAAAAACTACTAGAAGTTTTTCTACACATTTTGCCACACAGGACCGCAGCAGGTATTTCCCTGCACAGCATTAATGAGGCTCTACATGTCTCTGAGACATTCAGGTATCCTGTGCCATTACCTGAACCACATTAGCAGGTTTCTCTGGCAGCGAGTCCTCGGGGAAGTCAGAATCCATCAGTGCCACTCCATCTGTCTCGTCCATCGGCTGTTCCAGCTCTGACACCTGACGGAGAGCCACAGAACAGCCTCAGGCTTTGTGTCAGGAGCACTACATCCACCGCAGCAATCAAGCATAGATGCTGTAGAGCCTCGCAGCACAGTCGTGATAATGACATTTACACCTAATTATTGGATCATTTCAATTTCACTTGTGCTCTGTAGTCATTTTCACTGTAATTTGACAACTTGAGCTCTTCTTCTGGATTATTTACATAACCATCTCATTATAGATACAGTGCTAAAACTGTCATATGCTCAGGTCATACATAGCATTCTTCTACTAACTGCTTTACCTTTCTACCAAAAAGCAGTTACAGATTTGTTTATCCAAATACTGATTCAGACACAGAGCCTGGAAATGTGGGCGCAGCACATGCAAAATCAAGTCTGTACAACCAAATTCTACTTTTTAAACTTGATGGCAGAACACCTACCTCCGCCTTTCCCTCTGCTCCATCACTGTGCAGCAGCTTCTGTCTACCCTGCTCTACAGCGAGCTGCAATTTGTTGATGTACGACTGCAGCTCCTCGGCTGAATCCATGTTAAGCTCCACCAGACTCTTGTGAAACTGATCTAGCAGGCCGTCCTCCAGCAGCTCCTGCACACACACACATTACTCTATGATCAGTAGGTGAAATACTGAGAAAGGATGAATAAACTCTAAACATAATTAGAGTAAACTCATTTGAAGGCAACAGATGGAATTTTACATATTTTTTTAACTTTTTAGCTCCATTTCCAAACAATATACATCGAAAGTCTGAACTCACTAGCTCACTGATTTTTTCCTGCACAATTTTATCAATACAACCAGTTCTCTGAGCTTTCAATGAAACAAAAAACTATCTTTGAGCCCACAGAGTACAAATTTCTTAGCATATCTTCATGTCTTCTCTTGCTGGTGCCATAGTTCCTTTTGATGATGCATCCCTGGGTAGCTTTTTTGTTTATGGTCATCCATAAGTAAAAATGATTTACTTACTAGACATAAACTCAGATTTACACCATAGAATAACTAAAATCATACATTGCCTTCAGCACTTTGATGTGTTTATTACTGAGTGCCAATTTCCATCTTGTCTTCCGTCCTCAGCTGGAACAATCAATCAATCAATCGTCTTTGACTCGCAGTGTAACTGCCAACATCTAAATTATGCATTTCTTTTCTGCGACTCTCTTTCGCTCTTGCTTGGTCACCCATAGTGTTGCAAATGATTCCCGCAATCCCAGTGGAAGTGCAATGGAATGAAATTTTATCTGCCAATCAGGTGCTATGTTAGAAATCATGTTGTTTGTCAACACTGCACTACCGTTACAACTACTATAAGTATGCATGCATGTACCGGCCTAAAAACAAGATCCAAACCTCCTGATGGCAGTTCCATTGAAATATAGAAAGGTAGGCGTTTAAAAAAAAATGGAAAAAGATAAGAGAAACAAACAGGCTGACTGATAAATAAGACAGGAATCCACCATCAGAGAGACGACTCTTGTGCTTGTGAACTTTAAAAGGTCCAATAAGGTCCTTGCCTGTACTGCTAAGAGTCTGTCCAGCCTCTCTTGGTCCTGCTGCAGCTTCTCCTCTCGGCGGCGAGCATTAATCTCTTGAAGTCGTCGAAGTTGCTGAGCTCGTCTCTCTTGCCGCTCCTCTACACTCACACAGCCGCCCGGCACCTTACTCGAAAACGGAAGCTGCATACGGTGAACTTCCCGCTCATAAAACTCTGGGCTGCGCCACTTTTCCAGCTCTGTGGAAAACACAGCACAGAGGAAATGCAAAGTCAAGGGGAGGAGAAAGCACATGCATGCACCTCTGTGCTGGCTCCTCACTCCTTTTATTCACAGTCATCTGTTTCTCTAGTAGTTCTGAGGAGGAACTCACTGTGTGCATTTTAATGATGTTACTTAAATATTCTTCAGCTATCATAAATCTAAAGCATTTAATTGCTGTCCCATAAAAAAACAAATGGATAGCTACATGTCCATGGATATATTTGTACCTTCATGATAATCCACAGCAGTGTAGCTGTGCTCATGCAGCAGCTCCTCCATGCGGCTGAGTGTGATGGCAGCAAGGTGACCTGGGTATTTCAGCTGCAGGAGGCGCTGCAGGTAGGACGCTGCCTGGCTCCCAGCCACATTCACACGCTTACAATTCACAGCATCCAACCTCGAACAAAAACCAGATAAGAACTAAAACTATGGTGTGTGATAAAAATCAGGAAAGCAGAGCAAACAGTAAAAGCTGTATATAAATCATTCGTTTGTGCATGTTGATCCTCACCTGCCATTAATAACCGGCAGGATGTATGAGCAGTGGTAACCTGAGGACAGAACGATTCCCGTGTGTGGTGACTGGAGCTTCCTTTGACTGTTATTGTGGTAGAAACTGTACAAGGAATCCACACCATAGGAGACGTATGGGACGCTGTAGCACTCAAAAAGCAGCTCTGACATCATCTGGCGGCAGTGTAGTGGGTTGCAGGGCGCCTCTGTCAGCACAATGGGGTGATCCACACTACCCTGCAAAAATAATAATAATAATAAAGTGGTGTTGATGTATTGTATGGGTGTCCACGTGACTTACATGACTATAAACAGCTAGCAGAAAATATCCCGGGAGTTAAGTTGTTCAATTAATCCTGAACTCCAGATACAAAACCTTCAAACCGACCAACGTTTCACTTACAAATGACTGATTTAACTTCCGCTCACCTCTGACGTGATGCCCAGGTGTGTAAACACATAGTCGAAGATGAGCTCCTGGATTTCAAAGTTGACCACCACGTTTCGGTCAAACTGGCTCTTCAGCAGCCACCGCAGCGGCTCCAAATTGGGGATGTCGTTACCGATCTGGGTCTCACTGCGGGCAGCGCCTCTGCTTCGCGCCGCCACCGACTTGAACAGGAGCCGCGGAGGGTCGAGCTCGGCCCCCGGAGCTGCCCAGCCGGCCCGGGTCTGGAAGGAGCCGTTATCTATCACTATAGGAGAGGGTGTATGGGTCAGATACTGTGCGGGGAGCTCAAGAATCGGATCAGGGGAGGCTTTCCAGTCCTGGAACGAGAAAATCTGACACACCGGTCCTTCTTTGGAAGCCATTTTGAAAATGTGTAACTGCAAAATACAGCCGACTGGAGTCTCGGTGTCGCCGATTTACAGTTCCTGACAGATTTTTAAATCACTTTTATCATATAACCTTTTCATAGACAGTGTGTGATTTTAGCAACACGAACTGGAAACAAACATTGATTAAAACACACACACACACACACACTATACATGACAAATCCGAATGGAGAAAAGCATAAGACTAATAGTCCAGCTCAGTGATTCCCTAAATATGAGACGACCCCCCTGGTGGGCTAGCAAGGTACTGCAGGTGGGCCCCATTTATGTACAGTTATATATACAAAGTGAATTAAATCTGAGAATATGAGGTCGTTAGTTTGTGATATTACTCTTTACTCTTATTTACTGCTCTTGTTTCGAAGTTTGTGTCCCAGTGGCAGGTGGGTCACACTTTAGCCTTAAAACTGTGTATATGACTGGATAGTATGAGCAATTTATAGCCAAAAGCCAATATTAGTTATATAGTTTGAATAAAATTTTCAAGTAAATTCATCACTTTTTCTTGTATTTTTTTTAGAGTGAAGATTTAAGATTGGGTGAGCCCCAAGGAATTTTCTGAATCTAAGTGGGCCACAGCACTCTTAACTTTGAAAATGGCTGATGTAGCTAATATAAACAAAATACAATTAAAACATTTAAATTATTTTTAATTCCTGATCAACAATTTATTTTTGAAATGCAGTTATTTTATCTACAAAAAAGACTCCGTATAGAGTTTCAGAGAGCTGTAGAGTAAACACCAAGACCCATCACATCTGTGTAGGTTCTCAGTTCCAGGTCACAGTAATCTAAGGAGCTTGGAAAGAAACTGGACTTCTTTGAGTTTCTTGAAGAATTTTCACCTCTCATCCAAACAGCTTCTTCAGTTCTAAGACCAAATAGTGGAGATTCCCAGGTATTTAAGCCCTAGTGGGAGTTGTCCCTTAAGATGGTCATTGACCCACTATTGACCATGTGCCTCATGACATGAGCCAAGGTGTGGAAAGGGGTGTGGATCATTATCAGCAGAGGTTTCGGGTGAAGCCATTGTGAGATCTTGCCTCACCCTATCATGTGACTTCCTTCCTTCCTTTTTGAAATGCTTTAAAGTGACCTCGCAAGAACTGCTGATGAACTTCTTGGTAATATTCAGAGTGATCTATGCACTACATCTGCTACTTCAGTTATTAGCAAAGGACTGAATAACACTGTATTCATTTAGAGTACAGAAGTCTGGAGCCGGTAAACTGTTCCCCAACTTAGAAATTAAAAAGTCTGGATAACTGTATCAGAGCACAGTGTCTAGTTTTGTTTTGGGCTGTTGTTTTCTATCATTTTTTGTTGCAATAACTGGACTACAAGAAATGTCTGATAGTCATTGTTTGGAATATAAACGTTAACAACAACAGAACCAGGACAGTGGTATTTGTACAATTTAGAATTTTAGAGTTTTAACAGTTTACAGTTTAATTAATCAAATCTGCAACTGAGATATTCAAAAGTACATATCATGTCTTTAGCATTTTATATTCTTTTTGAGAGAATTATTTTAATATTTCTTGAATATTAATAGTGCAGTGCGTTTTTGGTGAAGGTCAAGAAAATGCTGTTGAACTGAACGAATCTACTTAAGCTTTTAAATTTAGCAGTACCGAATGCAACTGAGGCAATCTTTTGCATTATTTTTTAAGTTCTGCTAACGTTTTCGGGTTTAGACTGCACACTTTTGCTCTCGGTGTTGCATTTGTAACTTTATGTCTACTGTGTCCTCCAATCCCTCTTGGGTCCAAGCCATTTCTTGTATGTCATCCCCCGTTTGCTCTCTCCCCACCCTCCTGTCTCCTGTCAGCACTGTCCTGTCCAATAAGCCAAAAGGGAACATGTTCTGAAACGTTTCATCATCTTCCAAAACGTCCTGTCTTCTAATGTAACTGAGGCTCCCTGAGCGGAGAGTCTTTTTGACGTCATCATTGATAATAATCCGCATATGTAAAGCTGTATTTGTTATGTCCCATCCCTAATTTCCAGCTGGGAATGAGAAATGGGCAAGGGCGTAGATTTGGCATGGACGGAAGGACATGTCCCCACCAATATCCAGCGATTATTGAATTGTCCCCACCAATAATTTGATCTCTTCGAGTAAAGAAAAACAAGCCAGACAGAAAGAAAAAAAACGATCTGTCAACGTCTCGTTCACCCAGCGGTGCAGAAAGAGTTAAATTATGTTCTCTACTGGAGTCCTACCTCATGTGACAAATATGGCCAATGTGATTGGCTGTGCCTTTCAGGTTGCTCTGTTTAGTTTTAGCAGCGCCAAGCCTGCGCTGCGAGGACCTAGAGGAGGAGAGGAGGATGGCAGCAAAAAGGAAGAACCTGGATATAAAAAAGTATTTTTCAAAGAAACCTGTAAGTCACTTAAAGTCAAGTTCACTCATAAAATGTGTCCGTCATAATAACGTTGCAGGCTATAGGCTTTGGCCCACATCAGTCTAAAATTGTATGTAACCATGAATAACGTGTTTTGGAAACTAACTGCACAACAGCACTATTAGTTCTCTCAGTCTCACAGAGTAACATTTCTAATTTTGATTGAAACTGTCAGAGAAAACGGAGCCTCGAGCAAGCCAGGATATTAGTATACACACGCTGTTAAAATTGTATGTCTAATGTTAAAATGTTGGTAACACAATAATTTCATCCTAGTGGTACTGACATATTCATAGCGTTAATTCTTGAGACAAAATATCATGGGGTAGTCAAATATTCCACCTTGTAGTGCAGTTTGCACAAATTGTTTTAAAAATGCACTCACCCTACAAACATTACTGATGAGTCAAGATCTGCACAAATTGACATAAACACTGAAGCAGCTCCACATTTTATTCTTATTGTCATGTATGTCCTATTTGTCAGGTGACAGAAGAACCAACACAAAGCTCAGAGAGCAATGGTGAAGCAAGATCACAGGTGAAATTGGATGATGACTTGGTGGTTCATTACTGTATTTAAAGCACATGTGTGACTGCACGTATTTGGAATGTCTCACTGTCATTCATCAGGTGATAGAGGCAGCTCTGCCATGTTGTAGCTCAGACAGAGGTGAAGAGGCGAGGTCACAGGTGACTGACTGATGATTCGGTACTATAGATTAACTAGTATTTATTATCATGACAGGTGTTAGGCTGCTGATGTAAATTGATTCATCAGTGTATATTTGACAAAGAATCTGAATTGACATGTCTCACCTTTTTATAAGGCACGAATCAGTGTTATTTTATCAGGTGGCAATATGTCCTAGTACAGTCAGAGGGGAAGAGCCAGGGCAAAAGGTGAGGCACATTTAGCACATAATAATAATTTTAATCTGAGGATAAAACACATGTACTGAGGCTAAAAGAAGCTTCGGTGCTCTCAGAAGACTAAAAACATGGCTAAGGTCAACAATTACTCAAATGAGATTAAACAATGCTGCTGTATGTCCACCAGGAGAGACTGGACAGTATAGATGTAAAACCAATATGCCAGCAGTTTATCTCAGTTAACGAGAGGAGAAGGCATGTGTTTGCCTCCTTCACATAGTGGACATTGAGTTGTTGTGTGGGGCACCAGTACTCCATGTCTGTTGCTGTAACAGTAGTTCATGTTCAGAATAAAAAATCCCAGCTCACTGATTTGATAGGGGCAATAGTGTGGCTAAAATGTTGTGTAATTTTGCTGAGAGATCTTTTACTTTGTGGTAATCTTAGATGAGTACTTTTATGGACAAAAACCACCAGGTCATTCAGTGTTCCCTCAGTGCTAATGTGTAAGAGATGTTGGTGCAGTATAACTGAAGTAATCTTGTGAAGTCCTTAAAGTCATATTCTTTTATTGTCATGACTCTGTTTTTATTTTTGTATGATACCTGATTTATATGGAATATGGCTCAAGTAAACTAAAATCTAAAATACTTAGTCATTTGTTTAATAGTAATTTAACATTATATAATTCACATATAAATGGTTATATAAATTATATAAATATAAATTAAATGGTTTAAAAGCATGTAGAATAGCATATGTAAGCAAGTATATTTCTCCTTTTTTTTATCAAGAAGGGGAAAAAAAAGAAAAAAAGAAACAGGGCAGGGTTGAATCATCAGTCCCCACCAATGCCAAAACCAAATCTACGCCCTTGGAAATGGGTCCCGAAAAACAGAGGGTAAAATGTGTGGGAATGTGGTAGCAGACAAGCGTAGATGTTTAAAATGTACTAATGTTGGAAACTTGTGCTGGAACGCAGGAGCAGAAAGAGACGCACATTACCACGATTTGTATCCACATTTATAGAAAAAGTGACATAAATATACCTGCCTTTCACCACTAGAGGTCGTACATCACCGTGTGAGCATAATTCATGTGCTCATATTTGAGTTATTATAGCCACATTCTCGGATTAGATCTGTTATTAAACATACAGATTTTTTTGGTAAGGATATATCTTCAATCTCTTAATACAAGAATTTTAACTCCTCTCTAGAATAATATAATTGCCTTTCACAAGATTTTTTCCCCCTGGTCTGAAGCTCTGGCTCTAACCACCGGAGCCATTTCAGTCTGTGTGCAAACTAAAATACATGTTACAATTGTTGTTTTGTTTTATTTTTTATGCACGCAGTATCAGCTGAAGCAGTTAAATCTGTTATTTCACCAGTAAAATTCCTGGATTGTTTCCGTCTGCCATCCTGTTACTCTCAGCTGACCAGGCAAAGCCTCAGCTGGATATGTGGGGCACCTGCACATGAGAGCTACTGTACGTCCCAGTCGGCTTCCATTCAGATCAGCCATCCGCTACATTATCTTAGTGGAAATGGAACCGACTGTGGCAAAAAATGAGACACGAGATGCAAAAAAAGATGTTTTGTCAAGTATTAAAATGGAAGAATCGTTTCTTTATCTTCATCTTTTCTTCTTGCAGTTTCTTATACTTTGTTTTTGTAACCATTATGCCCACCATGTGCAAATGTACACTTCATCTACTTCACATCCTGTGAAACTGAAACGCAGCAAATGCACACAAAAGGCAAACACATTCAGTTAAACCATTAAAATGCTGAAGACTGAAATACAAGACTGAAAGGCCAGTATTGTGCAAATCCAGCGAAGGACTCTGCTGATTATTATTATTATTATTATTATTATGATGATGATGATGATGATGATGATGATGATGATGATGATACACTTTTTATTTAGCTTTTCTCTCAACTATAAGGACACTTAAACAGATAATCAGATAACATGTTTTTTGGGGGCAGCATTATTTCCTGGATAGCAGAGACATGTTGGGGAGGAAGATAAAGAAGTGTGTGTGTGTGTGTGTGTGTGTGTGTGTGTGTGTGTGTGTGTGTGTGTGTGTGTGTGTGTGTGTGATGGAGGGGGGGGGGGGGGGGGTTACAGTATGATGGTGTGTCACTAAAGCACGAGCACAGTTCACTGCTCAGGCACAAAGCTCTAAGTGACTGCCGCCCCCTTCCTCCTGATGCTAATAAGCAGATCTGGGTCACATCACCCTCTCAGACACACACACACATGACTACATGCCACTGGTAAGACACAAACACACACAACCGCATCCATACTATCCACACATCCTCACACACAGAGAAAAATTCATCCCCTTCTACTTTCTGTCCTTTCAAACACACACACACACACACACACACAGACACACACACACACTGGCGTCCATTCCTCCTAGGAGGCGAGACGTGACTTTGTGCTGCTGTCTGTGCACAGCGCTTGCAGCTTTATGCTTGTTGTGCTTGTCATTCAGGCAGCAGTGATGAGGAGGGGGCAACTGATAGGCTACAAGCACTATGGGAGTGCCACGCGTGATGCCAGGCAGCCTCCATTTTGTGGAAGAATGAACAGACAGTTCCCACTGAAAGGGAGGGGGCGTGTTATAAAGGTCCTGTTTCATTAAAAATGTTTATGACTTCATCGGTGATTTATCAGCGACGATAAGTCTCACTATGATGAGATGCAGTTAGTCAGTGGGCAGTGGGTAATGGGCAGGGCTTCACCTCCTTACAGCAGGACGTGACTACAGTTTCTCCTTCAGAATATTTTGGTTTTGGGGTTTTTTTTTCCCCCGCACACAGTTTTGGGAGGAAAAACATCCGTCAGTGTGGATTAAGTGTGTGACCGTGAGTCACAGCATTCTGAACTCATTTTAATTCCGTTGTCAAGGCAACACAGAACTTTCTTTTGGCCCACATCAGCACGGAATTAGGAGACATCCCTCCTTTTATCGTTTTTCTTTTTGTAATTTAGGAGGCAGCTTTAACCATCCTTGGTCGTTTTGATGTCACAGTTGGATTAAAAGTCGAATTTAGATTTGTGTCATTTCTAGCAGGAGCACAATTAAGAAGCCTGCAGCAGTGCCAAAGCCAATAAGTGCATTTTTCCTCATTTCTTTTATTTTCTTTTCTCTCTTTAAAAAAAAAATCGAGTGTAACTCGCTGAAAACCGTCATTTTACAGACCTGTTTAACTGATCATTTGATCACACACACACATTTTCAGTGATTTCCAGTGAAACCCTGGTTGGATGGTTTATAATCCATACTACAGAATGCACTGCAGTATTTCAAAATGTTCGTTTGCACTGGTTTGGACAGAGTCATGTGTCTTCGCGTATTTTGAGATCAAATCAAATGTAATGTAACTAGATTTCTGATTGAAAACTCGGTTTGAGGTTGGGATAAGATTCGGCTGAGGATAAGGTTTGGGAAAGAATTACTGCGATTAGAGACAATCAGATAATACTGTCAGTAACTGCTGCGTTTGTGGGAGTGTGAAGAAACGAAGAAAGCAGGAAGAGAGACCAGTTTATGTAACGACTCTGACTCTGAACACTTCTGATATAGCAGAGGCACGCTGCAACCTCTGTGACTCTCCTCTGCGCCCTGTCACGTCTGCGCATTCAAGCACACACGCTGAGACGCATACACAGTAAACTGCACTCCTTTGTCTCTCTGTCTCTCTCTCTCATCACATACCAAAACACACACACACACACACACACAGGGTTTGTCACTACCGCTCTCTTCAGTGCCTGGCCCTGTAAGCCTAGCAGATCTTTTTGGGCCACAGAGTGATGAATGTGTTTGTGCACCTGTCACTATCCATGCATCAGATATGTGTGTATGAGAGAGAGAGACTGTGAAAAAAAGTATTTCTAAAAATTTAATTTCTTATTGGTTATTTCATCCGCTGGGTATTTAAGAAAAATAATACACGTTTGGGCCTTCCAGCCATACAGGTGTTCTCACTAGCCTGGCTAATCCAACTTCTCATCCGGTTGAGTAAAGCTGTAGAAGGACGTGCTCGTTCACAAACCCCGCCCTGAAAAGCACCTGTCCATTCACAGCCACCAGAATTAGTCACGATAGGCCCATCCAACTTCATATTTCCACACAAGCCAAAATAGTGTGGTCGAATAACTGCAGCAAACTCTGTTCTTTCAGACGAATCTGCCAGTGTGTCATTGTAGAATAAAAACCGTGATATAAGCATGAGTGGGTTGCTGGGGTTTAAGTGAGGTGTGTAACAAAATCAAGTAGTAATGAATGTAATTTTCAGTGGAGCCATGTGCAGAAATTACAGTCATAGAAGGGAACAAGATTCGACTTTTGGGTGGGACAAAAAAAAACCCCACAAACAGTGAAACATTATTTTTCGCTTCCATTGCTGCAAATCATCATTGTGAGCAGTGAAATCCACAATGTTACAAAATAAATTAAATGCACTGAAATCTTATGTGCTAATTATACCAACAATGCCGTTTGACCTCCCCATGAAACGCCTCACAGTGGTTTGATCCACTGCCTACATTCCCTCACTCCTCTACTTACCCGAGGTGGACTCGAAACAACACGTGAGACACTGGATTTACAATAAAATATATTTACAGTCACATATTAATAATATTCATGATTTTTTTGTGTTTATTTCTGATTTTTTTCCCCTCACTTTTATGATTTCTATTTAACTAATCAGTGGATCGGTGTTGCTTGATATGGGTTTATGCAGCTGCATATAAAAATGTCTGTTTGTTTCTCAACAGTGCGGCTTTAATTTATACATTAATGAAGGGAAAGGTTCGATTTAAGCCTTCAGACAGAAAAAAAACCCCGACCGGTGCTGAAAAAAAATCTCTTTTCTCCGAAATCTCAAAGCACACGCGCACACACCCTGTCCAATTACTGTGGCCATGGCAACTATCAGAGATTATTGCTCCCAGTCAGCACTGCACGGCTGTTAGACGGGGCTGTGAGCCTCTCCTATTTCAGGCCTACACACACACACACACACACGGAGTCTGAATTAATCCTTCTCTTTGTAGCCTGGAAGCTAAACTGCTCGCCCCAGAAGCCAGTTTGAAAGAAAAAAAAAGTCAAACTGAAAATCGATTTATTTTCTTCAAGGGGAAGCGAAATATAAATCTATCCTGTTCGACAGGATTTAATCCGGGCTTTTATTTTATCACTTTTATTTCCCTTTTTAATCTGTTTCACTGTTACTGATATTATTTTCGAGTAGAAGCAGCGAGTTTTTATTTCGGATGGAGCTGAATGTACCAGAGCTGCGTGTTTGCAGTCGTGTGCGCGCCCGTGTGTGTGACATTTGCAGCGATCCTGTCCCGGCGTTAGCCCGGGGACTGCGCGTGTCATGGGGGAGGGAGAAGCGCCTCAAGGTCTCATCCCAGCTCCTCACCGTCCTACACACACACACACACACTCAGACATGATGACACACACTCACTAACAAAAACTGTGTTGGCCTGAACACAAATAGCAGCTGGCAAAGCAGCTCAAGCCAAGCATGAAAATATGCGGAACTTTTACTGTCCTCTGGCTCGTTTCTAAATTTAGATCTCTCGCCCGTTTTTTTTTTCTCGTAATGATGCTCGTTAAAACATTTGGGCCTGTGTTTCGCAATGGTTTGTTCTTTTCAGATCATCACAATTGCAATCAATTTAATCACAGTTGTAAACAGGCGTCACAAAGATTGTTCATATTTTAGAAGCTCAAAAATCACAGCTCAGGGAGAATGTCTGTATTTTTCAGCCTTCCTGCCACGGAGGGCTACGTTTTTGCCACAGAGGCAAAAATGTGATGACAGTTTTGCTGTCTTGTCACAGCAAATTACGGAGGGACAAATGAGATGCTTCGTATTCGCAAGGATTCAATTCAATTTTATTTATACAGCGCCAAATCACAACAACAGTCGCCTAAGGGCGCTTGATCACATCTGAGGTGGAGAAGAAATATTCCCTTAAACTGAGATTTTCAACCTCGTCTTTAGATGAAAGCAGCTCACCGAGAGAAAATAATTATTGTATAGATTCGATGTTGCCCGTGTTGTGTTGCATTTTAACGACTGCTTGTTTGGTACATATTTTCTGTGTGATTGTGGAGCTGTCCGCGGAGCTGTCCTCGGAGCTGTCCGTGGTGCGCATTCAGCAACTGGCCTGCAGCAGGATGCGCAACGAGTTGCATCCTTCCCCCAACCTGCTGATCACGCTCATCTGGAGTAGAGCTGCTGGCAGGAAACCCAAAGTCTGTTGCCGTGTGCGTGCACGTAACACACAAATAAACCCTGAGATAAATTTAAGTTTCACTCATTTCAATATTTGCCTCAAATTAACATGCTTCGTTTCTCTCACCTCTTCTGTTTTCATTACATAAAAGATTACACATGGAAATGTGTAATATTCATCGATATTTTTTGTTGTTAACAAAACATGTTTTATGTAGGAACATAAAAAATTTTAAAGGTGGCACGCTGGGGCCTTTTGTCTTTTACAGAAAACAGAGAAAATTCGCTGTGCGCTGTGTCGATTGATACAGCGAGATATGGCGCAGTCATCGTGCTTCATTTCACAAAATTAGGATAGATTTCAAGTGTTGGAAGAGACTTTTTTTAATTTAATTTAATTTTTAAAGCAAAATATCGCGATTATTCACGCCTTTGTAGACTACATTATTTATTTGTCATATCGGCGTATTTGAGGTATTCCAGACGTCCAGACGAGCACTCGGAAAGTCAAAAATATCCTTTCCTGTTCAGTTATTTTTACACAGCCACACAGCAGCAGGTTTGGATAAAGGGTGGAGGTTTGTTTCGCCATCACAGAGGACATCACACCCGCCGTTTGTTGGTATGGGTGTCAGTGGACCTGTTGACGGGATGAGCAGGTGAAATGTCTGGTGTTTTCATTCGTGCGTGATGTCAGGCGCACTTCTGTGACACTGATGTATTTAAATGGCTTGAACGCTTTTATTTTCGTGGTCGTTCGGTCGGTCAACCCCAGATGAGATCTCTCTCTCGCTCCCCCTCTCTCTCTATCTATGTCTCTCCACGCCACCCGTGACTGTTCTGCTGCGCGCGAGCCTTACACTGGCACTCTGTGCGGACACGTGCACGCCCCTCTCGCTCCCTCTCTCCCTCTCTGGGTGATGCGGAGATTCCTGCGCTCACGTTGTCGCCAACAAGACTCCAAACTGAGAGGATTGCTTTGTGTATGTGGGGAGGAAAAAATGCAAAATTGACATTTTTAACGACGAATGGAAATATTTTTTCGTTTTGTGTCTGATCTCAGGCGCTTCTTCGTTGAGGCAGATGCCAAGGAGTGTTTTTATTAAGGGGGGTAATATGGATAAACAAGCCAAGAAAAGCAGCTGAGGATATTTTTTAAGCTTTGGGTAAATCGGTTAGGCAGCCGTTAGAATGCTGTTTAGTTTATTTTGCAGTCACATCGAAGAGGCAACAGGCATGGTTTCACTGTAGCGGGTAAAAAAAAAAGTAAAACAATCAAATAAATTGTCCTGCATACACCCGAATCTGCGCTTTTCACGCGTCCTATTTAACTGTAGAACGGATTTTCTTTCGGAAAGAGATGGCTCACCTAATCCGACACAAGCTCACCAACAAACTGACCAATGCGGCCCACACGGTGTCCAACAAATCTCAGGCCAAGGTCAGTGGGGTGTTCGCCAGACTGGGCTTCCAGGCCGCCACGGACGAGGAGGGTTTGGGTTTCGCGGAGTGCGACGACTTGGATTATGACTACAGGCAAGGTATGCAGATGGATGTCCTTCAAGGAGAAGAGGAAGGGGGGCAGATGGAGGGAGATGGGGAGCTGGAGGGAGACAGCCACTACCAGAGAGACGGCACCGGGCCGAGGCCCTCGTCCCTGAAGACAGCAGGCTCTCTGGAAGAAGACAAGCCAAAAATCACGTCATGGGAAGCTGGCTGGAACGTCACCAACGCCATTCAGGTAGGCCGTGATTACTGTCATCCTGCACGCGTGAGTGCAAAAGTACCATGTGCTGCACGGCCATATTAGGCCTGCAACCGCACATAAAGTCACCTTGAAGACTTCATATTTTCACATTTAATATTTAAGCTGGAAAATAGGATGATGCTCAGGGGATGCAAATAATTCCACACAAGCCAAAATTAGAGTTAGTCACCTTTCATTTTTTGCAATGAAACTATAAAAGGTTTCAAATGTAAAGGGCCCGTTAAGCTATATTTTTTCAGTTAGATCCAAGCTTCGGCTTCACCTCGAATTCGTGGTTTGAGCGTAAATCCGTTGCAGTGAGTGGGTCTTAAAATGTATTTATTCAAATCTTTTTATCAGTGGAGCTGCAGGCGGGATCTGCTTGACTTTGATAGCCTGGAGGCTGAATAGCACCCACGTGCTTATCAGAGCCTCCGTCAAATTAAAAAGCTCAATCAAATAAATTTGAAAATTCGTTTTGGAATTTTCCTTAAACGCTTTAATTCGATCTATTATTTAGTACAGATCAGGTATCGGACATATTATTGCAGTTTAATTTAAAATAATCTGTGGTGACAATTTTTCCTGTTGCGTTATTTTTAAATATAAATTTAGGCTGTTATTATATAAGACGAGCTGGTCCTTGCATGCCTGGGTTAGCTCGGCCTGTCACTGCGATGTGGGTCTCGTCCATTACCACTTAACTGCGCTTCTCTTTCCGCAGGGCATGTTTGTCCTCGGCCTGCCGTACGCCATCCTCCACGGCGGCTACCTCGGCCTCTTCCTCATCATCTTCGCGGCTGTGGTGTGCTGCTACACTGGCAAAATCCTCATCGCGTGTCTGTACGAAGAGAACGAGGACGGCATTAAAGTGCGCGTGAGGGACTCTTACGTAGACATCGCGAACGCCTGCTGCGCGCCCCGCTTCCCGGCCCTGGGCGGCCACGTCGTGAACGTGGCTCAGATCATCGAGCTGGTCATGACGTGCATTCTTTACGTGGTGGTCAGCGGAAACCTGATGTACAACAGCTTCCCGGGGTTTCCGGTTTCCCAGAAAGCCTGGTCTGTGGTGGCCACGGCCGCGCTCCTGCCATGCGCGTTCCTGAAGAACCTCAAGGCCGTGTCCAAGTTCAGCTTGCTCTGCACGCTGGCCCACTTCGTCATCAACATCCTGGTGATTGCCTACTGCCTCTCCAGGGCTCGAGAGTGGGCCTGGGAGAAGGTCAAGTTTTACATCGATGTGAAGAAATTCCCCATTTCCATCGGCATCATCGTGTTCAGCTACACCTCCCAGATCTTCCTCCCATCGCTGGAGGGAAACATGCAGAAGCCCAGTGAGTTCCACTGCATGATGGACTGGACTCACATTGCGGCCTGCGTCCTCAAGGGCCTCTTCGCCCTGGTGGCCTACTTGACATGGGCAGATGCCACCAAAGAGGTCATCACGGATAACCTGCCTTCAACGATCCGGGCTGTGGTGAATCTCTTCCTCGTCTCCAAGGCGTTGCTTTCTTACCCTCTGCCGTTCTTCGCAGCAGTTGAAGTTCTAGAGAAATCTTTGTTCCAGGATGGCGGGAGAGCCCTCTTTCCAGACTGCTACGGCCCCGGAGGGCAGTTGAAATCATGGGGCCTGGGCCTCAGAGTCGCCCTGGTGGTCTTTACCTTGCTTATGGCTGTCTTTGTCCCCCATTTCGCCCTTCTTATGGGCTTAACTGGGAGCCTCACCGGTGCTGGCCTGTGCTTCCTCTTGCCAAGCCTCTTCCACCTAAAGCTCCAATGGAGAAACCTCATGTGGCACCACGTCTTCTTCGACGTTTCCATTTTCATCATTGGGGGCATATGTGCCATATCTGGCTTCATCCATTCCATTGAAGGTCTCATAGAGGCGTTCAGGTACAACATCCACGACTGAGAACTTCAGAGAGGGCCTGTGAAGGGCAATTGTCCTAAAATAACGCACTTCTGACGAAAACACCGCACTGAGGACTTGGCATAATCTCTTGAGGAGGATTATTTGTGTGAAATGTACATCTTTTTTTATTTTATTATTTTTGCCTTCGTGATAATGTGCAATAATAAACTCTACAGTCATAGTGTAAAGTAGTCTACTCATTCCAGAAAACGTGTTTCTTTAACTGGACAGAGGAACACAACCTCCTGCATGATAGGGGGTGAATGAATATGCAGGCATTTTAAAAAGCCTGTCAAGTGTCAGTCTTCATGCAAAGATCCAGTTAAAAAGCCCGGCACGGGTCTAACTGTGTGCGTGTATTGTTTATATCTGGGGAATGAAATATGTGGAAAAACAATGGAGTGATTATGTTCTTACTGGTTTGTTGAACTGCTAGATATCAGTATCCCCCCACTTCAGAGAAAATACAAGACTAAAGCACCCATCCGATCAGATGGTGCACCATAAACCATGAATAACTTGTGTGTAGTGGTTTGAACAGAATGATTTTTTTTTTCCAGTCGGTTTTTGGTTTTGTGTTTGTTTTTTGTTCGTTTCTTTTCATTTTTATGCCTATAGTAGTCCTTGCTGTTTGTTTTCTTGGTGTTTCAAGTGTCATTCTGGATGACGTGAATTCAAGTGCAAGCAAGTGGGTCCTAACTGTGTTATATATGGAGAACAAAAAAAAAATGTCTGATAATATTCTGTTCCTATTGAACTTGTCAGTTGTGAATTAATGGAACTAATCATGGTATGTGAGACAAAAGAGTATGTGTTGAATCAAGAGATAAATAAATGAGATATTTTATGGCTGGTGATTTCAATCTTTTCTTACCTTTTCTCTTCTTTATTTAGATTAACCTCTGCTAAACTTCCTCATTAAGAATAAGTTGTTGCCGCTTCTCCTTTTCACAATGTGAAGTGGAGGCACTGAAAGTGGGGTGGAGGTACATTTCTACATTTTCCAGTATAATCAGTTCATGACAGACAGCATAAAACTATAAAACTGCAAGTAGCAAACAATGGGAAAACATAGCACATTTGTTATTAATCCTATTGTAGATGTGATCAATCTGAGCACGATTGCTGTTTAACTTAGTTAAGTTAAATAATCTAAAAGTAAACAGATACATTTCACTTCCTTTTATAAGCATGCAGCTATGATTTGCATTTATTCTGAGAATGAGGATGTTGGTAAAGTGACTTTTTTGTTTTAAAGAATACTTCTACTTCTTCTAATCTACCTCCAAAAATTACTGGTTAGGGCTGCTGTGCTTCCAGTGCAGATGGAGGGGAAATTTTCTTTCTGCTCATCAGTCCTACTTGGCTTAATCTAAATTGGTTTTCTTAGAAGCGGTACCAATCATGTGTTCAATGCAGACAGGGCAGAATCAAACAACTGCTTCCTCTTTGTCACACCGACATAAACAGAGGACGAGTGCAGGAGGGGCCCGGGGTATTGTTAGATGTATGTGAGTTTCACTTCTCAGTGACACAGGAAATTAAAGGAGAAAAACAGCACGGAGAGACTGAGGCGACATGTTTGCACATGCAGAGCAACTCTGAAGAGCTGAATTTGGCAAGTTCATCCCGCATTTCAGGTATGATACCAGTGTGATTTATCTCAACAGGTTTGCTGTGCACGTTTGAGTTAAGAGTTTACTTTCCCACACCAAAATGTAAATGTCTTTGACAGCAACACTGTTTGTTTGCACCACAAACAGCAGAGGAAAATGCTTCTATTTGTGACAGTAGTGCTCAGCCTCCTCTCCTGCGTTTGTGGAGAAAATCCTGCAGTGCAAGTTGTCCTGACCAACAAGGGGCTTCAGTACGGTAAGGACATGTGGGATCAGCGCTTGCTTTCACTTAGCTGTTAAGGTTGTGTAAACACAAGTCTGTTAATAAATGATCAGTTTTATTCACAACAACTGAAATTTTATGCAAGTGCTGTTTGTCCCAGGGAAGCATGCAGCTGCAGACTGGATTCAGGAAAGGTTGAGTACAATCACTTTCCCTGACATCACCGGGAGTGTTCACATCATATTCGGGGACGTTGACTACACTCTAACGGGGTAGGATTGCATTCCATGTTCTACAAGAACAAAATCTAAGAATCTAAAATATCCTCTATAGAAGGAATCAGCATTTGTTATGAGAATTTCAGCACATGCATGTTAGCCAGCAGGAGTCTTTATTTCACTCACATGACTGATATTCCTCAGCTTTGTAACCTCATGTTTGTCTCTGCTCTCCCTTTGCGTTCTAGCATCACGATAGTAAAATGTGACTTACCAGAGCCTTCTGTCGAGTTCCTTCAGAATCCCCCAGGATTCAAGACAACCATCTCAGACCTCTCTATTGCAATAACAGGCGGGTGGAGAACACGTTTTGGCTTAATGTGAGTTTTCTACGTGTAAAATACAAGCTTTTGTACAGTAGGATTATAGGGTGTAATTTCTTAACATGTTCCATTTGGGTACAAAACAAATCATCATCCAAAAAACAAAAAAATAAAACATGTGAGACAATCTGATCATCCCTTTTAACACATCATTTTTTTTTAAAAAAACCACTGACTATATTGTGATTTAAATCTGTAATGTACAGAAGCAGACAGGAAGTATAAATGAGGAAGTGTTAGTGTTAGTGATAGTGATAGTAAGTGTTTGAAGCTATAGTGTGTTTTTAAAGGTAGTCTCTGGTGAGGTGAGGTTCCGCTCGCCTTTTCTAACACAGCTGGCATCTGAGTTATGTTAAACCTGAAAGCTTATCACCTGTATTTTAAGCTGTTTAAAAAACCTGTGATATTTTCTGTTTTATCATCTAACAACAGAGGGTTAGAGCAACTTACAGCGCTAAACCCAAATATTAATTACAGCTTTAATCTACTGATGCTTTTCCAAACTTAGTTTCCATGTAACACATTTGAATGTTCTCTAAGCAGAGAAGTAAATAGGGAACATTTCACATCTATATTAAACATGAGGCCGAATTTGTAAACTCTATCAGATGCCTGTTGTAAGATACGCCACATATGCACAAGTGACAGATGTTTCAGTGCCTTTGAAAGCAGATGTTGTGTGAATAAGTGTTCACCAGAACCAACAATGCATTATGTTTGTATTTTGTATATCCAGACACGATGGCGGGACGTTTGATATGGCTATATTTAACGTAGATGTGACCTCTGTGGTGCAGCTGGGGAAAGAAGCTGACGGGCATCTGTCTGTCAGCAGCATCAGCTGTGACTCTCAGGTTGGAGATGTGGACATAGAATTTCATGGTGGAGCAAGGTACAGTAGAGCAGAAAGAGGGAGACACGGGGAGGTGGTGGGGATTTCATGTATGATGTAAACCTTGGCTTTCTATTTGTGAATAGTTTCATCTTCCAACCGTTTGTGGAACACTTCAAGGGACGGATCAGAGATGAAATACAGAAAAGAGTGAGTGCTTCTCTACAGCTTCATCGCATGTGTTAGTGGATGCTTGAGCTTTTCTGTATGATCGTCACATAATGTTCACTGAAATGTGCTGTTAAAACACCAGGACTTTGCTGTGTTTTCTCCCTAGCTGTGCCCCGGTGTGGAAGAAAACATTGAAAGCTTTGAGAACCTCCTACATGTCATGAACGGTACTGCAGCTCCTAATTACAAAGAGGAAAACCGTGGGCCACAAATTAGTGAACAGAATAATAAAATAACAGCATTTTAAATGTATAAAGCAATAATGCTTTTTTCTCACTCTGCTCAGTTTCAGTCGACGTGAATGAAGTTCTCTCTCTTGCCCTTCCTCTCACTGACATCCCTATCATCGGTGCTTCACGTATGAATGTGGGCCTTAAGGTAAGGCTACACATTTTCCAGTTTCTATGTTAATGTCCCGGGCTTCTGATAACAGTCCATCTACAAGCCAACGTATACAACTATATTTTATAATGAAAGCTTATGAAAAAACATTGAGAAAGGAATAAGAATTTCAAAATAATGATATTTAGTTTTATTTGATCAATTTTTTTAATTAAAGGGGGAGTTTTACAATATCAAAGCTCCGGTCGAGCCTCCCTTTGAGGCCCAGCCTTTCACCATGCCGGACGAGCCGAGCTACATGCTGTCAGTGGGCATGTCTGACTTCACTCTGAACTCTGCTTCCTATGCATACTTCTCGGCTAAATTGCTTCAGCTCCTCATCAATGACAGCATGGTAAGTGAACACACATACTAAAAATAAAAGACAGTTAAAAGCAAAACAGTTCAAGTTTGAGGTGAAGTGTGTGGTTAAGAGACGTTATTTTATCCTCTCAGATCCCTGCGATATCTCCAGTGCACTTGAATACCACCTCATTGGGAAAATTCATTCCTAAGGTAAGTCTGGTTGTGTCAGGGTTACATTTGGCAACACTGAAAAGTAATCCCAGAAACACTACATGATGATGTTCACCCTGCAAAACAACGATACTTCAAACGTCATTGCATTCTCTCAGATTTATTTTTCAATTAGTTTTCACGTTTAATGTTTTCAAAGCACCCTGACCAAGGTTGATATGGTTAACTAAAACTAAATAAAAAAATAAAACTAGAAAAAGATTTTACTAGGCTAACATAAAAAAAACTTCAAAAAAATCTAAGCTAATTTTGTAAACATTTTTAAACCCAACTGAAATAAAATAAAAATGTATAGAGTTAATTTTGTGTGTCACCTACACTCACATATCACTGATCACATCACATGCTCACAGACACACACACACATCACATGTTCACTGTTGCAGACACACACGACGCAGGTTCACATATGAGTGTTTTAGCTGGGAAAAAAGGCGGGAGTTGGAGTTGGGCTAAGATCAGATGAAGAGCTTCTCCCCTTGCAGCAAGTAAAAGACAGAAAGCGCTGTGGTCTTGCTTTTGTAGACAAGTGATTGGTCTCTGAGTCAGCAGGGTTTAAGTGTTAAACCCAACAGTTCTGTTGGGTGACTGTGGGGACAGTTCACTGTTCTCTGTTCACTGGATATTTCCTCTTTTTCCGTCCATTTTCTCACATCATTCACGTAAACCCTCGACATGGTTATGCTGGAAAATCCCAGCAGATCAGCAGTTTATGAAATCCTCAGACCGATCCGTCTAACACCAACGATCACGTTACATTTGTCATTCATTCAGAAGCTTGTATGTAAAGATGTTTTAACAGATATGTTAAAATATCTTTTCATACAAAATGACAAGCATGATAAAACCAACCACCTTGAAAAACAAACGTATACTATGCCGATAACTAGTCACAAAAACTATTTGAAAAATCAAGACAGCTAAGTTTTGCTGTCGTGGAAGTGAAAGTATTTTACAAATGGGCTAAGAGAGGAAGTATGTCTTCCATGCCTGTCTCAAGTACTTAGGTAAACATCCCTTTTCTAGTATGACTTCTGGGAGAAGTTGATGAAACAGTCTGTGGCCTCTTTTGTGATTTTGTCTTTTCACGTATTAAAAAAACCCCACTTTAATTCAGTTCATATGATTAGCTTTGTGTCTTTATCTTCATCTAGGACTCATTTGGTTTCATCAGGACTCCGTTACCTCACTTACTTAGAAGTAGTTTGCTTAATTTATACTACTTTCTCTTTAAGTTCGATACAGTCAAGAATAAATAATAATAATAATAATGGATTGCGGGCAGCACGGTGGTTAGCACTGTTGCCGCACAGCAAGAAGGTCCTGAGTTCAATTCCACCATCAGGCCGGGGTCTTTCTGTGTGGAGTTTGCATGTTCTCCCCGTATTTGCGTGGGTTCCCTCCAGGCACTCCGGCTTCCTCCCACCATCCAAAGACATGCAGCTTGTGGGGATAGGTTAATTGGAAAATCCAAATTGTCACTAGGTGTGAATGTGCGAATGAATGTGAGTGCAAATGGTTGTCTGTCCCTGTGTGTTGGCCCTGCGACAGACTGGCAACATGTCCAGGGTGTACCCCGCCTCTCGCCCTATGACAGCTGGGATAGGCTCCAGCGCCCCCCGCGACCCTGAAAAGGATAAGCGGAAGCGAATGGATGGATGGATGGATAATGGATTGCATTTTATATAGCGCTTTTCGGGACCCCTCAAAGCGCTTTACAATACCACTATTCATTCACACACTGGTGGATGCAAGCTACAGTTGTAGCCACAGCTGCCCTGGGGCAGACTGACAGAAGCGAGGCTGCCATATTGCGCCATCGGCCCCTCTGGCCATCACCAGTAGGCGGCAGGAGAAGTGTCTTGCCCAAGGACACAATGACCGAGACTGTCCGAGCCAGGGCTCGAACCAGCAACCTTCCGATTACAAGACGAACACCCAACACTTGAGCCACGATCGCCCCCGTGTTCACACTTGTTGCTTGTTCACTTTGCAGCTTGCCGAGATGTATCCAGATATGCTGATGAGTGTTCTGGTTTATGCCCAAGAGGCTCCAAAGTTTTCCATCCAGCCTGATGCCATTGACGTCACCATCAAGGCTGTTGCGAAGACCTCCGTCATCCTACCCAATGGTACCCAGATCCCGGTGTTCACCATCAATGTTGTGAGTACTTTTGTTTGTTGGACCTTCGCTGTACTCACTATATTATCTTTAGGGTTGATATCAAAGTTTGGACTAACTTAAACTGCAGCATGCATTCCTTACGATTTCTGACATTTTCTTAACAGCACTGATCGACTACAAAATATGACAGATTAATGGTAACAGAAATTACCATTTGCTGATGCTGAAATGTAATCCTTTTTTTTGGTTCCAGGACTCCAAATTCAGTAGTGAATTGTGGATCGGTGACGGAAAACTGAAAGGCTCTGTGAAGATGGATAAGTAAGCCTAAGCAAGTTTTAAACTGCAAAACTGAGCTCAACTTCTTAAACTTCATTCTAAAAATAATGACACTGTTTTCTTCCAGTGTGACGCTGACCCTTGCTTCGAGTGAAGTGGGGACTTTCAAGGTAAATGTCCCCAAAATTAAATAAACAAGTAAAAACAGCAGATTTTCTGTTGGTCACAGGTCAACAGCGTGTTTTTCTCTTTGCAGACTGACAATCTTGAATCCCTGGCGAAGATGGGGGGGCCGTTTGTACTGTCGAAAGTGAACCGTGAGTCTTAGATACTTCATTTTTGCCCAATTCCCACTTTGTGCTACTTCCACTTCTTCATGACATTTATCTAAAAAACAATGTGTATTATGTCAATTTCCGTAAACTAGAGCAACGCAGGGCAGATACGAAGCACTTCCCCTTCTCTTCAATCTAACAAAGGGGAGGCTCGCTGTATGGAAACAGTGTCGCTCATTTCCTGACTTGTTTTTTTCTGTGACAGAGAAACTGGGAAAAGGATTTCTTGTCCTCGGGACAAAACATGCACAGCTGGTCAACTCGGTTCTGAAGAAGGAGAAGGTCGGTACTTTTAGGAGAACACACAATGCTTTGGTCTTTGAATGAATCTGTAACTCAGAGCAGAATTCATCTTTGGGCTGACCACTGTCTTTGTCCCAAACAGGGATTCATATTAATCTCTTCAGACGTGCAGGTGTCGCTAACATAGAGACGCTTCAACTGACAAACACCAAACATGGCTGCTCCTCGTCACAGTTCCTCATCAAACCTCCGACCACCAATCAAAATGAATGTTTCTGGATCTGTAGTAACAGCCCTAATGCTGTCTCCTCAAGTCTGGATTGAAAATCATGCTTTGAAGTACATAATCAAAAAAAACTTGGCTTGAAATTTGCACATCTTATTTGCAACTTTTGAAACGCTTCCTAGGTGGAGCTGCCAGACTTCTTTTCTCTTAGTGACAACATCAATTTTTAAAAATTCTTTTAGATTCTCTGATGAAAATAATGATGTGAAGACGAGTGAATAAAGGATTAAAAACAACTTCTGTCATAACTTTAGAGGACTTTATAGACACGTACATTAACCGGTCACTTTATTAGGCACACCCTCATGGACCCTCTTTTACTTTCAGAACTGCCTCTTTTAATCCTTCATCGAGGTGCTGGAAACTTTCCTCAGATGTTTTGGTCCATGTTGACATGATTTGTTTGCTGTGCCAATTCCCTATAAAAAAAAAAAAAAATAGACTTGTGGTTACTGGACTGAGGTCTGGTGTCTGTGGAGTTCATCTGAGTACAGTGAACTGATTTTCATGTTCAAGAAACCAACTGAGATGACTTTGTGGTATGGTGCATAATCAGAAGAGGCACACTGACAGGAGATGCACCCAGTGTGCTTGTCTGCTGCTGTAGCTTTCCGTTTTAAGGTTCAATGCGATGTGCGTCATAGTTATTGCAGTTTTTTATTTTCTAATTAGTTTTTTATTTTTATTTCATTTTGATTATTTTGTTTTTAGTTCAGTTTAGCTTCAGTTTGTCTCCAGGGAGGATTTTCTTGTTTCACCTTAGTTTTTATTGTTTGAAAATGTTCAGCGTTTGTTTGGGTCTTTTTGATTATTATAGCACAAAGGGCATATGTCAGAGGCAAGCTCTAGGAAAACTAGTACAGATATTACAATAAAAACACAGAATTTCTTTAAAGCAGTTAACTCATTGACTTTTGTAGACACCCAAAAGTGTCCTCATTAGTCCAGCTCTAATAACATTTGTACTAAACTCAGATATTAACAGTAAGGAAAATACTTCTAATTAATTCTTTTCAGTTCTTAGTTTTTATGTTTGGTTTAGTTTTAGTTAACTATAAAAACCTTGATGTGCATTCAGAGATCCTCTCCTACATACTTTGTTGTAACAAGCGTTGTTTGAGTTACTGTTGCCTTCCAAATCAGCTTGAAGCAGTCTGTCGTTCTCCTCTGAACTCTTTTTTTTTTGGGACCAGTCTCTGTAAACCTTATAGACGGTTGTGTTGAGAAAAATCCCAGCAGATCAGCAGTTTCTGAAATACTCAGATCAACACATCCGGCACCAACCACGCTGTTTAAAGTCACTTAAATCCCCTTTCTTCTTCATTATGATGCTCAGTTTAAGCTTCAGTGGGTCACCTTGAGCCCGTCTACGTGTGTAAATCCATCTAGTTGTTACCATGAGGTTGGCTGATTAGATTTTTGCATTAACTAGCAGGTGAACTACTGTTGGGTATACTAATACAGTTAAAAAAATAATTTAAAAAAAAGAAAAAGCACCCTAATAGACAATCCTATTGTAGCTGGTGACAGTACACTGTGCATTATTTATTCTACCACCAGAGGGCAATGTCTTTAAAAGGAAAATTACAAAAGAGGTGGTTTATTCATAAAGTGAGTGAACATAATTTAAACCCATTTAATCTTTGACACAAATCCTCAACACCGTGTTCATGAAACAATGACATCTCTTTATTTTGTAACATTTCAGTGTGCACACTTTAGATTTTGTTCCACGTTCACATTCTTGGAATGTAACGCCACCAAAGTATCAATACAAGCCTATTTACAGCCACTGGTCTCAAAATGTTCCCCATAGAAAAACATCTCATTTGATGAAATGAGACTGTGTGGACGGGTCAGGTTTTAGACAAAGTGATCAAGAGGTGGGTTGCACATGATGAAACTGAAAACCAGACAGTTACTGTTTTAAATGATGAGTCAAACTGGAAGTACGCATGTAATGCTGTCGAAACAGAAAGCTAACCATGGAGCATCTTGGAAGACCTGTGATGCTGCTGAGATCCAAGAAGGGACACTTTAACACTGTATAAAGCTTAAGATGTACCACAAACCCTTCTCATGTAAACTTCTATTTGTAGCTTTGTACATTTTATAGTAAGTACCAAAAAAAAGAAACTAAAAAAAGGGATGTAACATTTCTTTCATCTCCTTGTGGTCTTTGAAAAACTTATTAGGGAGACTAACCATTGTTAACAATGTAGTACCTGAGAGTTCTCTATGACACAAACAAGAAAGATTTAAAGAGGGGGGGAAACTGCACCAAATTTGCACAACATCACAAGCCAACAGTTCTTAGTTGGTCAGTTCAGCTTTTGTAAATGTTACAAATACAAAATAAATAACAATCAAATAAAACAGAGCTCGTTTGCCACAAATAAAGTTAGAATAAAGCGTTCTGGGGTGTAAAACTGGTTATTTCTATTTCTCATGTAGGCACAGAATGTGACCCTGAACGTAACCCTGCAGGGCTGCACCACAACACTGATGAGCGTTAACAACACACTAAACACTGGTGAATCCTGACATGTTGCTCCGTGCCCACTCTTCTTTTCCTTCTTTTTAATTTGCACCCTTCAAGGACTTGCCGCTACTTAAAGTATATATGCTGAAATTAAGTTAAACATTCAAGTATTTACATTCTCATACTGTAACACTTAACTATATAGCACATCACTGTAAGAAAAAACTGAATTCAGAAATCAAGTATTCTTGAAACAAAACTCGACCACAGTGACCCACAAGTGGGTGAAGAAAAAGAACAAAAAAAAAAAATGCTTCCAAAGTCCAGTCCACTGTGCTGACAGCTGTGGCATATACACCAGTAGTCATGCATTAGTAACACAAACAACTAAACAACAGTCTGCTCCACTTGGTTTAAATGCACTGAGACGTTTGTTAAATAACAAGTCTAAGCTGCCTTAATTGCTCTAGAAACACCTTCTCTCACTCTCCTGTGACCCCTGACACAGTTATGATGCAGTATCAGTATCAGACCTCAAAGTCTAACCCATGTTCTGAGGGAAGTTGCACTTCTTCAAAGTGTTTCTGCTATGGTGAAAACATCACCCAAAGGTACACGGGATCTGATCCATCCACCTGACAGAAAGCTGATGCAGTTTGTAACTTACAGTTTCCCCTTTACTTTCATATTCTTTTACAGTCTGTGTGCATGGCAGCACACAGACTGTTTTTGATTGTTTTTGATTTGGTTTTGAGACATTTCAGTCAGCTTTGCTGTGCACGGCATGGTCAATCAATCCAAAGGTTGACATTAAAGTTGCTCCAATCGAGCCATCCTCTGCTTGTTTATGAAGATTTGAAAGCGATGATGAAATGTGAGAGACAAAAGGAAGAACCCGGTGAGATGATTCAGAGGCACACTGTGAATTCAATTCTAAAAAAAGTTTCCATATCACAAGACCAAGTCATATGAGCTTCAAGTGCAGTCCAATTTAAGTGGTGTTTTGTTCTTGTTTTTAAACCGTCATCAGCTCAATGCTTCCTCGTCATTACCTGACTGGTGTAAAAGTCTGTTGGCGCAGACTGCTGAGGAAGGACTAACAATGATCTCATTACAAACAAACGCAGGGCCGAAGGATGGGGCTGTGGTTAATAGGCTGTGTTGGCAGATGAGGTGAGGGTCCCCTTTGAGGGGAAAATTACAGAGAAGCCCATCGGTTCATGATGGTGGAGTAAGAAACCGGGAAGATCCAGATCATTTATCTGCAACTGCTGCCGCCATGGGGGATCGCATGGTACCGCGAGCAGTGGCTGTCAGCTCCTCGATTTCTGTGTTTAACCGTCTGATTACCCACTCCATCGCCTCCCGACCCTAAAACAGACACAAATGCTTCACATTATAACGCGCAGTGATGAGGATTGTAAAATCAGAAGAGAAACTATATTATCAAGGTGAGTTTAAGGAGGATTTTAAAGGCAGCTTTACCTTGCTTGCATTGACGGATATGGTCTTGGCCATGAGACCCTCGAGGTGGTTGCTCAGACTGACGCCTTTCACACTGATCAGAGCCTCCTGTGTCAGCACTGTCCTGAAAATGCAAGCATAGAAAAGTCACAAACACAGCTGAACAATTTTTTTCTTTGTAGAGTTTCTTTTTGTTTTTAAAAATCTTGGAGTTAAACATTCAAAACCTTTTTGCAATAATATTAAGGGTTTTTTTTAAAATGTTGTGCTTTTTAACTCCAATTTAACTGATGAGAAAGATAAAAATGAGTCCCTTACTTTTCTGGGTCCTGTGGATGTGGCTTGTATGTCAACTTCTCATCCACAGACACCAGGTTGGTAAAGGAAATCTGTAAGGACAAAACACCTGAAATCAGTCTTTTTATATCAGCATCTGCCACAAGGTGACACATAGCAAACACATCAAATCTATAGTGACAGAAATGCTGATTAGACAAGTAAATACAACTACAGAGGTCAGGTTACAGTTACATCCTTCCATAACGATTCGGCTTTAATGTCTGTATTGATGAAGCATAATAAAAGTATTTGTTAATCCTACTCACGTTTGTAGACTGCAGCTCAAAGGTCTGCTGTTTAGGGTCCACTACTGAATGTTCCTGGACATACGTGCATGTTCTTGTGACCCCAAACATCTGCAGGAAACAATAAAATAAAAAAGTAATACAACTCTGAAATGATACAAGGAAAAACAACTTAACATTACCCAGTCTGAACAAAACACGTTGATCATTTCGCTTATCCTTTTAACTCACCGACTTGGCCAAAGCAGGGAGCCCCCACTCTGTGCTGAGCAGTCTGGTGCTGTGTAACCGTCCCTCAGTGTCCACACTTCTGTCCAGAACATCCACACCAAAGACACTGGGGTTCATGGGATTGGGATACTTCTGCATCGCAGCCTTGGTCACCGTCTCCCATGGGTGGCTGTTTGAATCGATATCAACATTAGAAACAGGCAATTTAACATTCTGAAGATGACTCAATGCTTGCTGCTGAGAGTGTGCTCTTCAGTGTGAAAAAACATCTTAGATTCTGAGGTTACAAAGGTAAACCCTACTTAAAAATCCACCATGCCTGTATTTCACCCATCTTACAAGCAACAAAAAGGACCAGTTGCGTTATTGTGCATCTCTGTGAACTAGAACAGATATTTAATAGACATCGCTTGATTTGACTTGTTTGGCTGGAGAAAATGTTTAGTGCATTTAGTATCTTGCAATCAGTGTTGGGAAGGTTACTTTTAAAATGTATCCCATTACAGAATACAGAATACATGCCCCAAAATGTATTCTGTAACGTATTCCGTTACGTTACTCAATGAGAGTAACGTATTCTGAATACTTTGGATTACTTAATATATTATCATGCTGTTTACAACTACATGAATGTACTATTGCTGTGATTTATTACTGTTACTGAAGGTCAGCGGCTCCGAACCGTAGTAAAGGGACCTCTGGCTAATACGGTGGGTTCGTGACGGCTCGTAGCTGAAAACTAGCTTTACTTTGTTGTCTGGGTCAACTTTGCTAGCAGAGACAAAGAGAGGCGTTGAAAGGCTGCTCCAACAGAACTTATTGTTTTTGGAGGAAAACAGGAACACGGTGTACAGTCGAGTCTTAATAGCTTACTTACAACTGGGCTCGTCAGGCTCTCTTCTTGGCTGCAGTGGTTATTATTATATTTACATGCTTCCAGCTCCCGTTTCTGCTCGATGACAGCTCCTACTTTTCCTTTTTCTCTCTCCCTCGCTCACAAACACATAACGTGTATGGCAGTCCATTCTCCCTGCAGCACGGACTACACTGCCCATGATGCTACATTCTTTAGAGCTCCTGTCGCATTCTGCCTATTAGCTTAGCACAACAACAACAGGCGCTCTCTCACCCAGGAAACACGCAGAGAGAGAGTGTCACCCTGTAACCATGGCAACCGTAACGCTGCCGCCTGGAACAACAGAACGTAGCTGTCAAACAAAACCCAAACAGGCCTAACCCGCCACAATATGAAACAGGGAAGTACCGCCGTGTAATCCATTTATTTCAACAAAGTAACTGTATTCTAAATACCACCTTTTTAAACGGTAACTGTAACGGAATACAGTTACTCATATTTTGTATTTTAAATACGTAACGGCGGTACATGTATTCCGTTACTCCCCAACACTGCTTGCAATGCAAGCAGCAGATGTGTTGCATTTGTGGCTCCGAACAGTCAGATCCATTCATGCAGCGCTTTGTCTCAAACATTCAAGTTAGCGGACGACCCGCTTAACTTCCAACCCAATTTAGGAGGTAATAATATAGGAGACAATTATTTTCTGCAAATATGGGGCCATTTGAATGTAACAACATCGCGGATGGTGAATCACAATAGCGTCTGTGTTTGCAGACAGGGGGAGAAGAAACGCCCCCTCTGCACAGCGCAGACTCACATCAGCAGCAGCACACACGGCTTTTCTCTGGAAACTTCTAGTAGAGGGTTTAAGCAACCAGACTGGTTTTATTTATCAGTCGCTGTAAAACGAGCAGAAATGCTGTGATTATATGCAGTTTATTGTGTTTAAACGACAGACCGGTCGTTATGTAACGTTCCCCGTCCATAATGTCAAACACGCGGGTAATTAATTTTTTCTTTATCCCGTAACAAATACCAAGGCTCGGGGAAAGCATTTGAAAACAGTCCTCTGAGGCTGAAATGTTACAATAAACCTAAACATAATTACAGTCATAGTATTCAAGGCGAAAAAATTAGCTTTAATGTTAGCAGCACAAAGCTAACGGCAAAAGTTAACTCGGGTAAAGGGCACTTTAAATTCAAAAACCAATACATGTAGCAAATACAGGCTTCAGCTGTAAACATCAAACGCGGTGGGAAGTCAAAAGTCATTTCTAAACATAACTAATATAAACTAAAAGCGTTGGGTAACTCGACTAAAGCGGCGCGCCTTCGTGTTATCTAACTTATCCGCAACCTTCGCAGCTTCGCCCAGACTGCACACGGAGCCACGAAAACTGATTATATAAGAAGAAATAGCCAACTTAACAACCATACTTTATAAAACACTACCGCAAAAAAAAGAAATACTCACTTGAAAATGTGCTCTGACGCCCAAATCTTCATTTTTACTGGTTTTTCTGTCAGAGCACGGGAGCCGGCGACAATTGACAGCGTGACCACTGAGAGAGGAAGGAAGGAGGGGCTGAGTGAGAAACCTTTGACAGTCTTAGCCGCGATGCCCCCCCTGCTGGCAGACAAAGCTGCTGCACCCCTTACAGAATAATCCATGTGTTCGTTTTAAACACCTCTGAGACCCTCAGCAGCAGGGGCGGATCTAGAGAAATGTTCTTAGGGTGGCATGAAAATCAGTTAGGGTGGCAAAATCAAAGCCATTTCTTTACACTTATGCAGGTGTTAAATTCTGTAATAAAATACATCAAATGCAGGATAAATAAAGTCTTTCTGATTCTGTATTTGATGTATTTTAATAAACATGTTTATACATTTTTCATATAAACATAGTCTGTAACTTTCTTATTGGCTTAAGCCCAAATTATTAAATATTTCAGTTATATAAAAAAATGTGAATTTTGATGTTGTGTACTGTGTAGTCTATATAATAAATAAGCACTATGCCCAAGAAGTATAAAAGAAAAGAAAGCTACACAGAAAGCTACACAACAGGAAGTGGATGAGTTAGAAATACGAGTCTAAGTTCAGTTTCACACACTTTTTAGTTTTACATGCTTAAATCTGCACAAAATATCAGAAGTTAGTTGGTTAGTTGCTACTGACAACAACAAATCAAGCCATTTGATGCTATAGGGTTTTTTTATTGGGGGGTAACATTTTGTGGTATATTTAGTTTTAGAACTTATATTCAGTGTCAATTTTAGCTAGGCTCAAAGTCTTCATGCTAACTTAATTTAATAAACAACATTTTTATGTACAAATCTATGGTGGTACTAGGGATGGCAAGAGATTATGCCACCAGATCGTTCTATAATTTTCTATGAATGGTCCATGTATGAAATATAAGTGTACATATATGTAATGGTTCAATTCAATTTTATTCATATGGCATCAAATCACAGCAACAGTGGGAAGGAAAAGCTCCCTTTTAACAGGAAGTAATAACTCATGATTAATTGAAGAGTGGTGTAAAAACATATAGCAACTGGAAAAAGGTGAGTGAAGAAAAAACACTCAGATGGTGTTTGTCCCCAGGATCCAAATGGGGGCTAGTTCCACAGAACAGGTGCCTAAAAGCTAAAGGCTTTGACCCCCATTCTACTTTTAAATAGCCTAGGAACCACAAGTATGCCAGCAGTTTGAAGAAAGTGGCCTGATTATTCAAGACATTGTCTGTGATTTTTTTAAGTTCCTTTGTCAAATTCCTATGTCACTTTGGGTGAACATTAATAAAAAAATATAAGAAATGTTTGCATTTTTAAATAGGTTTTTCCATCTTATTATTAAAAAATAAATAAAAATATCCCAGGTCATAAATTCCAGGTCAGCCATCAGCAATTTTAGATCCAATATTGTGTAAATGTATAATTTCAAAGATTTGTGTAACTTGATATTACAGCATACATCGTCATTTACTATGGACTCAATTAATAGATTAACTGTCCATGCAGTCACATCATTATGTGAATAATATGAAGTACAAAGATTCACAAAAATAACCCAAATATTCACAGTTCCTATGAAGAAAAGTCCTACTGTCTGTTGCTATGGTAACAGTGGCAAAATCTTCAGATTGAAATTGAAACTGTTGGCTGCACAGCTGATATAAGAAAGAGAAGCATTTTTATCTGTAGTTGAGTTGGAATTCTCCATCAGTCAGACCTGTTAGTGGGAAACATTTGTTAGTAGCAAAATAATTTCAAGTCAAAGATTCACATTTTCCCACAAGTTGCTTGACCTTGTTCTTTTTTATTCATTGTGCAGGAAAATGTATTCTACTGTTGTTTTTAATTAAAATCAGCACCATATAAACTGCATTCATTCACATTGTGTAGATATGCAGTGGTTTAAAACTACATAACACATACATTTCAGTTTAGAGCATTTAGGCAGGGACGTCTAACTCATTTATAACATAGGCCACAAACAGCCCGCTTTGATATTAAATAGGTGTGACCAGTGAAACTCCTCTTTCTGTCAGTGTAAAGAACTTTAACTGCACATTTAATCCCTGAGATAGTTTAATATATCAACTTAATATAGCGTTATAATATAGATAGCTTAATATCGACTGATTGACCGCTTCATGAGGTGGTTGAGGAAAACCAGCTGAATGTGGCCAAAAAAAAGGAGCTGTTGGTGGAGTTTGGCAGAAACAGATCCCGACCCTCCCCCATCTGCATTGGTGGGACTGATGCCGAAATAGTCACATCCTACAAGTTCAGTGTATAAGTAGGAGTTCAGCTGGATCACAAGCTGGAGTGGTCCGCCTACACAGACGCTGCCTACAAAAAGGGTCTAAGCCGGCTTTAATTTCTACAAAGGCACAGATTCTTCTATGTATGCAGCAGGTTGGTCTACATGTTTTATCAGTGTGTTGTTTCGAGCACCATCTTCTTTCCTGTGGCATGCTGGAATGCAGGCATCAAAGCAAAGGACGCAAACAGACTGAACAAACTCATCAGGAAGACAGAGTCTGTTGTTAGCATGAAGCTCACCACCCTGGAGGGGGTGATCAGTGATAGCATGCTGGCAAGACTGCTGGCGATCATGGACAATGACTCCAGGCCCCTCCATAACACACTGGACAATCTGAAGAGCAGTTTCAGCAACAAGTTCCTTTAACCTCACCGTCTGAGGGAACGTTAGAAGAGGTTGTCCCTTCCTTCTGCTTTCAGACTCTTTAATTCATCCACTTGGGTCAGATCCACACATGTGGAACAGAATTAATCACACCTCAATGCACCCTGTCACTTTTGTACACCACAACATATATTTGCACACATACTTGTCCTTTTATAGTTATATGTATATTTATATTTATACCTATATCTCTATGTTTATCCACTTATCTTAATGTTTATCTATCATAACTCTGTTTCTACACACATTTATATGAGTGCTTCTTGTTTTTTGTATATTTGCTGCTATGATAACCCATGATTTAACTCTTGGATTAATAAAGTTTTTCTGATTCTGATTCTGATTAAAAAAAAATGAAGTGCAATTTCAACTGTACGTCTGCCATTTTTCTCCATGATAAAGAAATGCTGCTGCAGTAAATAAAATAAATCTATGAGTGTGACTCTTTCTGTATTATACCTTCTTGAAGCTGTTTTCTTAATTGTGTACATATTAATGTAATTTTTTGTAGTCCCTTACACATTTTCTGTCTTACTTTTTAGTGTTCATTATTTAACTTCTTTTTTTATTATTATAATTTGTGGGGGGGTTTACAGTTGTAAATGTAAAGTCTTTGCTCCTTCATAGTATGAAGCCCTGACTATGCACCCGTGATGCTTTTACATGAACTATATTAGTTATTTATTGAAGGCTGCACTATTGGGGGGTTGTCGTTATTGTTGTTAGTTTTTATCCTGCCAGCTGCTGTAACACAATATTTTCCCCTCTGGGATCAATAAACTATCTATCAATATTTAGGCTTAAAAAGAAATAAATGTGTGAAATTACAGAAAAAACTCTGGCAGGCTGTCCCGTAATTACTTTTTTAAACAGGGTTTGTTAATTCACAGACCATACCACTTATTTATTTATTTTATAGAAATTTAACTTTATAATTTACTGTCGACTCAAAGTAAACAATAAAAAGCCAGGCACTTTGTTCATCCACGGAAGGCGGGACAAATAACAGTACCAGCTGTCAATCACGACCAAAAACTGTTTTATTGGCTGGGAGCAAAAACGTCTTGCGCCTGTCAAATACGTCATCACGCAGACATCCGACCTGTCCTTGAAGCTACAACACAGCCAAGATGGTCGCATACTGGAGACAGGCAGGCCTGAGGTATTAAAATAAAAATAAATATGCAGTTACAAAGAAATGGCTTGTGGTAAATGTTGATTGCTTTATTTGAACGGGGTTTAAAATGAGAACAGAATGCTCTGTCAAAGAAAATGTTGGTTTTTAGTGTTAAATTCTCAATTTAGCTACATAGCTAATATACTAAGTTTACTAACGTTAGTGTTCCCCACCGTATGCGTTTAATTTATGGCAGTAGCATTACCTCATTACTGAGTCAGGTGGGACTTCTTCTGATAGTACGTGGTTTGTTAATGAAGAAGAGGTTGTTCTTGTCCTCTACAGACAAATCATTGTCGGTAGCATTTAGCATGTAGCTAACCTGTGTGTCCTCTCTGCAGCTACATCCGCTTCTCCGCTATCTGCGCTAGCGCGGTGCGGGCTGCCCTCAAGCCGCAGTTCAAAGCCGAGGCCATAAGGGCCGCAGAGTCCAACGTCAGAGTCCTCAAACCTCAAAATAAAACAGCATGTAAGTTCATCAGCTTTAAAGGTACCAACGCTGTTCTGATCACAGCTCATGTCCTCTGATAGTATGAATGTCAAGGAGAGGCGGCTGTGACGGTGCTTTCAGTGTCTCCTTCAAATAGTGGTGTACTGGGTTATTATTACTGTTGCACACACATTTAAGCTCCATATCGTTGTCCTGTCTAGTTATGGTGAAGCTGGCCTCGTATTTGAATTGTCGAATGCATAACAATTTAACAGTGCATCAGTTTAGCGTTACATTTTATTCAGACAAAGTCAAATGCTCTCAATAAATAAATCAAAACATAAAGGAACATATTGGTTTAGGAAACGTAAGTATGCATTGAGATTTATAATACACAAGTTTTTTTGAGTATTAAAATTCAGCATTTAAGTGCATTTATTTGGTTGTTTCAGTAGTGGTCACAGGCTTTAGCAGGTAATTATATGCTCGTATTGCTAACTGTATATGTGCTGTGGTGGTTTCCATTCTTATCAGGACTCTGAACTCGATGACATGGTGCAACATTTCACCAACTTGTTTTATTGTGGTGAGGTGAGCTCCAGGAGCATTTAACAAATGTGACAAACTCTATGGAAGGGGAAATGTAGATGTTTTATTAGGCGTGGAGAGTTTAGGAGCATGTCGCATGCTCCTAACATGGGTACTGTCCTTTGTGGCTGACAGCTTAAGTTTAAGTTCTCAAATTTGTTTAATTCTAACCTTACAGTCACTGAATGTTTTAGATTTACGAAGACATTTTATGAGGATCTTTTCATTAATGTTTCCATTCTGCTTTGCTTTCCTTCCAGGATGTATGACCATGATGTAGATGTTTTTTTTCATGGGTTGTGAGGTCCTGCAGTACCTGTCCTGCACACCGTGGAGAAGAAAAATAAAAGCTGGTTAACATCAAGATGATGTGTTAGACTGGGGACCTGAATGACACTGCACCCCCGCCCCCCTTTTCATTTGTAATCAAAATTGTATTAAAGATGGATGTTGGAATTCTTTTGTCGCCTTGTGTTCTTGCCCTTGTAGTGTTGTAGTGAATCTATTGTGGTATTTATAGTACTGCACAATAAGACCATGATTTTTTGTCAAACACTTTATTTTGATATAAAGCAATGGAGTACTCTTCATAGTTATACACAGAAATGTAGTATTTACAGAGGTATGTGTGTGTGGATCCATGAGTATATTAGTCATTAGAAGTCAGATGGGGATGTCATCTTTTATACCAGTAAAAAATGTAATTCGAAAGCATGCGTTAACCAATGGTATGAAAACAAATCGCATTAAAAAGAAATCAATAGGGCTTTTTACTTTTAAATGCAGTTAAGATCATAGGGTAACGTTTTTTTTCTGGTAGGTAATATAATAGATCTTTGGTCACTTAATTTTTTAGATTTGTGTAGGTGGTAATTTAAATTCATCAAATTTGCTTTCTGGATAGGAATTGAAGTGTTGGTGAACAGTGCAGCTCTCTCATTAATGACCTCTAGTTTATGGTCACATGAGAGGTTTTTGGCTGTGGTACATCTTGATGTCTGACCTTTCATATCTTTAGCAATGATTTACTGAGCTGCTTAAAAACACTTCTCAACTTGTCCTGTCACTTAATGTCAGAGGCCATGATTGAAAGGACACGCAGGGTAGCTTAATGGTAAAGCCAGACCATTTTCCAATAATAGATTCATGCTGATGTTTCGTTTGTACTTTTTTTTTTTTATTTACTTGAAATCATCCTTCATAAGTTACAAGAGTAAAGCATGGGCATTCTAACAAGCCACTGAGCCCTAGCTGTCTTTCTTCTCTCTGGTCATCTTGATCATGGTCTCTGGTGATCGATAGAGGAAGATGAGCTTCTCAAACAGTGTCTCTTCTAGCTCCATCTCTCCCGTCTCACGAACCACAAAAATGTCTGTGCAAAGCTTCAGGACTCTGTCGACACATGGTAGCTCCTCAAACATGATGGACCTGGATATCCCATTGAAGAATTCCCTGACAAACTTTCCGATGACTAGCACCACTGACATGTAAAGACCCACGATGCTGTCGTGAAGAGGGAAAGAGGACAGGTTTTGTGTGTAAATGAATCCACAGCTATGAGAAAGATTTCCTGTTAGGATGCAGCTAAAATGTCTTGTTACCTACCCGTGTCCGGCCAAAAAACCCAGACTGGAGGGGCTGACTTTATCGCTGAACACCACTAACTCGATGCTTTGACATTTGTGCTCGGAGGACGTGACAACTGGGGGGCACTCTTCCACCACCCACCACTGATCTGCCTCCTTGTTTGACGTCCCATTGACCTGCTGAAGCTGGATTGACATGGGCCTGAAGAAAGCCAGCGCCTGAAGGTCTGGACGGTCTGTCAAGTCTAAGAGATGATATGGGTTTAAAGCAAAGTGCATGTTTTAAACACCAACAACAGGGAATGAGACTGACCCGCTTTGATCAGGTAAAAAAATACAAAGAGTAACTAACCTACTTTCATCCTGGTTCCCATTTTGGACTCAGGTCCTTTGGGACCCCTGATGAATTTAGGCAGCAGAGAATCAATAATCCTAGAGAGACAAGAAAACTCAGATTAACACCATAAAAATTTCAAAACATTCACTAATGTTGTACACTGGAGCTTTCCAGGGCTGCCTGAGTTCCCTTACATTAAATTTAGTTTGATGTTTAACCTTCTATGTGCTATAGGGACAAGAAGAGCTGCAGAGCCATATTTTCTACATTTCTGTTTGATTTACATTTACAAATATTTCATCACCTGAATAAAACACAATAATAAAGCATGCATAAACCATCTGATTGTGTTTTGACTGAGACTCACACAGGTCTGCTGCTGTTGCCTTTAAGCATTCGCACAATCCCTTCCCTCAAGGTTTTGTCGTCAAACTTCACAGTGTGCTCTCCCACGGTCTCTGCATTCATTGATATGGACGCATTCCTTAGGAGGGGAACATATTTGCCGGTGTCATTTTAAGTGTTATTTGCACTGGTGCAAAGTGCAGGCAAATGATGTGAAATTGCAAGTGCTTAAATAAAATTAGCAGAAAATATCAAGTAATAAGAAATAATGGGCTAGTTTCCCAGATTTTTGAAGTTGATATGACAGTATAACTACAGTCATGTGAAAAAGTAAGTACACCCTCTGGTTCAGTACTTTGCAGCAGCAGCAAGTTCATTTTCTCTATCACTTTAGCGGTCTTTCACATGTGGAGGAATTATGGTTGACTCTTTTAATGTAAACATTGCTTCAGTATATTGAGGTTAATAAGTATTCTATTGAGCTCATTCACGGTTTTCATCATTCATCATTTCAATCTGAAATCTGGACTTTGAATGGCCAATTGCAACAAGCGCTCCTCTCATGGATTTGTGTCTGCTCCCACTGTCTTAAGGCTGCTATTACTAACATGACCTGCATTACTGAAAACCAACACAGACATGTCTCCTCCCATTTTACATGTGTCCGACAATTTAGTTAACCACTACATTATGAAGCCACTGACTGGGCCACTGTAACAACTTAATTCTTTTATTTTGTAGATTAGCTACTGTGCTTGGGATCATTGTCCTATTGTACAACCCAGTTTGGGACAATGGCCTTACATTTGAGTCAACCATGAAGTCCTCTGGATAGCAAAGTATACAAAGGAGTTAATGTCTGTGAAGGTTCTCAGTCATCCAGGTCATCGTAGTCAAAGGAGCTTGCAAAGAAAAGCGTCTGGACTTCTTTAAGTTGCTTGAAGACGTTTCACCTCTCATCCGAGAAGCTTCTCGGATGAGAGGTGCAAGCTTTCTTTGAAAGGAGTTAATGGTTTGCTCAATGATTGTGTCTGTAAAACAAGCCCAAATCATCACCCCTCCTCTATGCTTGACAGTTAGTATGAGGAGTTTTTGCTGATGCATTTGGTTTTCTCTAATTGTAACAATAAAGGACATTGTTGCAGAAGTCTTCTTGCTGTGGCGCCTTGTTCTTTTTAGAGAGTAGATGCTTCCAAACAAGCCATACTTGTTCAGTCTATTTGTATTTGTACTGTCATGAACTTTAACATCTAACATGCTAACCGAGGTCTGTAGAGTTTGAGATGTAGTCATTGGTTTTTTTTCTTCCCTGTGCATTGCATGCTCTGACTTTGGGGTGAATTTGCTATGACGGTGTGGTGTCAATATCTTTGATGGTTAAATGACTTTTAAGAAAAATAAAATTTCTTCCTTTGTCTCAACTAGCTGACAAAAATACTAAGCAGAAATGATCTGAAGGTGAAAGGTACACACACACACAGCCTGACCTGAGCAGTGTCCAGCGTAAGGTCATGTATATGTGAGACGAGTTGCTGAGCTCCTGGATCATGGCCGCTCGACTGGCTGGGCTGATGGTCCACAGTAAACTGGCATCGCTCTTGATCTTAGCAACAAGAATGTCCTCAGCCTCATAGTTCATGATGAACTGCATGGCAGACTGAGAGAGTGATTGAGAGATGATTAGATTTCCTAGGTTATTTCAGCAAATGCCACTGCAGTGTTCTGGTGAATTTGGATAATGATATTTCAACATCAACTAGTGTTATATAATACAAACACAGCATAAACTCTATTTCAATATGGCACAGTGAGTCCACGTAGAGTTAATAATGAATAATGAATGTAATAAGTGTAGTGTCATCTGACCACCAGAAGTTATATCTTCTTGTAATGGATATTATGTAAGAAATGCTGGACAGTAATGTATTTGTACAGGTGTTCTGGTTTTCTGCTCTAATACCTGAATGACTGCTCCCTCCTGTGGTCATAGATGGTATTATTACAGCTTAATGTATTCTGTTAAAGAACCAGATTGAGTGGAGCTTTGATGCTTTATGTATTTGTTTCTATTTACAGTAGAATAAACCGTGTCTCACTGGATGAGTCGCATAAACTTTGGTGAGCCTGTTGAATTTGGCTTCTGTGTAAGGCACCAAGTTCTGCTCCTGGGCGCTCATAGTGAACAAAGGCTGTGAGAACACACAAAGATGCAGCAGAGAATTAACACATGTCCACACACATACACATAAACCATGACACTATTGCAGGGAAGTGATGTTTCTTGTGTTTAATGATAGCAAATAGGAATTTAGTTTTCCATGCACCGTGACTTTGCCGTTTCACCTTAGACGGAAGCACAAACTTTATAAATAATATTAGTAACCATAACATTTTTTTGTGGATAAAAAGTATAATGAACACAAAATATGATGTATCGATTCTGACCTCGTATCCTGCGATGCTGAGCTGGATGGAGACGTCTAGAGGCTGATTGGTCACTCCGGCTGCTGACTGGACCAGTGACATGAAGAGCAGTGGGAACCAGATGATGCTGATGAGAGCAAAGATGATGAAACCTCCCATTCCATATTTCACCACCTTCTTCTTCTTCTGCCCCGGAGGGTGGGGGAATTTCTGGAAGAATTACGAATAGATTACCATCAAAAGTTATTCAGTCCACTGGATAAAGATGTGCCATTTCAACAGCTCGTCTCAATTTTCCTGCATCATAAATTTATAAAGGTAAGCAAAGAGTTCTGGTAGCTCACAGCCCAGACTCTCTCATATTTTTAATGGAAATTTCTATAGTCTACACTGAAAAACACACATTTTTCTGTAATTTAATTGTTTATTTTGTACTTGTTCAGGGACTAAAATGATTTTAAAAGTAATTTCAACTACTTTCTTAAGCACTCCTGCTTACTTTCTCAGACTCCCTCCAGCACTTGAGGACGAATATGTTAGCGTAGATGTCTTCAACGCAAATCCAACTGGAGAGAGACAGCGTGGTGTCGGTCCAAACCCAATCCATCACCGCCCTCAGCTCTGTCAGGAAGGGAACCATCCGAAAACTGAAAGAGGAGAAGAGAGAGAGAGAAAAATGTTTTGAATTAAATTAAAAATTTGATCATGCTACAAACAAACCAGTCACATTGTAAAACATGTGTCTGAAGTATTTATGTTGGCGGTTATTTAGTTACAGTTTAGCCGGTTTTTGTACCCCTGAAAGAGGAAGAGGTTCAGGTAGTTGTAGTTCTTGGTGAGGAAGTTGCCCAGGATGCGGTTTGGGTAGCCACATTTGATCTGGTATGCAGACAGGCCGAAGTAGATGCACTTTACAAAGTACCACAGCTGAGCAACTGGGTTTCTGTTGAACCTCCTGGAGCAAATAAACAGAAGAGATATCGATCTTTGCTCTTTTTATTGTCACGGATCAGATTTGTTTATTTTTTATTTTTATATACTGTGCTTAACAAATTTAATAGGCCTCTGTCAAATGTAAGATTTATGTGACATTAATCCACCAGTATGTGCAAGCTCTTTAACTGAAATCAAATTTTTAATGCTAAAATATAAGTATTGTTGTTATCCATGAAATTCTAAGATTTACTGTTTTACAAAAAAGCTGAAAAAAATAATAAAGCTTCATTATTTTTTCATTACGATGCCAAATTACAGTTATCCAGCCCTGAACAGAAAAATTAGTTTTGGTGGTTGAATTTTTGAAAAGGTCAGTCATACAATGCCAACTTTATTTACAAAGCACTTCATTGAGTTTGACTTTATTTTACTGAGTAAAAAATGAGAAGAAGAAGAATTTATTGAACAATGACCTCTCTGTGACACCAGGGAGAATGAAGAACATCCAGAAGTGTATGCCAAACACCAGCACCACCTGGAAAACGCACTTTCCCAGCAGAGACTTCTTCAAGTAAAGGGCTCGGTCCACTATCATGGTACCAAACTGGATCAGTAGCATGACCAGAAAGGCCTCTGGAACCTGGTCTTCTGACAGTGACTCTGTGATGTCAGCCGCTGCAGAGTATTTCTACAGAGCGATGAAAATTAGCCTCATTGTCATAAATCATACATGTCAAGTAAATTTTATTTATGATTTAAATAATAAGAAATATTCATATGTTTGTGTAGTCTTACCCCAAAAGCCCAGTATCCGTATATGGTGACAATGAAGTTGACGACATCAATGAGAAACATGAGGGCGTAGACGTCACACACAGGGCTGTAATCTGGGTGAATGATGTCATAGAAAAACTGCCTTATAGGTAAGTAGATGTGAAGGCCGCTGTGAAAGAGAAGAGACTGCAGAGTAAGACAGAAACGGGAAGCTCCTCTCCGCTAAAAATAAATCTATGGAAAAATATTATCTACCAAAAATAAAGTAATGATTAACATCTCAGAAAACAGACTTAGTGGACTGCAGACAACTCACACTTCTATGGCGGCAGCTTTGGCTTGTAGCATCCTCTCTCTGATCTGCTGTCTGATCCTCTGCTTCCTTGTCAGCGGAGCCTTATGTCGTTCCCGTCTCTTTTTCTTGCTTTGCTGCTTTTTGGGCTTCATCTCTCCAGTTTAAAAAATAAACAAATTAAAAGAAATTGAGAAAAAACTAGCCATTTGCTGGTAATGAATTCAACATGACAACTTCCAAAAATGAGATAATGAACATGGAGACTCTTTATTCAAGACATGCAGGGATCTTCTGAATATTCACCACCAGATTCTGCAGATTCGCCTTTTTTCAGTCTACAGAATAAGGAGGTGGTGGACGCCTGGAGGGGGAGGAACCTCAGACGGCGTGATGGTTGCTCCCTGCTGCCCATCTTCTCTGCTCCGGTCTTCTTCTTGTCCACTTTCTTCTTCAGCTTCTTGAAGAAATCGGGCATCTCAACCTCCTTGTTGTCCCACAGCCCGTGGCACTGCAGAGACATAGACACAGGCAGCACTTGAACATTTCAAAGTAGCTGCTTGAAAATGATTTACAGTGGTTAGTTTTCACATTACCTTTAGGATAGATCGGTGGAAGAACAGCGCGAGCAGCTGAATTAGGTCGAAGAGGACATAGCCGTCCTTCTTCTCCACCCCAATGATGTTGGGCAGGGCGAAGGGCCGGTCAGCGTTGATGCCTCGGTAGGCAGAGGTGGTCCAGGGGAAGAAACCAAACTGGAAAAAGTACTTCACCACAACAGTCAGCTGAGACAAACAAGAGAGACACAAAAGATGCGAGTGAGTTCTGTTTGCAGGACACACATTAAACTACTCAACAAATCAAACATTAAAAGCATTATATGTGTATCTAGTATTTGCATTAAGAAACTAAAAACACACCCTTGCTTTATTTAGATTTTATCTGACGTATTTACAAGAAAACCTACTTCGGTGTAAATGATGGCTGTCATCCAGAAGCGTTTGGTCGGCCGAGGCACAGACAGCATGGCCCAGAGGAATATGAGAATCGGCAGGATGAGGGAGAGGAGCGAAGCTGACACAATGTGGTTTAGGATGATCACAAAGTAGCATAGCATCTCTGACTTGGACACCATGGTGTTATAGAGGGCAAACAGCAGCTTCAGCGGCCTCGGCAAGGTCACGAAAAACTTGTCGGACTCGGAGATCTCATCATTTTCAAACATGCTTCAGGATCAGAAAGGACAGAGAAGAGAGGAAGAGGAAAAACACAATGATGGAGATTAAAGCTCTTAAGAGATGGAGCTTATATCTCTTTTGTCCTGCATACTACATTTTTTTGTGTCTACTAACTTGTTGAGTAGCAGCTCACTGGCAGTGAGGTTCCTCGTTTCTTGACTCAGAGGTCTGGGAGACTCTGCGAGGTCAAGACTCTTCTCTCCATCGCTATCCCTGAGATCCAGCGAGGTCCATTCTGGGTATTCGGCACCTTCTTCCTCTTCTCTTTGCAGCAATTCCTCATCCCGCTCCTCTTTCTCCACTTCAGGATCTTCTCGTTGTTCTTGTTCTTCTTCACATTTCATCTCAACTTCTCTTTGTTTCTCATCCTCCTCCTCTTGTTCATGAAGTTCTTTTTGTTCTTCACAGCTTTTAAGAAACGAGTGAATCAGAAATCTTACTTTCAGGAATCATAGAATCACATCTTGAAAGACAATTCTTGTATCTGAAGCTGTTTCTGGTAAATGAAACCTTTCCTGCAATTATGCGTGTTATTTATGTGGTGTTTGCAGTTTTACTGACTGGGATGAAGAACAGGAAGAAGTTATTCTCAATGGAAAATAATAATTTTATGAATTCTGCACTCGAGTTTTTGTCTGTTAGATTTGTCTGTTAGAGATCACAGCTAACGACAGGATTAAACTGAGCAGAAATATGTGTCTAAAGCGTCGTTCACTCATCCATTCACCTGGGTGAAAGTTCCTCAGTGTCAAAAGATGTCATGTCAATATTGGCCTCTTTAAAGAGCCTTCGTCTGAGCTGGTCAGCAGCAGGTGACACAGCAGGAGGCTCATCCAGCTCCTCCTGCGTTGGCTGCCGGGACACCAGCATCGTCTCGTCTGTCATGCAGCTGAAGTTAAGCAGGAGGGAGAGACTCAGTGTGTGTGCCTGAAAGGTAAACTATGACTATGTTGTCTGTGTGTACCTGGAAACACTGCTGCCCCAGGAAATTTTGGAGGCTTGGTTCTTCAGCTTCTTGTATGCGTGTTGTGAAGAAGGGCTGGCAGGTGGAGAGCCAGGAGCTGATAGGGATTTATCTAGATTGTCCTGAGACGACAATGTGTTCTGACGGGACTTCCAGTTTTCATAAAACTGCTTCACACTCTCCTGACTCACCTCTTTACCCTGGGGAGCCAGATAATACAGACATAGAGTGCTAATAGGTGCATTAGGATAAAGGATCCTGGTTAAATAAACTGAAGATGTACCAAAAACACTTTAAAGACAAATTGAAAGACATTTGTGTTTAGTGTTCATCTTATGCATGAGTCATGAAGGCTTGCCTGGAATGTACTGAACTTGCTAATAGAAGATAATGTTGTTTTTTTCCCCCAGAAAACTGTGTTAAATATAAATATCAGCCTTGAGACTAATTGTGAAACTTGTTCTGTTATAATTACATTGCTTATTGACTAAAATCAGCTGACCTTCTTTTGCTGCTGGTTGAGTAACGCTCGCTCGAAGCGCAGCACTTTGGAAATGCCCAGGTTGTCCTTACAAAATGAGTTCAATCCCTCCGTCAGGTCATCAAGAAGAGACTGAAGGAACACCCAGCTGAACTTTATCGTGCTGATGATGCGCTGCAGGATGTTTTCTGTAAGAGGTTATGTGTAAAAGCACAGTAAGCCAATTAGAGTGAAGGTTTTCCATGCTTTTAATTCTTCCTGTTTTCATTGCAACAACAAGCAGAGGGTCATTTGGAACTAGGGCATTCCCATCCCTTAGAAGTGTATACCTTTTTTCTCCTCTCCCTCCTCCTCCACAACACTTTCAACACTTGGTTCGTCCTCACTGGATTCTGCTTTATCAATGCCTGGAGAACAAGAGCCATCATCAAACTGTTTGTGATACAGCATGTATTTATAGTTACAGTCCACTTTACCATACATGTCTACTAGGAAGAGTAGCACTAGTAAACACAACATGATCCGTTCTCACCCTGCTGCCTCTGCAGCTCTCTCTTTGCTTTCTTCTTCTCTTCTTTCTTTATTTTTGTCTTCTCCTTCTTCAGGTCCTTCAAGGCCTTCTTTGAGCTCGTGACCCAGGCCTCATAGGCCAACTAGAATTAAAGACAAAGATGCACAGATCACCCACTGATCTTACAACATAGATACAGCAGCTACAAAACTCAAAACGAACACTTTAAGGGGAAATTGTGAATTACTTTAACTGTATCTCCAGTACTTTTAGTTTTGGCTCAGATCATTCTGGCTCTAACCTGAAAAGCAGATTTCTTCTTTGGTGGTTGCTCTTCCTCTGTCTTCTCAGGAACTTCCTCTTCCTCCTCCTCACTGTCACTCTCAAACAGGTGGTAGCCACAATTGTTTTCCACTGTGTTAAACACAGCAGTGTCAAAACTACATGCACACACAGACATACCACTGAGCCTCACAACAAGGCATCTGATCTGCTCTAAAGAAGCAGGTCAGTGGCTAAAATCTGGTGCTGCATTTACAGTCAGGCTAAAAACATTTCTCTGATTAAATTGAAAAGAAGTGAAGCACACAACCCAATGATAGAAAACAGCATTGTCTTCACTCTTTCTTCTGCCAATACTCTCTTTCTTTCACACTGTTTAAGGCTCCTGCTCACCTCCAGGCTGAGAGACCCAGGGCTTCCACCATTTTCCTGCGTCTCTCTTTGCCTTCTCGTCATCACCTGGAATTTACAGTTCGTTTTGTTTATGTGTTGATGATATTTACTGGCTTCCATAAAGTAAACACATCCATCACAGAGAAAAAAACAAGCAGACTAAACCCCCTCCTCAAACATCCCTCACCATACTCTCTCTACTCTACTGTATGAATTTGGCCTGTTTTCCTTGCTAACATTAGAAACTGAAAAAGAGTCACTTGTGTTACCAGGTGTCACCTGCTCCTGATCAGCAAGAGGTTCTTCTGGTGGTGCAGGTCGACTCTTCTGTTTAGATTTGATCTTCTCCATCCTATAGGAAGAAGGCTGAAAGGTTAGTTTATAACTTGCTGCTTAGGAAGAGGGGAAGTGTGATGGTCTTTACTGTAAACCTGATCCATTAATGGTTTCAGTGTAAGTGTTCTTACTGTTTCTTCAGAGCCTCCACTGATTTCTTCTCCATCTCCAGTCGGGCTGCTACCTGTTTTTTCACTTTGGCCTCAAACAATTCAGCGCCCCTTCAAGGTCGAGATGGACAGGGACATTAACTGCTGCTTTAGCTTTTACTTTGTTTGTTTGTTTTTGCATTAACAAGCTAAGTTTACATTGTGACAAACATAAGGCCCAAAATGCGTGACAAAATTGGCCTGGCGCAGACTCCAGTGCGGTCTAATTATTACAGGGCAGTCTGGGCAATGTTTTACACATCATACAGATCTTGGCAACAGATTTCTTTCATTTAGTAGAGTAACACTTCTTAGTTATGCAGCAAAACTGAGACATACTGTTGAAACTGCTCTTTTTCTTATATTGAGATATTTCAGCAATTAAATGTGCAAATAAACTTCTGTATACAAACACAAAGAAAAGAAAGTTTCACTGGTCTGGCCCTCTCAGGATGAAAGCGGGTTGTATCTGACCCACCATGTAAAATGAGTTAGAGTAAGAGATTAGTGATGTCTTTTTACAGCAACTATGTTGTAAAAACAGAACATAAAAAATAAACTGTAGTTTGGTCATTCTAGCATAGCCTTGTAAGCCTTAGTAAATTCACAGCAACTCAAACAAACATGCAGAAATACATTTTCATGCAGTTAGGACCAAATCACGTTGCTCTTTCCATGAAAATTACTGGAAATTATTATTAGGAATTCTGTGTAATGAATTATCCATGAAAGAGAGAGCTACCAAAAACCTCTCGTAAACAGCTTTCGCATGAATTCTCGTGTCTTTGGTTTTCTTTTATTTTTTAAGTGTTACACTCAATCTAGATTTATCCAACAAAACATATCAAACTTTCAAGTTTTCAAATCTTATTGACCTTATGTGTAAAGCTTTAAGACTACTGTATGTTATAGAACTAAACCTGAAAATGAAGCACTGACCTAGAGGCCAATATCTTAGAAGACTTGAGGTCAGACACCACATAGAGGAAGTAGTAGCTGAGGAAGACCCTCCTTTGTGCCAAGAGGACAGTGAAACAGATCGCATCCCAGACGATGCCGGCTTCACCTGCAGGCAGCTCACATTCATCATCGGGATCAGCTGAAAGGCACACAGGGTAGGAGAAATATGTCTGAAGAATTTACAGCAGATTTTAACAAACTTTTACATGACAGAAAACATTTCTGCATCATGTGTTGTGTAGAATAATGACTTTGATTTGAATTTTAATGTATACCAATGGATATTTTATTCTGCATTTTATTTTGGCTAATTAAAATGATAATTTTAACCTTCCAAATAAAATGTTGAATGTCAACATAAAAGCTCTAATTTTCCATCATGTATTTCTGTTATGTTTTTTTCTTTTTTTTTTAATGATGCTTATAATTATTGTTTCAGCACTGTGACAATTTCAGTTTGTACTTCAGCAGGTCATGCACTGAGTTGCTGCAATGTGATTGGCTGATTAGATATTTGCATTCATGAGCAGTTGAACAGGCGTACCTAATAAAGTGGCTATAGGTGTAAATATACCATCGGAAATTCTGGCACATTCTTTCTCCCTAACACAAATCGTGACTAAATATCCTTGTTACAGACACTTACGGACATCATAACCTTTGATGGTGCAAAACATGCTAAATGCCTGAATTAGCCAGCAGCTGTTCTTCATCAGGCTTTCCAGGTAGGCACAAGAACCCAGCTGAAAGAAGGCAAAAAGAGGCACTAATCAGTAATGCATGATTTAAAAAAAAATAGCTGCATGTCTTAAATTATTCTGTACAATTGTACAACTTCTGAACTTCTTTATGGTATGGTCGCTTACAGACACCAGGTTCTTCATGGCGATCACAAAGCAGGTGTACCCAATGAGCCAGTCCCACAGCCGCAGGATGTATCTGACTGGCTGCATCAGCACACTGCCTCCAAACAGCATAAAGTAGAAACAGGCCACCAGGTAGCCGAGACAGAAGATGTTGATGCGTGTCGTGCCAGTGATGAAAATGAGACAAAGCACCAGCCAAAAGAAGTAGCTGAAAACAAACACCTTCACCATATCAAGATAGCACCTGAGGACAAAACAGAGACCACATCTTCAGTTTAAAAAGAAAGCAAATCATACTGCCAAATATTACAAAGCTAAAGCATCGCTATAAAAAATATGTAAGCACTACAGTTAATCTAGTTTTGTATTTTCTATTAGTTTTTATTTTTAGACGCCACATAGAGGAGGGCATATTTTAGAGGCAGGATTTAGGAAAATCAGTACAGGTAATACAATAAAAACACTGACTCACAGTCTTACAGACATCCAGACTCCCAATAAACACATCCATGACTGCTTCATTAAGCAAGTTGTGATAAAATCAAATTATCAATTATGTTAAACTAACAAATATTAAAACTTTCACTATTTTTTTTTATTTTAATTTGATTTCCAAGTTCACAAAATGTTTTAGTTAATTATGATATCTTTCAAGAGTCTACTTTCTATTTTTATTTAAGTTAATAAAAAAAACCTTCTAATTCCAGTTTTTACTTTAGTTTTAGTAAACTATAATAACCTTGGAAAGCACATATTTAAAACTCTTCAAGTAGTTTATTCCTTCTCTGTATTTACATTAAGATACAGCAAAAAAAATATTATTAAAGTGCACGTTATCCATATTTAATGTACAGGCTTATGATGTAATTGTCCAGGCTTATGGATTTAATTGAATGGATTTCTTACTTTTTCAAATGTTTGAGAGAATGTTTTTTAAATTTTGTAGAAAGGGTAAATAAGAAAAGAAATTTAGATGAAAACTGTTAAAGGTTTTAACAAAAGAATGAACTGAATAAACGGGTTTGTATTTTAACAGTAGAAAATGCACACCATTGTTTTTCTTGTGACATTACCAATAAGTTTGATGTGTCACATGGCCCTCTTCCTGTTGAAAAAACAAAAGTTGTATCCAAGATGGCCGACTTCTAAATGGCCACCATGGTCACCAACCCATCTTGAGGAGTTTGCCCCCTCACATATACTAATGTGCCACAAACAGGACTTTAATATCACCAACCGTTCCCATGTTATTACGGTGTATCCATATAAATGGCCCACTCTGTAGTTTAGCATGGGAACACTACATGCCTAAACAGAGTTATTTATAACACTAACACTTGCACTGCAGACAATAAGAAAGTATTCAGTGCAGTTGTAGTACAATGAATAAATGCATGGATGTGAACAGACAGGGGAGAATTCAATGATTTATGTTTTGTTTTCTGTTTATATGTTTAATAAAAATCATGAGCTCTTTACTAAATGTTGCTTCTGTCTGGAAGCGAGGCCTCAGATGCTCCCTGTGGCCACTGACATCACTCACGCACATCAACATAATGGAACATGATGTGGTGTTATTATGTGTAAACAAATAAGCAAGTTCTTTCTTTTATCAGTCATTAACCTGCTAGCTCCTTAGTACAAAGTCTGTCTGGTGAATTTACAGTAAGTCAAAATCAGGCTTCCTGCCTTCTGTGCACACTTTTCTGGCGGCTCCATAGAATCGAAATGAATCAAATCTTCCAGCATTGTCCAAAGTACATGTGTGATGACGGCTTTATTTCTTAAGTTGGCAGACGGGGCTTTAAAAGGGTGTTCCCTCTGATTAGGCGATCAGTCGTCTGCGAATAGCCCAAAAGTTCATCAGAGAAATAAGTAGAGATATAAATAATAATTTTGTCGTCCCTAATGTGTGTTGAAACAAAGGAGCCTGAGCCTCAAAATCCTTGCTCATGTGGCTTGCTTGCAACTTTACAAATAGGGAATAATTAATAAATGAATCAATAATATAGGTGGCAGGGATGATTAGTTGGATTACAACAATCAGAGAAGAGGAGCAGGAAGAGTGCATGTGAGAGAACGGTGCAGAGCAAGAAGAACAATCATTTAGATTAAATCTGAACTTGTTCAAAGAGTTCAATCTTACTTCATGGATTTTGTAGCCATCATAATCAGAAAATTCAGACTTCTTCTGCATACACGGCACTGAGTCCTGGGGGCAGCAGCATAAGCAAAGAAGCCCATACCTTCCTCTTTCAAGCCACCTCCTTCAGTTCATTCCCAGCCGAACTCAGAGAGATTATCTCTCCAGCGTGTCCTGGGTCTACCTTGGAGCCTGCTCACGGTACGGGAAAACACCTCATCCAGGAGGCACCAAAAAGCATCCTTGTCAGATGGCTGAACCACCTCAGCTGGCTCCTTTCAATGTGGAGGAATAGCGGCTCTACTCTGAGCCCCTGAATGCCTAAAACCTATCACTAAGGGGCAGGCCAGCTTGTTTCTGCCACTTGTATCTGTAATCTTCTAAGTTGCCAGGGAGTCGAATTTCTTGTATTTATTTTAATGTAAAATTGTACATAAATTATTAATTCCAAATGTGTTTTCCACATGGAATTTTTTTGGTTTTGTCTGAGAATTTTCAGAAATATATTTTGTGGACAGCATGAAATCTGAAGACTGAAATAAAGCCCATTAACAAAAGTTCCTGGAAATGAGACACGCATAAATTAATAATCTAATTCAACCCTTTAATGCTCCTAAAATGACCACAGACCAGAGTGATGGGCTCCCAACTCTCCATATGCAGTTTAACCCACAATACAAGAAGCGGTTTGATGAGAGCGCTGGATTATGGAGTTCAGGCTATTTCCTGTTCTGATCAACACTAAATTTAGATTTGGAGGGTGAGTCATGTTAAAGATAAGAAGAAAATAAACTGAACAACAGGATTACACGGTGTCAGTATACTGATAACAGACATATCAACCCTACAACAATTAATAATCACACTTTCTGACCTGCAGTGAAGAAAGTTGTCAACAGGTATGAACTGGTTGAAGGAGCAAGGATCCAAACTGCGGCTGATCTCAACATTGTCCCCGGCCAGCAGTCGCACTGCAGCTCGGTTCTCCTCCTCAAATACGTGCCACTGCAGAGATGAGCAGAGCAGCAGGAGGTAGTCATCTGCAGACGGAAAAGGACAAAAATGGGAGACCCTAACCCAGAAGAGGAAAAGAAGATCAACAAAATAAGAACTCAGAAGATCAACTCACAGAATATGAATAAAGGATTGGGTCTCATTGCAAAGTCCGGCATGTAAAACCACTTAATCACATTAGAAGATAAAGGGTGAACAGCTGTTCTCCAGGGGTAATCTACCAAGCAAATGGAATAAAAGGCATGGCACAGATTATTTTCATTTATATATATTTATATTTCCTTTGAAGTGATTTAGGTGATTACATTTTTTATCTTACTGCTACAAACTATTAGAAAGATCCTTACCAACACAGAAAGCAGGAGGGATGCCGATGCAGAGCAGATACTGCAGCACCATGAGGCCCGCTGTAAACGTGCAGTATTTAGACCACACTTCACCAATCGCCTTCCTGCGTCGCCGAGACAGGATGGCTAGCAAGGCGCAGGAATGGAGCAGGGCGTAGAAATCCATCCTCTGACCAATCACATTGACTGCAACAATTAAACTGATCTAAGAAGCAGTACAAGCATGGTAAGAAGTCAGAGATGTGCACTTTCAGTTAAAGAGACACAGAATGAATACTGCAGGCCTGAAAAAGTACCTCGAGTCCAAATTTGTAGAAAAAGAAGTTGATGAAGTACTTGATGCATGGCAGGATGCCATGATCCAGGTGCTGCCTGGTGATGCCTTGGAAGATAATGCTGAAGGGTGGAGGCTTCAGGCTGTTATTGAGACGAAAGTAGAGCTGGTGGCGGTGGACAGTAGACTCGAACACCAGCAGACCCAGGACCATCAGATGGTTCTACCACAGTAAAAAAAACAACCAATAATTACTTTAACGCTATAATAATAGTATGCATATCAAAGTATTATTTTCTCTAAACAAAACTACTGCCAAGTAACTGAAATCTAAATTTCTTAAAGATTTTTGCCCTAATGAAGTTTCATGACTAGTAAATGACTTTAAAAGAGGTCTTGAGTAAATCTCCAAACGTTGATTCTGTTCATTTGGACGACTTTAAAAGAGCTTTTAAAAGCAGGTGCGCTCTTTTCTAAATGTTGGAAACACATCACAATTTTTTTAAGATACCAAACTTTGACATGTATCAGCTCACCCTGAGACAGGGGAGGATCCTGCCCTCACACTTGCGCAGTGCTCCACACCAGTAGACGGGGTCAACAGGCTCGATGTAGAGAATAGACCTCCTCAGCAACTCCACCATGTTTCCCTTCAGCTCTGCTCCATCATCCAGGCCCGAGCTGTTGGAGGGAAGTAAACCCTAGACAAGGTAGTCAGACTCATTATCAAAACCTGTTTGTGCCTCAGTATCAGAGATGACATCAGGACCATGTGACTGAAGTTTGTAATGTTTGTGCATACTAGAAGAAATAGCATCCCACATAACTACAATCCTGAGTGACACAGTGGCAGTTACAATCACAAATTAACTTAACATGCATTAGCAGGTTTGACCAGAGAACCTTCTTGCTGTGAGGTGAGTATAACTGCACTACCACAGAATACAAGCGCAAAAAAACCCAATTACACAGAAACGAGCCACTTAATCCAACCTCCAGAGACTTATAATTACAGAAAACTCACAGCAGTGCAGTTAGAGGAGTAATCAAGAGGTTTGATGACTTTGAGCTGGTAAAACATCTTGCACACCACCATGACGCATGCCCACACAGCAGAGATGCTTGATGCTAAAGGTCGCAACCGTGGGTACGGGAGTGCAAATGCCCACAGAACCAGGAAAAGCAAGTTCATCAGTGAAACCTGTGCAAAATATATTAACATATTTATGTACAGAGAAGAAGAAGAGCTGGAGCTTTTTAAAGATCATCAACATCAGCACTAAGTAAATCAATACTGTTGGACGTATTTTTTTGTTGCTGCTTTAATAACTTATAGAATTTATGCATGCATGATCAGAGCCAACATCCCACCTCTTGCAGCGATACCCAGATGATGCCAGACGACACAATTTTGAGGCTGTGGAGCTCCATCAACCTCCAGCTCAGCTCCTGGAGCCTTCGAAGCCCCGACAGACCCTGGATGAGCAGCAGGCTCGCCCGATCCACAATCACAATCCACTTGTCCTCACTGCTGCTGTGCACTGTTTCTAAGAAGAGGGGATGATACCAAGGGTAGGGAAGGGCATCAGACATAATTTGATCATTAACACTGGATTATATCAATGCTGCAGCCGCAGACAGTAACAGTACAATCTCAGTTATCTGAAGAGGAAACATCACAACATGTGAATAGACTCCAAATGCTCTAAACTGAAAGTGTAATGTTTGCATGTGTTTGCATGTGTCAAAGGAAGCCAACGAGTTTCAGAGAGTAAAATTGAAAAAACAACAACAACCTGTGCCAGCTTGTTAATGAAAAACGTTGTTACAGATACTACCTTCTCCTGTCTCCTCCTCCTGCTCTTCTGCCCCTTTTTCTGAGGAGCTTTGCTGTCCAATGCTGGCCAGAGTCTCCTGACTTTTACCATTTCCCATCTGCTCCTTCACAAGCCTGACAACCACAATGAGCGTGTTTCATTTAAAGAAAATCTGACTAAAAAACTGCAGGAATTCAGTAACAAATCCATCGGCAGTTTTACAGGTTGTTAGATATCCAAGTATACGTAGTAACTTTTCATCCAAACAAATTATATTCCAAATTAATACAATACAGAATGAAGATAATAATTTTAAAAACAACAATGAAGAGTTTTACCGTTTCTGGAGCTTTTGAATGTTTTCTTTAATCCTGGGACAAAATGAGAATAATGAGAATGCTTGTAATATTTCAGTTACCTCAAAGCACAGCCAGAGACTATTTTATTATCGCCCGACTTTTAATATTTTCTTGTAACTGAAACATAATCTAATGCTCTGATTAAGTTCATTTTGATTCAAATGCAGATTTTATCCGCAGGCAGTGAATGAGCCGTGTGAGATGCGGTCAATTGTGGTGGATCTTTGTACAAACTATCAAAGTATTTGAACTGCGAGTACAATTAAAAATTTATAATAGGATAATTGCTACACTTACGTGTCAGATATCTCATTGACTGAATTCATGAGCTCTTCCTCTCTGTACGAAGAAAAGGACAAACGAGACACATAGAGTATGTAGTATAGTCAGTAGGCAATCAGAAACAAACATTTCATACGACTTATTAAAATTTCCCTTAACAAAAAAACTAAAAACTCCCCTTCGAAGTTGTTTTGTTGTGCATCTTCTGACTGTACCCAGTGATGCCACAATTTTAACATCCTCTTATGACGAGCAGCACTTGAGCAGCTGCGAATTCACCTTGAACCTCAAAATCTTGCAGAACACAATCATTAACTTCTGTGCCAAACTGACCTGACTTTTACATCAAGTATCATTCGTGGTAATGAGTTAGGTCTCTGGCTACAATTCAACTATGGCTCAGGTGTGCAGGAAGACAACCCTGAAGGGAAGAATTTAAATCTGTTAAGGTGTTTTCAAGGAGTCATAGAGCTTTTTTATTGCACCTCATACAAAAAAGCCACAAAAATTGTTATTTTATTTATCTAGAGAGGGGGAAACCTATAATTACTTTTAAAATATAATAAAAAATAATGTATTTTTTATATTTTCTAAGTAGATTTATCCTATTTTGACATACATGACTGCCTCATTTCTTTAAGTTTCTTTTAATATAACGCACCACGTGTTCTTGTTCATATCGATATCAAAGGACAGAATGTTTTTTCTGAGCAGGATCTCTCCCTGCATACATTCCTGCTGTCTCACCTTGAAGTCTCTCTGACAGGTACGTTGTCCAGGTCAGTGAGAGTCAGAAAGTCAAAGTTAAAATAATGAAGCTGGAGGATACAAGCCAAAAGGAACGTAGCAGGAAGCAGAATGCGTGCAAACAGCTCCACCGTGTCGTACCGTTCCAGACCCAGGTCACGAAGACTGGAGAATCACACGGGAGAAAAACACACAACCTTTTAACAAACAGCCAAGTCTGCTACAAAGACAAATTAAACAGATATAAAGAAGCTTCTTGCTTCATATCAAAAAGGCTCCTAACACTAACAAAAACAAATTAATGAGTAACAATTCACGACCTACCATGAGTATATAGTACAAGACAAAAGACTCGAGTCTACACCCCTCATTTCTTTATATTTGCTTCCTAGGAGTCAGGCCTTCTTGCAATGTTTTAAAGTGCTCTTGAGCAATAGTTCTCAGGGCTTTATCAAGGTCTTTCAATGTTTTTCTTTGGACATTGCCTGCTTTTTCACTCATTTTTAGTCCACTCCTTGTACCTGACCATTTCAGAGGAACGTTTTCTCTTTATTAAGCCACTGACCTAAGAATCATTCAAACATAAAAAGGACCAAACTCAAGGTATAAACCAGTGTCGTGTCTACACATAACTATGCAAAAACTCAATCTATCCTTTTTTACATCAAGTGTTGGGTAGAGAATATGACAGTGACCAAAACCATCCAGGTTTTTTCTAACCAAAAACTCAGGATGATGGGTGAAGTACAGGCTCTGATCAAAACTAGTAATTCCGCCTTCAGCATGAGGGACAGCCCTCTGTGCCAGAGCCAACCTAAGGAGGGGCATCAAACAGGCCAAGGGGGCCTACAGGAAGAGGAAAGAGGACTTCCTCACAGACCAGCTGCCAGAAGGTGTGGAGAGGCATCCAAGCCATCAACAACTACAAATGCCAGAGGCCCCCCCAACCCCCGACAGCAGCCTCAAACTTATAGCCCTCACGTGTTTTGAGCGGATAGTGTTTCAGCACGTCAGAGACTGTCTTTCACTGTATTTACATATGTGCTTGCACGTTTCCATAAATTGCAGCATCTATTATCCCATTTGCCTAACAAAATATAAAGAATCAAGAAGTTTCTAAAGACTTCTGCACAATACTGTATGAGACTCACCCTTCCTCTGACATCCCCATGATTTGTCTGAATAGCCCAGACACGCTTCTGAACTGGTACATGTAGATAGCTATCAACACCACCATGGAGTAACCAACAACCACTGCCCAGAACGTCTTCAGGAGTCGACGCCACACATCATAACGAATCTGAGAGAAAAAACACAGTGTATAATTTCTCCTGTAAGTCTTATAATTACCAATTAAATATCCATCCATCGATCCTCTTCCCCTTATCCTTTTCAGGGTAAGGGACGGATGGAGCCTATTCCAGCCACCATAGGGCGAGAGGCAGAGTACACCTTGGACAGGTTGCCAGTCTGTCCAGGGTATACCTGGACAATAAATATATATATATATTTAATATATAAAAATTAAACAAAATAGTTCAGAGCAGGCAAATTAGATCTTCATTATAAATGACAGTGTTGCATTTATCCCTCAAATCGCCTTGGTATGTTAAACACCGGGGCGTTGCTGATGTTGTCTAAATAGACATGTCATGTCCAAAGCCATTAGGCCTTCCTGTAAGTGCCTACCATCTTTCTAAAAGGTCAGCAGAAACATAATATGGGCAAGAAAAAACAGCAAAACTGGAGCAAAAAAAAGTGGCTGTGTATGTGCTTATTAGTCATAATCAATACTTTTAACTGGGAAAGAGTATGGATGAAGAGTAAACAGTCTGCCTTTGTGAGCTTTTCTACGTTTTATGGAAGATCTAAACCCACTGCGAACATTTTTACGCACAAACAACAGCTGAATGGTTCACTGATGTTAGTTTAGGAGTCAACACATAGTTCATCTTATAGTGTAAGATGAACCTAAAATATATTGGCTTTATGTGTTCTACAACAACATTTTAACTATAAAAGTGGATTAACTTTCCACTTAGTGACCCATTTCAAAATCCCATTTCCCTCTTTCATTTACTATATATATATATATATGTATATATATATATATACACCCTTTTATATATATATACAGATAGACAGATAGATAGATAGATAGATAGATAGATAGATAGATAGATAGATAGATAGATAGATAGATAGATAGATAGATAGATAGATAGATAGATAGAAGGGTATTTTGTGAGCTGAGTAACTATACTCTGATATAAGACTACTTTAAGTTAGAGGACAGAAAACTAAGTTACTAACCTGGTAGAGAACAACACCGAAGAGGAAGAGGACAATGTAGAGGATTTTGTATACGACCACCTGAATGAGTGAAACATGATACAATGAATGAAACAATAGTATTTACTTATTATTTGCACAGCTCAGAAACAATTATGACTGAGATTATAGAAACAGCAGGATCCAATGACTTGTGGGACTATGGGAAGGAGCATTTTTATCTTCTTTTTCGTAAATAAGGTTTTACTAGCAGCCGACAAAACGCATGCTGATATTCAACAGCACTGAAGAAGGAAATATATGTGAAAAAACAACAACAAGAATAACAATAATACTACTTTTAAACCTATTACTTCTACTACTACTACTAATCATAATAATATTTGTTTTTGACCATACAGAGGCTCCTAAAGATCAGTTTGAAAGTATTTTTGGAAAACTCTTTTTGCAATACATTTTTGTTTGCATTATATCCGACTTATAGAGAAAGGGTCCGCTTTATAATGATACAGTATGGTGCATTTTCAGTGCATTCAAGGACGAGGTGAGAGTGCATTGATGTTCAGGGAAGTCGGAGGAGTTGCAGTTACAAAGGTGACTGGAAGCGCTGGTTCAGCTCCCTCACTGACCACAGACAGACTCTCTGTGACTATGTCTGCAGATTAAGATTGTGCAGCCTTTACTGAAAGCCGCTGTAACAACATCTTCATTTTTACAGGATGTAACTGGGACTTCATCTCACAGCTCTGTTAGATGAGCATTACTAAAGCTGCTGTACGTTGCCGTATGTAGCACCATGGGCTGAAACAGCAGCAAGATGAGTTCTTACAATAACCATGTTAGCCAGAGTGCTCACAGCCAGTATCTGGTGAGCACTGGGCACTACATGTAATGAGAATGCAAAAAGCATATTGAGAAGCAAAGCAAAAAATAGTTGTTAAAAAACTTCTTCCTGTGATATTTAGGGCCTCTGTCAGTAAAAATCTGCCTTAGCCAGTGCTACCATGTTTAAGTCTGTCATTAGATACCTTTCCAGAGAAGCTGACCACAAAGAACATAGAGCAGCAGAAGAGGATCCAGTACTTCACCAGAAACCCCTTTACACCTGAGATCAGTTTCGCTACCAGAGGAGATGGCTGATCTTCCTCCGCTGGCAAGGTGCAAAACAAGGAGGCAGAAACACAGTGAGAAAGAGAAGGAGGTAAGGGAGGGCATTACAGGGACAGCTTGATGATTAAACTTGTCTTGTTGATGTCAGGATGATTTTCTTTAGTGCCCAGGTAGGAGTTACATTACTCCAAAATCTTACTGACATATAATCTCAAGAAAATCAATGAAAAGATAAATTACGTGGCACGACTTTGACTTCATCCAGAGATTCTGCCTTCATGTTCTGCCCCTCCTGTCTCTCCTTCAGCTGCTGACGAAACATCAACCAAAAGCTGAAGGTGTAGAAGACCTGCAGTGGAAATAGTTTATCATAAACACAAAATACACAAGTTTGTGTACTTAGTAAATATTAAGCTGAAGCAGACCTGTGTTGGGAACAAAAAATTATTTTAAAAAAATCTGTCAAAAGTTTTCAAAGTACACTAGTCTGTGAATACTGTTGGAAAATTCTTGTTTAAGAAAGATTTAAACTGAATTCAGTGACTTCAGACTGTCTGATTAAAAAAACACAAATTTCCTTATGGTAATAAACTTTAGATGGGATACATGAACACACTGATAAATAGATGTCAGGAAGAAAAAGTGAATTAGAGTTATATTAGATAATAAATGTGTACAAAAAAAGCCAAACTACTATACAAGAGTAATTTTTAGTACATAAGGTTACTGTATACAGTAAGGCTCGTGTTTCTTAAATGATTGAACGGTAACACACACAAAAAACAATATAACCTACAAGCTAAGTTAGGTCTAAATACAGCGTTATTGTTTTTAATGGAAGCGAGAATCACAGAAGGAAATTACAATAGTTTATCAGGTCCATTCCTGCTCCTTATTACCCTGTCATGGCTAACCTTTGCTCCCAGGTGGACACAGGGTGCAGGGTGATAGCTGTTCAGGTCAAAGTCCACTATGACCGCCGGGGGCAGACCCGGGTACAACTCGGCCCGGCTCAGCCGGAGCCCGCTCAAGAAGCCCAGCACCACCAGCACGGTGCCATAGATGGCGAGGAAAGGGGCGGACATCATGGCATACCGCCTTCTGTCTCTCATCATCCAAATTATACAAGACCACACAAGCATGGCGAAAGTCAGCCAGTTGTTGTAGGTGATACTCCAAATCTGTATGCAGTGAATATCATAACAAAAACAACTTTAACAACCTCTAATGTTAGCTAGTTTTCTTTAGCTGCTTTTAGCCGCTTAGGGTGAGTTAGCTAATATAGTTAATGTTGTGAATAATAGTTATAGTTAACTTCATAACGACATAGTGAGCCTGCTATTAACTATGCAAAGTTGCTTGCTAATCTTTACTCACCCAAATATGGCTGCTTTAGCTTCAACTGGTCAGATGTTAATTAGTCAAAGTCAATTAGACAATTTGTGATAAAACGTACGAAAACTAACAAATACTACTAAGATCTAGTAATATAGTAATAGTAAAAAAATCTTTTTTCAAAAGTCATGTTTTTCATTTTATTTTAGCTAACTAAAATGCCTTTCACATCTACATTATAATTTTTATCTTAGTTACAGTTAACTATAATAACCTTGGTAGAAAATAAAGATTGTACCTGTAGACTCTGGGAATTTGTAATAAAAAGCTTCACAAAACAGTATAGATATATAAATTAGTCTTGCAGTTGTCTAAAGTATTGTAACTGTATAAAAAAGTGGTTTCAGAAAACAAATAAACCAGTTTCTTTAAAGGTTGAAACTTCACAGCTAATGTGTAAATCCTCCTTATCTTTGCTTGTAACATAATGTGACCTATACCTAATGTCTTCACCAGTTCAACACTGTGATGATACTGGTTGTGGCTGCTAAAAAAAGGTCACTACACAGAACACATTTATGAACCAGCATGATTATTTGTACTCTACCATCATGATGATAAGGCCGCTGACGTAGCTGTGCTTTTGCACCTGCTGACCAAAAATGACCAGACCACTTGGGCCTGAAGGTGGAGGCAAGGTCTCTGTCAGACTCTCATGGACCTCCTCACTCTGCTCCTCCACATCTTCCTCGCTTTCTGTGTCTGGCAAAAGAGGGAGGGAAAGTAAAAAATGAAATGAAAGGGTTTAGTGAAAAATAAAAGTTGACTCTATATCATAGTGGTTTACATATTTACCTAACAAACAAAAACTTCCCTGGTTCCATACCAAGGAGGACACACAAATCTTTCTGGGGGTTGTGTGAAGAACGACATCTGTCATTAAAAAAATCTGCCAAATCTATATGCAGTGACCCCTTATGAATAAGAGAGCAGCTGAAAGTAGCTTCTGCTTTTTTATCAAGTTTGTGTACCGTATAGTTTTAGTTAATTAAATATGTATTTAGAAAGTTTTCTGTGATTACCATGAGACAGTGAGTCCTTGTCCTCATAATGTGGTAGAGGGTAACCGTTTGTGTAACCTGCCCCTCCTAATGGACATTCAAGACTGTCAGTGTGGAGATCTTGCCAGGAGTTTCCTTTGATCAAAATCATTGGCTGAAGAAAGAAAGCAAATTATGCTGTGTGTTACAACAAAACTGTAGGATAATCTCTAAGAAATTTTAAGTGAGTCCACATCTGATTGAGAATTCAGTGTACTACATAGAAAATGCTAAAACATCCTCACCTCGTCAGGTAGATAGGTTTCCTCATCTGTGCTACTTAAAAGCTAAAAAGGGAAATCTCGACTTTAATAGGTGGTTAAATACCAACTTGTAGCAATAATACTATGTTATGTCCAATAATTAATTTAGCAGCCATTAAGCTTTCAGCATGAATTCAGGATCACTGATATAAGTACCAACCAGAACTATAGTTGGATGTAAAATTCAATAATGAAGTTACCTCTTGCCTATCTCCTGAGATGTAGATGACCCTGGAGAAGCTTGGAGGAGCATCTGGACTTTCTACTGGACTCTCACCCTCATCTGCTTCATCCTGAGAAGCACAATCACTATCAAAAGTCTGCCAAGTAAGTGAAAACCATGCGGACCAGCAATGGCAGAGTAGCGCTCAAAGTAATAGTAAAACTTGCACTTCTACTTGTAGTACTGATGGGAGTGGCAACCTTCCAAGATAAGCTGGTAGAACCTGGAAATCTGCTTCCTTGGGCAACACAGTTGTGGAAGTTGGGGCAGAGATGTGTTACTGGTATGATAAAAGCAGTAGTTTTCTAAGCTCAATTCACTGCAATAGCTGAAGAGCAGATAATGTATGCACAACTCTGGTGTTTAAAAGCAACTTCTCCCCTCGTCAGCCAAGGCGAGTGTTGCTTATTAAAATCCACCAGCCAGAAACATTTTTTTAACCTCATTGGACTTTACACCCATGTGACTGGATCTTGTGTGACTTAAAATAACCCAGCTGTCTGCATTATTGTCTGTGTGTGTGTGTGTTTTGTCACTGGCTTGTCTTCTGCCC